>NW_006921827.1:3615644-3620735 GCF_000298275.1 Orycteropus afer afer | reverse complement strand
GAATTTGCTCTGTAAACTTTCACCCAAATCACAATAAAAAGAAAGAAAGGCCTGGCGATCTACTTCCAAAATGTCCACCATTGAAAACCCCCACGAAGCACAGCTCTACTCTGATGCATGTGGAGTCACTGTGAGTCGGAATCAACTTGATAGTAACTGGTTGGTTTTAGACAAGGCAAGCCCAAGGAACCATCCAAGCAGACAAGTCCCAGAGGTAGCTGGAAACATGTAGACAGGAACAGATGTTCCTAAATGTTCTAGGTTCATAGCACCTTTAGTCTCTCAGTAACTTTTTCATGTCATCTCTAGGCTGAAAGAAATTCCTAACAATTCTGCTTATTAAGTGGTTGTTGTTGTTATTGTTATTATGTGCCATCAAGTCGGACCCGACACTATGCTACCAGAGCTCCCTATTAAGTGGTTAGATCCAAATAACTTAATAAGGACTCTCGTCCTAACTTAGTAGCTATTTGAAACACATACACATAAATTGTGGTTATTTCATTTCTAACCAAAATTACTTAGTAATAGGATGTTTGCACCTGTTGTATATTGTATGTATTTATCAAGGCCTAATCAGGAAACAGAAATTACACAGTAATTTGAACAGTGAAAGTTTAATACAAAGAAATGTTAATTTTAATGAGAATTAGAATAATAAGAGATTGGCTACTAGGCAGTAAAGAGAACTATAAAGAATATAGCAGTAGAGTTTCCAAGAAAGAGCCTCCCTTCTGGCCCACTCAAGCCTGTGAGCCAGACCTTGTTGGACTGGGCTTGCTCACAGCTCACTGATGACAGAGAGGTCACTGTTGTGCTGCACCTGTGGAGCTTGCTGGAAATCCACCCTTTAAGATGCTAAAGAAAACTGTCCATGGGGAGATGTCTTACCTGAGGAACTCAGCTACAAAACCACCTGAAGGGGATTCCATGAGAAGCTGCTGGAACTGAGTGGTAGTGATCACCATGTACAGCAGGAGCCAGGTGCTAGATAAGGTGTTTCTGCCACAGGAACTGGGTGTTGGAGAAGCTATGTGTGCTGCAGTAGCTTGTGAAGAGAATACCAAAGAAATAGGAAGAAAATATTCCTTTGGTGTGTCTCTAGCACCCTCCACTGAACAAAAAATTGTGCCAGCTGGTAAAGGAGAAATATTTAAAGTTCCCATTCTACTTTCTTGCAGCAGGTAATGGAGGGTAAATTTGGCTCTAAGAGGCAATAAATTGATAACTGGCCACCTTACAACTTCTCAAACCTTATAATCTAAAGTATAACACTGTCCCAGTTTCCCGTTTCACATTGTTTATACTGCAATACTTACTTTTTATCACAGCAACTGTCAGCAACCTACCTTTGCAAAGAAACGTTACTGGAGGGAATATAGCAGAATCTAATGTTGAATAAAGTAGCTTCATCTAGTAGTTCATGGAATGTTTGACAGATATGGTTATTGCTGAGTTGTTGTTAGGTGCCATCAAGTCAGTTCTGATTCATACTGACCCTGTCTACAACAGAAGGAAACACTACTGGATTCTGTGTCATCCTCACAATTGTGTCTATGTTTGAGCCCATTGTTGCAGCCACTGGGTCAATCCACCTTGTTGAGGGTCTTCTTCTTTTTTGCTGACCCCTCTACTTTACCAAGCATGATGTTCTTCCCCAGGGACTAAATAAAATTAAAATAGACTCACTGCCATCAAGTCTATTCCAACTCATAGCAACCCCCATTGGGTTTCTGAGGCACTAAATCTTCGTGGAAGCAGATTGCCCAGTCTTTCTTCCACGGAGTGGCTGGTGTGTTTGAACTGCCAACCTTTTGGTTAGCAGTCAAATGCCTTAGGCACTACACCACCAGAGCTTCTTTCCTCAGGGACTGTTGTTGTTGTTGTTTGCCGTCGAGTCGGCCCCGACTCATAGCGACCCTTCCTTGGGTTTCCAAGGCAGTATCACTACGGAAGTAGGATTGCCCAACCTTCCTTCCGAGGAGTGGCTGGTGGGTTTGAACCGCCAGCCTTCTGGTGAGCAGTCAAGTGCCTTAGGCACTGTGCTACCAGAGCTCCCTCCTAATAACCTGACCAAAGAACAAGACTTTAAAGAGATCGTTTTTTTTTTTTTCCCCCAATCTTATTGTTTGGGCAAAAGTTTACAGAGCAATTCATCTTCCATACAGCAGTTCACATACACTTTGTCTCATGACATTGACTTAATCTCCCACAGTGCAATAGCTCTCTTCCCACTTCCTCCCCATGGCCACCTCTTCCCTGTGTCCTTCCCTCCCATGGACTCCTGCTTCCCCCGCTTCCCCCAGCTGTCTCCCTGTGCATACACAGCCCTTCTATTCTCCCATGATTGTTCTCTCCAAGGAGTGTAGCTACCTTATGTAAATGTTCAGCTCATATCCCTGTCTTTTGTTTGACTGGAAGCCACAGGAGTGGGTTCAATTCCAGACCTGAAGAGAAGCTAGGGGCCATAGTCTGAGGGTTTCTACCAGGCTCGATCAGACCATGAAACCTGGTCTCTCTCTCTTTCTCTTTTATTTATTTATTTTTTTAAGTGATTTTGAGTTTTGTTTCACATTGTTCTACCACTCATTCCTGGATCTCCTGTAGATCCCCCTCTGACACTGGTTGACAGTGGTAGCCGGGCACCATCCAATTCTTTAAAGAGGTCTTTTGTAGGAGATTTGCCAATGTAATAGTGATTTGATTTCTTAACTTTGCTTCCATGGATGTTGATTGTGGAAGTAAAATGAAATCCTTGATAACTTCAATATTTTCTCCATTTATCAGGATGCTGCTTATTGATCTAGTTGTGAGGATTTTTGTTTTATGTTGAGGTGCAATCTATAATGAAGGCTGTAGTCTTTGATCTTCATTAGTAAGTGCATCAAGTCCTTTTCACTTTGAGCAAGCAAGGTTGTGTCATCTGTATATTACAGGTTGTTAAAGAATCTTCCTCAAAGCCTGATGCCTTGTTCTTCATATAGTCTAGCTGCTTAGGTTATTTGCTCAGCATATAGATTGAGTAAGTATGGTGAAAGGATACAACCCTGACATTCACTTTTCATAATTTTAAACTGTGCAGCATCCTCCTGTTCTGTTCGAATGGCAGCCTCTTGGTCTATGTCCTGCTTCTTGGCCTATGACTACAATTAAATGTTCTGGAATTCCTATTCTTCTCAGTGTTATTCATAACTTCTTATTATCCACACAGTTAAATACCTTTGAATAGTCAATAAAACACAGGTAAATATCTTTGTGGTATTCTCTGCTGTCAGTCAAGACCTATCTGACTTAACAGTGATATTCCTGGTTCCATGTCCTCTTCTGATTCTGGCTTGAATTTCTGACCATTCCCTGTTAATGTACTGCTGCAACCATTTTTGAATTATCTTCAGAAAAATTTTACTTATGTGTGCTACTAATGATATTGTTTGATAATTTCCACATTTCTTTAGAATGGACACAAATAATAGATCTCTTCCAGTTGTTTGGCCAGGTATTTGTCTTCCAAATTTCTTGGCATAGACAAATGAGTGCTTCCAGCATTGCATCCATTTGTTGAAACATCTCAATTGGTATTCTATCAATTCCTGAAGACTTGTTTTTCTCCAGTGCCTTCTATACATCTTGGACTTCTTCTTTCAGTACCATCAGTTCTTGATCACATGCTACCTCCTGAAATAGTTGAATGTTGACCAATTCTTTTTGGTACAGTGATTCTGTGTATTCTTTCCATCTTCTTTTCATGCTTCCTGTGTTGTTCAATGTTTTGCCCATTGGAAGATCCTTCAGTATTGCAACTCAAGGCTTGAATTTTTATTTTTTAGATTTTTATTGTGATTTCAGTGAAAGTTTACAAAGCAAATTCATATTCCAGATAGCAGTTCAAACACATTTTGTTTCATGACATTGACTGTAGTCCCCACAATTCAACAGTTCTCCTCCCACTTCCTCCCTGTCTTAACCTCTTCCCTTTGTCCTTCCTTCCTATGTATTCTTGCCCCCTGTGCAAATACTGCCATTCTGTTCTCCCGTGATTGATTGTTCTAAGGAATGTATCTACCTGGTGCAAATGTTCACCCTGTAAGCCTGTTTATTGTTTGGCTGGAAGCCATGAGAGTGAGTTCAATTCTAGATCTGAAAGCTAACTAGAGGCCATGGTCTCAGGGCTTGCACCAGGCTCTGTCAGACCAGTAAGCCCGGTCTCTTTTATGATTTTGAGTTTTGTTCCATATTGTTCTTGCACTCTATCCAGAATCTCCTGCACTGATCCCTTTCTGAGTGTTGACACTCGTAGCTTGGAACCATCTAGTTCTGGTCTCATGGTCATATAGGCTGAGATTTGATGTGCCACTAGTCCCTTGGACTGTTTCTATGTGTCTTTGGTTTTCTTCATTCTTATTTGCTTTCGACAAGGAGAAACCAATTGTTGCATCTAGATGGCTGCTTGCAAGCTTTTAAGACCGCAGTTGCTGCTCACCAAACTAAGATGTAGAACATTGTTTTTGTGGAGTATGTTATGCCTGTTGAGCTTGATGTCCCCTGCAATCATGATCCCGAGCCCACAGACCCAACAAGTCGTTGCGTCACGGTGATTGTGGCTAAGAAGTTATTACAACTTTGCTCACTGTTAGTTCTATTTATATGGACATTCTTACAGCACATACAAACATGTATGTACAAATATCATCTGCCAATCTTATATACGTTCATGGGTTGTCTACACATACCTGATCATTAAGTTTGTCTATGCATCTATTTTCCTGTTGATTAATGTCTGTTATCACTGATAATGCAGTATTGTATATGTAAAAGTGTTTATCCCTGTTGTATGTACCTCCCCGTTCACCTTTCTATGTCCTTCTTTTCTTTAGTGTTATTGTGTTGGTCACTCAATTTGGTATATTGCCTTTCCCTTCACCTAAATCAATACTTGTCTCTTACCTCTCTAGAAATTTTTCCTCCCCTCACCTCCCATCCCTGGTAGTCAACAAAGAAAGCTTCCTTCCATACATAAACCTTTCCTTGACTTTTTACAGTAATGGACTAATACAATGTGTTAGATTGGGTTCTCTAGAGAAACAGAAAAAA
>NW_006921827.1:3606187-3612261 GCF_000298275.1 Orycteropus afer afer | reverse complement strand
GTCATGGCATCCCGCACAGCATTGCTTCAGATCAAGGGACTCATTTCTCAGCACATGAAGTGCGGCAGTGGGCTTATGCTCATGGAATTCACTGGTCTTACCATGTTCCCCACCATCACATACAATAACTGTCCTTCATAGGACTGACTCATTGCACTCTGCATAATGCCCTCCAAGTTTATCCCCATTAATGCGGTGTTTTGCGGATTCTACATTATTCCTTAGTGTTGCATAGTATTCCATTGTATGTATGTACCACAGTTTGTTTATCCATTCTTCTGTTAATGGGGACTTAGGTTGTTTCCATCTCTTTGCTATTGTGAATAGTGCTGTGACAAACATGGGTGTACATATATCTGTGTCCTGGTTCTCATTTTGTTTTTTTTTGAGGAATGTTTAATGACATGGAAGAATACTTATATTAATGTCAATTTTTAAAAGTTTCATCAAAATTATATAGTATGATCCTACTTTATTGTGTCTTTTTTTAAAAAAAAATTTTATTGTGATTTTCTCTGAAAGTTTACAAAGAAACTAGAGTGAGAACAGCAAACCAAACCCACTACCATCAAGTTGATTCTGACTCAAAGAGACCCTCATCAGGTTTCCAAGGCTGTAAATCGTTATGGAATTAAATCACCTCATGTTCCTCCTGTGGAGCAGTTGGGGGATTTGAACTGTTGACCTTCTGGTTAGCAGCCAAATGTCTTACCCAGTGTACCACCAGAGATCCTTTAGAGTGAGGAAGGAAACAGCAAATTTCCAGCTAAGTCTGATGCTTATTCTGTAGCATAAAGCCATTTAGTGGAATGGTGACTGATAGACAATTTAGATTGTTTTTTTCTCCCTTTATGTCTGTTTTGGTCTGATGGTATATAATTGAAATTAAGAAAGTTAAATGGCATATGATGGGCCTTCAGTGAATTCAGTAGTAAAAAAAAAAAAAAAAAAAAATCTGCCAAAATAGATTTCAGATTGAGAAATGGAGTGATTTTTAGCTCTCTTATGTTTCTACTGGGAGCTCTGGTAGCATAGTGCCTAAGGCACTTGACTGCTCACCAGAAGGCTGGCGGTTCAAACCCACCAGCCATTCCTCAGAAGGAAGGTTGGGCAATCCTACTTCCGTAGTGATACTGCCTCGGAAACCCAAGGAGGGGTCAGTCACTATGAGTCGGGGCTGACTCGATGGCAAAGAACAACAACAATGCACAACATGTTTCTACTAGAAATGTATGGATGTAATACTCCTTTTTTAGGTAATCAGGCACACTGTTCAGGTGAGCAGTTTATCAGGAAATACATTCATTTTGATGATGTCAACAACTTTGTGAATCATAATTACTGCATATTATATAGTTCTTTAAAGAGAAGGTGAATAATGCAAGTTTTGTGACCTGGCTTTTCAAGTAGAAAAACTTCTGACCCATATCATTCAGTTAAAAAAAACAAAACAACAACTCACTGCCATCAAGTCTGATTGAGCTCATAGTGACCCCTCCTTGGGTTTCCGAGGCAGTATCACTACAGAAGTACATTGCCCAATCTTCCTTCCGAGGAGTGGCTGGTGAGTTTGAACTGCCACTCTTCTGGTTAGCAGTCAAATGCCTTAGGCATTATGCTGCCAGAGATTTCTCTCTCCCCCCTGAAGTCCTGTTTGGCTAAGTTCTGCTTCAATTCACATTTTCACCACCTGCTGAGTTTGTCTGTTGAGTTCCAGCTTTGGCCTTTCTCACCTGGCAAGCCTATCTCAGCCCTGTAGCTTTCCCTCCTGCCTTTCTGTCTTTTTAATAAATGACCACATGGCACAAATGTTAACTTAATAGAGACTGTACCCCATGGCAAAGATTAGTATAAAATTATGACAACTAGGAGTGGATTAGATTTTCACACAGATCTCAGACAGGAGGCCAAAGTCCCCATTCCACATAGGGAACACTATTTTGGTTTCTTTGTGAATTTCAGATTTTACTCAGAACCTGAATAAAGCTCATAACTGCCCAGATGCAATTAAGTGGGGCCCATAACTCAATCTGTCTCATATCATTTTCTACCTCCTTAGAGTGAGCACATCGAAGAGAAAAGAGATTGTCACTGCTGCTGCCTCTGCCAGAGCTGCTTGCTTCTGAATTCTTCATAATAATCAATAACAGATGTGTGGCTGCACTGGAAAGTTGCCTAACTGTCTCACATTGCATTCAACTGCAATCAGTTGGCCAATATGAGGGGGTCTCTGCTAGTGGTTGGAAAAGAAAATTCTGTGCTTATCTTGTCATAAAATTATTTCCTTGCTATAAGAAGTAAAGGCAGTGGTTAGAGAGGAAATAATTTGACAATTACTACCCTTAAATTAGAATTTCAGTTCTATATAAGGAGGAACTTTCTAATGGTTAGAATGATTTAAGAAGGAAATGAGACCCTCTCTCTCAAAGGTGTGAGTCTTCTGTTAATAGAGGTAATCAAGGAGATCCTGGAGGAATGCTTATTGCCAGTGACATGTCTAGGAGGTTCCTTCAACAGCCAGTTAGAGGGTTAGAGTAGATGACCTCGAAAGTTACTTCCATGTGACTATAACTTTTTTTTCCCATGTAGATCACTTCTTCTCCTCCTGTGGCTTTTCTGAAGGAAAGCCTCAGATAGATCTGACACTGTGCCCTTGGGGCCAAAACTCAGCCTGCCTCTCTTCCTGGTGAACTCCATTCTGGAGCCCCTCTCACATTATGCCCATGTTGACCCTATTAACCAGGGCACAGTAAGGAAGTTCAGCCATTTAATTTAAATCTCCCATCGCCAGACCACACACATTAAAATGCAGAGCCTGCATTGAGGGCCTCCATTCAGACCCTCCACAACCTAAAACAATCTGGCCTTATTCAAGAATGCATTTGGGTAAGTGATGACAGAGAACCTCATAGTTTTCAGAGTTCAGTCACCTATTTGATTCATTTCATCATTATAACTACCCTGTTAAAATGGCATCATCCTCATTTTATAGGTCTGCAAACAGAACCTCAGAGATGTTCAATGACTTGCCCATTTTTACAGAAAAGTGAGGGAAGAAAATCATCCTAATGCAAAATAGGCACCAAAACCCAAAAACAGATCATTTGCCTTCGAGTTAATTACGACTTCTGGTGACCAGACTAGGACTGTTTTCCATAGTGTTTTCAAAGCTCTGATTTTTCAGAAGCAGATCACCTTTCTCTCAAGGTGTCTCTAGATGGAGTCAAACTGCCAGCCTTTCCATTAGCAGCTCAGTGCTTAGTCACCTGTGCCACCAGGGACTCCAAAAGAGACACCCAAACCCATTGCTATCAAGTCAGTTCCAACTTATGACAACCCCATGTGTTACATAGTAGAACTAAGCTCCTCCATAGGGTTTTCTTGGCTGTAATCTTTATATAAGCAGGTCACTGGGCTTTTCTTCCATAGTGCTACTGGGTAGGTTGGACCTGCAACCTTTCATTAGCAGCTGAGCACAAATCATTAGTACTACCCAAGGACCTAAGTGAGGCACAGCCAGTGCTTAATCTGTTTCTAGTGGCATCAGTCACCAGGCCAAGTCTCTGGAGTCAAATCTCCTGGCAGCCTCACATCCCAGGGGTCTTAGTTAGGGTCCTCACTGAACTTTTAATGTTAAATAAAAAATGACTTATAGTTTCATATCACTGAATAAATAAAAGCTACTGAATTTATAGTTTATTTAAGCATTGACTATTAGGAATGGAAAACTTTGAGACGGTGATCCAGGCATGTGAAAGAGTAATTTGAACAGTCTATACTAGAATTGTGATCAGCCTTACGTTCTTTGGGAACCTCCCAATATAGAAATCGTTGAGTTACTCTTCTGCAAAAGAAAGGACTTAAATTTTACATGAGCTGTTTAATAGAGTAGGTCTGGATATAGACGTCAGGAGGCCTTGACTGCATTCATTCTATGTTAAAGAATATTCTTGCTTGGTTTTGTGACCTTGCACAAATCTTTTAACCTCTCTTTCTGTAATTATATATCTGTAAAATGGGCATGATGACTCAAGGGAATTAATTTGGGAGGCTAAATAAAATCTATATAAATGCAAGACATTGTTGCTAAGTATTATAAAAGAAGGATCCTCATGGTCATAAATTGTTCAGGCAATATTTTCAGACCTGACAGTGTGTCTGTGTGTGGGCCTGTGTGTGTGTGTTTAGTCATCTACTAAAAACTTTTAGAAAGGGAGATTTCTTAGAAGAGAAATAAAAGCAAACAATGAAATCTTTTCCTCTGAAAACAGCTATATTCCAGTTGTATTGTTCTTTCCATATGCTCTCACCTCAGTCCTCAGCACTTCTTCCCATTCCCTTAGAATTACCACCTTATACCCAAAGCTGGACTAATCATGTGAAATTTGCTGAAGATATCATAGGGGAGACTAAAGAGAGGAGTTTGCTCATAACAATCTTTAAAATCCCAGAGCCTATTCACCAACAGCTTTACCCCTTCCCCATTGCCACACTCATCTTCAGCTGTTCTTCTTTTACCTACAGCAATTCTGCTCTATCCCACTTGCCAAACTCCCTATCCTCAGCCTAGTACATGACACCAAATAAGTATACGTCCACTTGAGGCACCAGGCTCGACCTGCTGAGGTGTATAAGTGACCGTTACTGTTATTTTGGAAGAAGAGTGCAGTGATGGGTCAGTGGTAGAATTCTCGCCTTCCATGTGACCAATGATTTATTCATTGCAAATACCTTTTTTGAACAACACAAATGGCAGCTATCCATGTGGACTTTGTCAGATGGAGTACAGAAGAATGAGATTGACGACATCTGTGGCAAGAGGCGATAGAAAAGCTCAGTATCTTCAGGTAAAACAAGACCAGGAGCTGACTGTGGAATAGACCATCAACTGCTCATATGCAAGTTCAACTTGAAGACAATTAAAACAAGTCCACAAGAGCCAAAATAGGACCTTGAATATATCCCTGTTGAATTTAGAGACCATCTAAAGAACAGATATGATGCACTGAACACCAGTGACCGAAAACCAGAAGAATTGTGGTATGACATCAAGAACATCATCCATGAAGAAAGCAAGAGGTCATTAGAAAAACGAGAAAGGAAGAAAAGGCCAAAATGGATGTCAGAAGAGATTCTGAAACTTGCCCTAGAATGGAGAGTAGCTAAAGCAAATGGAAGAAATGACAAGATAAAAGAGCTGAACAGAAGATTTCAAAGAGCAGCTCGAGCAGAAAAAGTCAATTACTATAATGAAATGTGCAAAGATCTGCAGTTAGAAAACCAAAAGGGAAGAATACGCTTGGCATTTCTCAAGCTGAAAGAACTGAGGAAAAAAAAATGAGCCTTAAATTGCAGTATTGAAAGATTCTATGGGCAAAATATTGAATGATGCAGAAAGCATCAAAAGAAGGTAGAAGGAATGCATAGTGTCACTGTACCAAAAAGAACTGGTTGATCTTCATCCATTTCAGGAGGTGCCATATGATAAAGATCCAATGTTATTGAAGGAAGACATCAAAACTACACTGAAGGAATTGGCAAAGAACAAGGCTCCAGGAATTGATGGAATACTCTTCGAAATGTTTCAACAAACAGACACTTTGCTGGAGGCACTCACTTGGCTATGCCAAGAGATATGGAAGACAGCTATCTGGACAACTGACTGGAAGAGATCCAATTTGTACCCATTCCAAAGAAAGGTGATCCCACAGAATGTGGAAATTATTGAACAATATCATTAATATTGCATGCAAGTAAAAATCTTAATGACAATAATCCAAAAACAGTTCCAGCAGTACATTGACAGAAAACTTCCAGAAATGCAAGCTGGATTCAGAAGAGGACATGAAATGAGGGATATCATTGCTGTCATTGATGTCAGATGGATCTTGGCTCAAAGTAAAGAATACCAGAAAGATGTTTACTTGTGTTTTATTGACTATGCAAAAGCATTCGATTGTGTAGATCATAACAAATTATGGGTAACATTGACAAGAATGGGAATTCCAGAACACTTAATTGTACTCATGAGGAACCTGTACATAGACCAGGAGGCTGTCATTCAAACAGAACAA
>NW_006921827.1:3602388-3605472 GCF_000298275.1 Orycteropus afer afer | reverse complement strand
CTCATATGCATGTGAGAGCTGGACAATGAATAAGGAAGACTGAAGAAGAGTTGATGCTTTTGAGTTGTGTGGACTGCTAAAAACTAACAAATCTGCCCTGGAGGAAGTGCAGCCGGAATGCTTCTTAGAAGCGAGAATAGCCAGACTTCATCTCACCTACTTTGGTCATGTTGTCAGAAGGGACAATTCCCTGTAGAAGGATGTCAAGCTTAGTAAGGTGGACGGTGGACAAAAGAGGGGAAGGCTCTCAAAGAGATGGATTGACACAGTGGCTGTGGCAGTGGGCTCAAGTATAGCAATGATCACATAGCTGGTGCGGGACCAGGCAGTGTTTCATTCTGCTGTGCCTGGGGTCGCTATGAGTGGAAGATGACTCGGTGGCACCTAACAACAACATGTGGAAGACATGGGTTGATTCCTAGCCAGTGTACCTCAAGTGCAGCCACCACCCGTCTGTCAGTGGAGGCTTGCGTGTTGCTGTGATACGGGTTTTAGAGGAGCTTCCAGACTAAAGCATCCAGGGAAGAACGGGCTGGCAATCTACTTGCAAAAATTCAGCCAAAGAGAATCACAACAGCCCCATCCCATGGCACACAGGGTTGCCATGAGTCGTGGGTGTACTCAATGGAAATTAACATTAGCAGCTTTTGCTTGAGCATCCCCTTCTCCATTTCTGTGAGTAAAATTTTCTTAAGACAAAGAGAGCCGAATCAGCTGGTCTTGGTACAGGGCTGTGGGGAGGCTGCACCTCTGTTATGGGAGGTTGAATGCAGACAGTGTCAGAGGATGATATGAAGGATTCAGGCTGAAAAAAGGACCAGACTAAAAGCACAAATCTTTCCCAAATATGAGGAGAGAGATCTAAAGCCACCTTTATAAATCATGGACATCTTAAAGGACTTTTAAGGTTATAGATATAAATAAACAAGAAAATTTGAGAAAAGTGTCAAAGTCAGATGTAAGAAAGCCACTTTTTGTACTAAGTAAACAACTTATTTTTTTCTGATCTAAATTTTGTATATTCAGATTTAGCCTTATATCAGCAAAATAGAAATAAAAATGTTAATGAAATGACCACTTTTGTTACCTGAAGTTGTTAAGACCTAGAAACCATAGGCATGTAACTACCTAGTTTACAGAGATGCTCATGTTTGTCACTGCAGAGAAATTATAACATTCTTGAATTGTAAGCAGAGTGTGTGATACCACTGAAATAAACCTCATCCCCTCTTTCCATATCTGCTGGTCTCTCATGTGTTTGAGTCTGAAAATTCACTTCCCTCCCTTGTTCTTAGCAGATATCTGGGCATTGTAAGTAAAAGGCCCATCCATGCTTTTTTTTTTTTTTTTTTAAACAGTTTCATTGAGGTATGGATTCACTGTGTGGTACAAACAGATAATGTGCCTGCCTGCTAACCAAAAGGTTAGATGTTTGACTCCACCCAGAGATGCCTCTTAAGAAAGCTTTGTCAGTTTATTACCAAAGAATCAGCCATTGAAAACCTTATAGAGCACAGTTCCTCTCTGCATAATGGGGTTCCCATGAGTCAAAATCAACTCCACAGCAACTAATTATTGAGGTATGATAGGACATTTTTCTGCTGCTCTGTGAAAAGTTTATTTGAGAGTTGATACTAAACCTTTACTTAGAAAGAACCAATATGACTTGGAAGGTGGAATTCTTTAGCTATGTGGTCAAAATTACCTAAATTTTACCAGTACATTCCAGGTCATCAAAGCTTATTTATATGTGACACATGTAAATTTTTGATAATGAAAACCATTAGAATCTTAAGCAGCATTTTAACTCCCCCTTTCTGATACAGAAGGAGCTCTGGTGGCACAGTAGGTAAAGCATTTGGCTGCTACCCAAAAGACTGACAGATTTGTAGCCTTGGAAACTCTATGGGGCAGTTCTATTCTGTTCTAAAAAGTCACTGTGAGTTGGAATCAACTTGATAGCAGTGGGTTTGGTTTGGGTTTGTTGTGAACAGAAAGTGGGAGATTTCATGTAAGGAATGTAAGGCTGTAAATCTTTACAGAAATAGATTGCTTCATCTTCCTCCTGCAGAGCAGCTGGTGGGTTTGAAATGTCGACCTTCTGTTTAGCAGCCAAATCCCTTAACCATTGTACCACCATAGCTCCTTTATAATAAATGAGTAGGACTTCAATATAGTATTTAAATGCACTTGGTATTAAATGAGAAGTGTTGTTAACTTATTTTCTATTTTATATCAGGCGGGCCATAATACACTGTTGATATGACTTCCAAACATACTGCCAGGGAAATGATGTTGGAATGTTTCTTACACATACAAGAGTGAACATTACGATTGTGTCATTATGATATAGTGATGCATTATTCACTGGGGCTAATATCTAACTAGGAGCTCTGGTAGCATTGTGCCTAAAGCACTTGACTGCTAACCAGAAGGCTGATGGTTCAAACCCACCAGCCACTCCTCGGAAGGAAGATGGGGCAATCTACTTCTGTAATGATACTGTCTCAGAAACCAAAGAAGGGGTCGCTATGAGTCGGGTACAACTTGATGGCACATAATAACAATAACAACAATATCTAACTGGAAAGTCAAGGGGAAGTGACCAACCTAGTATCAATCAGAAGACTAGGGAAGGAGAATAAGCTGCAATTTGGCACCGTTTGAGGAATAGGGGTTTGGGGCAGTATGGTTTGCTTGGGACTTTGAGGTTATATAGACGACTGAGTCTGTCCTTATCCACATGCAGTTTTTTAAAATAAAGCTGAGCATTCATTCATCACTCCTGAGCTAGATCAGGACATTCTTCTTCAAGGTGGATTGTATTTAAATACAAAAGAAATTTTTCTGTAGGTTTCCTGAGAATTGTTGATTAATGTTCAAGGCTCAACTGAGCTGCTAAAATGACTCTAAATTGAATTACAGGACTGTTCAGGGCTCAAGGCCTTTTCGTAAACCCAATGTAAAAACAAGCAAAACGGCTGAGGCTGGAGCATTGTTGTTGTTGTTGTTGTTAAGTGCCGTCGAGTCGTTTCCGACTCATAGCGACCCCATGCACAGCAGAACGAAACACTGCCCGATCCC
>NW_006921827.1:3596307-3598328 GCF_000298275.1 Orycteropus afer afer | reverse complement strand
GTCCCTGAGTTTCCCCTCCTCACCTAATCCCTTTGGCTGATTGCTCTTCTCTTTGGCTTCCTGGGTTTTACCCCTTTCTCCTGCTCTCCCGGCCTGCTACTCTGTGCTATGCCCGTGCTTACCTTGCTCCCGGAGACCCGGTCCCTCTCAGCAGGGCTGGAGCATTAGGGTATAGATTTTAACACACCTAATGTAGTTTGTGCACATTGGACTTATGAAAGGACATTTAATAAATACTTGTTATGGGAGTACTTTCTGAAAGGAGTGGGGGCGTGTCAGGTATGGAATTTGGGTTGTCTGAATTTTGACTGAACAACAAACACGTTTGGTAAATTGTGTGTGTGTGTGTGTGTTTATTTACATGATCATCACCTGGTTTCACATCTTATGCCAATTATGGGTCTGTGGGAGCTAACTTATCTGTGGAGCACATAGCCTTGGTGAGATCCTATATTGCTCCTTGTGGACATCCGGAGTGCTGTGGGGAGGGCAAAGACAGATGCGTGAGGGAGGGGAACATCTCAGAATGATTCCTTGGGTAGGACGAGAAAGGCCACTTCTGACTAGCCGAGCTTGGTGAGGAGGTATTGTTCTGTGTTCATAGTGAGCCTCAACTCAGGTAGGGGTCATAGGTCTGAGGGTACTGAGTGCAAGGTACCTGTCTTAGCAACTCCTGACCCAGGATGTCTGGCAGAGGACCACACAGTTAACTGCCACACTGAGAAAGAAATAGCCTATTTACCCTTTTGATGGCGGTGAGGTCAGTTTCCGGGAGGCCCTGCAACACTGATATTTTCCAGATGTTTCTCTACTCTTTTCTCTAGCTGGTTATATCTTTCTCTCATCATCTTCTTTTTTTTTTTTTTTTCCCAGAGAAATGGAGATAAATTTTTGCTTAGAGTCTTAGGCCTGTTAGAATTACTCAGCAATATCTAGGCCTTCTCTGGTAGCATGGTGCCTAAGGCACTTGACTGTTAACCAGAAGGCTGGCAGTTCAAACTCACCACCACTTCTCGGAAGGAAGATTGGTCAATCTACTTCCATAGTGATACTGCCTCGGAAACCTAAGGAGGGTTCACTATGAGTCAGGTCTGACTCAACGGCACATAACAACAACAACAACAACATATTAGTAATAACCTTCACTGCTTGTGAATAGCATAAACACAATCTTTTTCTGTTCAAACCCAATAGTGATTTATACCGAAATAAAACCCAAATATCTTTTATGTGATGGTGACACTTCAGCTCAATTACTTTGGACATGTCGTCAAGAAAGACGAATGGCTAGAAAAGGACATCATGATTGGTTTAGGAAAAGAAAAAAAAACCAAATTGACTGCTGTCGACTTGGATCCGACTCATAGTAACCCCTCCTTGGGTTTCCAAGGCAGTATTACTACCGAAGTGGATCGCCCCATCTTCCTTCCAAGGCGTAGCTGATAAGTTTGAACCACCAGCCTTCTGGTTAGCAGTCAAATGCCTTAGGCACTATGCTACCAGAGCTCCCATGGTTGGTAAAGTAGGGGGTTAATGAATATGAGGGAAACCTTCAATGAGAGTGACACAATAGCTGCAACAGTGGAACTGAGGATCATCTAGATGTCATAGGACCATGCAGCATTTTGTTCTGTTATAGATAAGGTTGCTATGAGTTGGAGCCTACTTCAATAGTACCTATCAAGAACATCTTTTACAAAAGTTAACTTTTAGTGGTGCAGTGTTAATTGTCTGTTTCAACTCATACAGACCCCATGTGCAGAGTAGACTTGCCCTATAGGGTTTTCTTAGCTGAAATCTTTATGGAAGCAGATCACCAGGTCTCTCCCATGGAGCTGCTGGGTGGGTTCAAATCACCAACCTTTTGGTTAGCAGCTCAGGGCTTGATCATTTGGGTATAGTTGTTGTTGTTATGTGCCATTGAGTCGGACCCGACTCATAGTGACCCCTCCTTGGGTTTCTGAGGCAGTATCACTATGGAAGTAGATTGCCCCATCTTCCTTCTGAGGAGTGGCTGGTGG
>NW_006921827.1:3551600-3595872 GCF_000298275.1 Orycteropus afer afer | reverse complement strand
CTGGTGGGTTTGAACTGCCAACCTTCTGGTTAGCAGTCAAGTGCCTTAGGCACTATGCTACCAGAGCTCTAAACCATGTAGTACTTTGTTTTTCAAGTCATACATATTTTATTTAACACTAAACATAACTTTGTAAAGTAAATAATAACCCCACTGCTGTCAAGTCGGACCTGACTCATAGCAAGCCCTCCTTGTGTTTCCAAGGCAGTGTCACTAGGGAGGTAGATTGCCCAGCCTTCCTTCTGGGGAGTGGCTGGTGGGTTTGAACCGGCAGCCTTCTGGTTAGCAGTCAAATGCCTTAGGCACTAAGCCACCAGAGCTCCCAAAGTAAATAATACTATTTTTATGCTCATTTTAGAAATGAGGAAATGGAGGCTCAGAGACCCTCCTAAAGGTTCTGTAAGTAATAAATGGGAGAACTAAATTTTAATTCAGTCTTTGAATACATATCTTTTGTGTAGCCTTTTCACTATTACCATAATACCTTTATGATAGAGGCACTATTATATTGTGTTTTTTTTTTTTTTGCATATTAAGAAAAAGAAAGTGCCTGGAATATAAATGTTTTAAAGAATATAACTTTGCTTACAATTTCCAAATTGATCTTTCAGATATATAATTTGGGCACCTTTTGCCTCAGGTTGGTAATAAAACAACTGCTCTGCAAAACTCTTCCATAAGACAGAGATACATCTTTGGCAGCTATTGTCCTTGGTTCTCGAAAGGGAAAATCAAGGTTCCAAAAGCTAAAGTGACTTCCTCTCCATAGCTGGCCCTGTGGGCGGGGCCCGGAGGCTGAACTAAGATGGGCTCTCAAGACTTTCCAGCCTCTGGTAGCATAGTGCCTAAGACACTTGACTGCTAACCAGAAGGCTGGCAGTTCAAACCCCCCAGCCACTCCTCGAAAGGAAGATGGGGCAATCTACTTCCGTAGTGTTACTGCCTCGGAAACCCAAGGAGGGGTCAGTCTGAGTCGCGTCCGACTCAAGGGCACATAACAACAACAACAATTCTATTAGCATTTCAAAAACCTGAATTCCTCCTCTCTCCCGCCTTTGGCATTTTGAAGCAATTTTTTATTAAATTGCGAAGAGCACGCGGAGGGTATGGCGCTCTTTGTTTGAGGGCTGCTCTTTGGTGCAGATGCTGAGCTATTACTCCGGTTGGACTGGGATTTGAATCAGAGTGCTCGCCAGGGGCTAAGCTGAGTGAGTAAGCGGCCGCATCTAAGTTTCTTGTGCAAAGGTAAGGATTGGAAGCCGCCCCGCCCACTTCAAAAGACCGGCTCTTGGGCACGCTCTTAGTGCCTAATGAAGCTGGTCTTTACGTTCACGTGGACAATAGCCACGTTACTTACTTTCTGAAAAAACATGCAGAAACGAGCAACTTTAAAATGTTACTCTTGGCGTGTAAGACCCGAGATCCAAGACCAGGGAAGTCAAATGGGCGTCGACAATGTAACCAAAAAAAAAAAGCATTTATTTTGTTGTATATATATTATGTGTGTGTGTGTGTGTGTGTGTGTATAAAAGGAGCTCTGGTGGCTCGATGCCTAAAGCATTTGACTGCTAACCAGAAGGTTGGCGGTTCAAACCCACCAGCCACTTCGCAGAAGGAAAACTGGGCAATCTACTTTCATAAAGATTTACCGCCTTGGAAACCCGATGGGGGTCGCTATAGTCAGAATCGACTGAATGGCAGTGGGTTTGGCTTTGATTTATTATAGATAAATGTAAAATTGCAGCTTGCACGGAGATGATACGTTTTTCACCCCATTACTTTATGTCTAGTTCACATTGGTGCAGCCAATTTCACATACATTTGTCAGCAAGCACCCCTGGCCCTGCCTCTTCTGCGTTGGGCTGTTGTCCCGGCCTTGGGCCCCACCTGCGTGCGCCCAGGCCGAGCCAGCCTCGCCAGGTCGCCTCCGCCCAGTGACGGACTGGGGCGCGCGGCTTCGGGGGCGGACTCCTGCCGCCCAGCGGAGACGCGATTCGTCACTGTAGCAGAACTTTCCCCCTGAAAATCCCTGCACCAGAACCAGCCCTCCCGCCTCGGGCAGGTTTTGATTTTAGTGGTTTTCCTTCCTTTTATTTTCTGTCGGGGTGCGAGTTTTGGCTGCGGAACGAACTTGCAGCTCATCTGAGTACATGTCAGTGGTAATCTCTCCTGCAGCGGCTTACCCTGACACCATGCACTCCGAAGCAGACGAATCCAAGGAAGGTATGATTGTGATTTCTTTGGGCACCCGGAGTAGTTTTGAGAAGGAATGTGGAGGAAAGGAGCTGGGGAATGGATGGGAGTGTTGGAGTGAGCCATAGGTACTTTGTTCGTTCCCTGAGCCTTCGCAGCCTAGTTGGAAATGCGTATGCGGTGGCAGATACACCCATCTCTATCACTTCTCACCAGGCAACCTTTCAGAAGGATAGGAAAGGAAGAACCAGCTCACTAAAGGCTGCTTTTTAGATTTATTTGGAAACAACAGCTCGAGGACTGACTCAAAGAATGCAAAATGTACTTGGGACAGAACAGGGCTGCCTGCCTGCATCAGGACAGCCGAAAGCTGGGATCCCTTCGAGGAGCCCGGAGAGTCGAGGGTCCCTTGCAAGGGAGTCAAAAATTGAAAACGTCGTGTTTCTAGCCAAGAGGAGCTGAGGAAGGGGGAGAAATGAAGGAACTTTTTTTGGGGAGTGGGGTTTTTCTTGTGTGTGTGTATCCCCCTGCTGGCTTTTCAATAGTGAGTTCATTTTTCGGTGCGAGAGGGGGTGGGGTGGGGGACCAGAGAGATGTGAGGGGAGCCTTGTGCAGATTGAAACTGAGGAGAGTTGTCTGTTTTTAACTTTGCCGAAGCAAAGGGTTTCATTTACTCCTAACAGAGAACGGGTGACAGGGCTGGAAAAGCTCCAACCCAAACACGATTATATGCTGGTGTGAGTTTGGGGAGTTTATTTGTGTGTGAGTGTTTGTATGCTTTGTTTCCTGAAATTTTATGTACACAAAAGTCCTTTTGTGAGGGTGGGGGTGGATGGGGAAAACTAGAGTAAGAGGGTGAGACTGTTCAAGATTGTGAAATTCCTTTTCTTTTCAAGTACCCTCTTGGGAAACTGGTAGATTTGAAGCCAGTCACTGCTGCTCTGGCAGCCAGAGGAGCAAGGAGTCCATCATTTCTCCATTTGGTAGACATCAAGTAGGAGAGCACTTGAAACTTGCTTTCTTCTTTAACTTACTCTCCTCAAAGTAAAGGCTTTGTGTTTCAGAGTGTAGCCTCCTGGGCCAATGTTTACCTTTTTATGCTGTGTGAGGGAAATAGTCAATGAAAAGGAGACTTGGTTAATAGGAACATGGGCTGACATGAATGAAGAATGGCAGGACCATTGTTTTGGAGCTTGGAGGATGAATGTTTCCTTGCTTGGCCTCTGACTTGATGGAGCTATGTGTTGATGGTAGTGTCAGATTACCTAATAAGCAAGGTAAGCATGGGCTTACTTGTGCTTATTTACTAATCTATACTGAACAGTTTCACATTTTTTTCACCAAATCAAATATTCTACTTCTACGTATGGCTGGGATCTGTCTCTCTCCCAACCCCACAACACCTTCCCACAGAAATAAAGCCTCCTTTCAAATTTACAATCCCTGACATGGCAGAGTACCCAGTAAGCAAAGCAAGTACAGGCTTACTTGTGCTTACTTACTAATCTGTAGTGAACAGTTCCACATGTTTTACACCATATCGTTCACTGGAGATTAGTAAGTGCTTACTTACAAGTAAGCCTGTGTTTACCTTGCTTGTTGGGCAATCAGCCCCTGGCTGATGGATGCCTTTCTTTTCTGAGTATGTTGTTTCTGAGTATACCAGCAGCTAATAGTGTCAAAAGAAGTTGAAGGCAAATAGAAACAAGTGAGATAATCCAATGGTGGTGCACTTTTGTATGATTGCCAGTAGCACTTAAATTGGAGTTTTCTCTTGTGTATGTTTTTCCTCTCTTTTGGTAAAAAGTAGGGAGAAAGCAGAAAACAGCATCCGGAAGTATGTATTACACATTTCATCTAGCAACATCCCCAATCTTCCCTCCTTTCCCACTTCTCCAGTTATAAGTTTGCAAACAGCCTGCAAACTGGAGTGTGAAGAGTTTCCTTCATGGACCGCCTCTTACTTGTTCCTCGCCTTGCCTCCATTCACCATCATGTACATTCTGCAGATCTGCAGCAAATGACCTGACCTCTGTGCTTTTTGTAGAAAGCCCAGAATTATTCATTCCAGTTAACCTGAAGTGCTAGAATTTAAAAGTGATGACAATTAGGGTAGGGTATTGAATAACTCCTGAGAGAGACTGATGAAATACTTTAATAACCAGTTAGAATCATCGCAGCTTCTTCCAGAAATAAAGGATGAGTGTGAGTGTACTGGTGTGTGTGTGTCCCAGGTAGTGCTTGCAAAGCTGATTATTGGTTAGAACCCTGTGTTAGCTTCCTGTCACCACTCAGATGCCTATGAGAGGAGCTATGCTGTATAAATCACTCAGTTATCTTACTTCTCTATCCTTACTAATTTGTGCCCCTTCCTCTTATAGTTAGACTTTTTTTTCTTCTGGCAAGCTTACTGTAAGATCACTATGAGCTGTTCACAATGTTTGGATTGCAAGAAAATTGTCTTTGGATGCTTTATGCCTGATTTGCTGTAATGGGAGATACTTTTAAATCATTACTCTAAACCACAGTGCAGGATTGGTATACTTTGAGGTTGAATCTGGAAAAAAAAAAAAAAAAAAAAATCAAGTCAAAATCAGAGACCCTTGGAGGACAAATATATGTGCATGTGTGTGAATGTAGGAACAAACGACTGAGGATATTGTTAAGCCGTCATAGATTAGAATGCACTTGACTCCAGGCTAGGAGCACTGAGCCTCACTCCTCAGTCTATAGCCACTTCCTAAAGAATTGATTTAATTTCCACAGCTTACAAATGAATAAGTGATACTGCTTGAGTATTAAATGGAGAAAAATCACCCAGGCCTTTTTATTACTCTTATTAAAAGCTGAAGAATGTGTTTAAATTGTCCAGGCATAATATGATTAGGGCAGTAAGAGAAATAAAGGAAGAAACCCATTTACTAAAAAAAGGGGAACACCGTTAAAGGGAAGATATTAACAGTTTCCAGGGGATGGAGGCTTCCTGAGGAGATAGACCAGTGACCACATTTTTGGCATTTAGTTGCTTTCTGTTGAGTAAAGCCACTTAATTATGAAATACCAAAAATAAATGACAGTTAAGATCACTGAGAACATTTATAATGCTGAGGACAAGGGCTCCTTTGCCCTGGCCATCATGTCTATGGTATCAGAAAGCAAGAAAGCCATTATCAACAGGGGTTACTTTTTTTTTCTTCAGTCTGTTGTTTGGGTAGAAGTTTACAGAGCAAATTAGTTTTCTATTCAATAATTTAGACACATTTTGTTTCATAACAGTAGTTGCAAATTACTCAATGTAACATTGCTCTTCCTGCTTCCTCCCTGGGTTCCCCTTTTCTATTTGTCCTTCTTTCCTGCCCCTTCCTACTTTCTGAGTTTTGTTTGGGGGCAAATGCTTTTGGTCTCATATGGTTAATTGTTCTGAGGAGTGTGTTCCTCGCAAGTATTACTGTTCACTTTACAGACCTGTCTCTTTGGCTGATTCCTAGGGGTGAGTTTAGTTTGACATTTAAAGGATATCTTAAGGACCACAGTCTGTGGGTTTCAACAGTCTCTATCATACCAATAAATCTGCTCTTTTTTATGATACTGAATTTTGTTCTACATTTTTCTCCTACTCTCTCCAGGACCTTCTATTGAGATCCTGATCAGAGTGGTTGGTAGTGGTAGCTAGGTACCATCTAGTTCTTCTGGACTCTGGGTAGTGGAGTGTGGTTCACCTGGTCCATTAGACCTTGGATTAGTTGTTTCCATGGGTCTTTGATTTTCTTCCCTCTTCTTTGCTCCAGACAGGGAAAGACCAATAGTTGCATCTTAGATGGCCTCTTGCAGCTTTTAAGACCCCAGTTGCTGCTCACCGAAGTATGATGTAGAAAATTGTCTTTGTGAACTATGTTATGGCCATTTGACTTAGCTGTCCCCTGAGACTGTGGTCCTAAGTCCTCAAGCCCAGTAACTCATTCCCTCAAGGTATTTTGGTATGGCTAAGAAGTTTTCATAACTTTCCCCCTGTTTGCTCTAGTATATGTATGGATTTACTTGCAGCACATATCTTCTACCAGACCTGCATGTGCTCATGGGTGTAGTCCTGTTTGTGTACTAATACCTGTTCAGCTTGCATGTCTGCCTGTGTATCCACTAGTAGATTGTTATGTTATTATTGTTATTGCAGGAGTATGTATGTAACAGTATTTACCATCTTTGTAACTCCTGTGCACCTCTCAGTGTCTTCCTTTGCCTTGGTCATACTGTACTGATTTCCCCCTTATTGTATACTGTCTTTCTGTTCACCCAGTTTAATACATTTCTACTCTCTAGTTGGTGATTTTCCCTCCCCTCTCCTTCCATCCCTGATAACCATCAAAGAATGTTTCCTTTTGTCTGTAAACCTTTTCTTGACTTTTTAGAATAGTAATCTGTTACGTATTTGCCCTTTTGTGATTGGCTAATTTCACTCAGCATAACGTCCTCCAGGTTCATGCATGTTATAAGGTGTTTAGCAGATTCATGATTATTCTTTAGTGTTCCATAGTATTCCATTTTGTGTATGTACCATAATTTGTTTATCCATACATCTATTGATGGGCAGTTAAGTTGTTCCCATCTTTTTGCTATTGTGAATAATACTTCAGTGAACTGGGTGTGCGTATATCTGCTCATGGCCCAGCTCTCACTTCTTTGGGTATATACCTAGTAGTGGGATTGCTGGACCATATAGTATTTTTAAGTAGCTCTGAAGGCATGGTGCCTTAGACATTTGCCAGCTAACCAGAAGGTTGTTAGTTCAAACCCACCAGGACAGAAGATGAGGCAATCTACTTCCATAAAGATTTACCACTTTGGAAACCCAGTGGGGGTCACTATGAGTCAGAATCGACTTGATGGCAGTAAATTTGGTTTGGTTTTCATTTATAGTATTTCTGTTTCCAATTTTTTAAGGAAGCTGCATATCATTTCCATAGTGGTTGTACCATTTTACAGTCCCACCAGCAGTGTCTGAAAGTTCCAGTCTCTCCACATCCTCAGCAGGATTTGTTATTTTCTGCGTTACTGAACTTTGCTGTTAATGTTGGGGTGAGACGGTATCTCATTGTTTTGATTTGCATCTTTCTAATGGCTAATGCATGAGCATCTCTTTTCATGTTTGTTGACTCCCTAAATGTACGTTTTTGGTTATGTTTGATGGTTTAGTTATGTCATAAACGAAGGGTTGTTTTTTGGGGACTTGGCAGACAGGAAAAGGGTAAGGGTTGAGCATTGAGTGGGCTCAGGTTTCTCTTCCATTGGTTACAATGGCCGTCTCTGGTCATCACTTCTCCCAGTTCTCTCATACCTCACCAGGCTTGTTAATCCACAAAGAAAACAGTACACAATAACCAACTTCCTCAGCTTCCTGCTCCGAGACTGACAGAGTCACCCTTACCCACACCCACACCCACCTTCTGGTGTCTGGTGCTGCTGCTTTTAGAGAAGGCTATTGCTTCCACCAGCTCCTCCCTAGTCCTTGGGCTCCTCACTGCACCAGCTGACCTCCTGTCTTTTCTTCATTCCTTCTGTTCTGCATGCAGACATGCTCAAATGCCTCACTTCAGGGCCTTAGCACTTGCTAGTCTTTCTGCCAGGAATATCCTTCTGTCTACCTCACCCCCTTTTCCTGGACAGCTCCTTGGAGGGGCTTTCCCTGAACCACCAACCTAAATTGGGATACTTGTTGCCCTCTCTCATTGCACCTGCTCATCTCTGGCATCCATCACATTTGTAATTGTATGTTACCTTGTTTAAAATCTCTTGTCCTCTAGACTACAAGTTCTTGAGGTAAACCTTGTCTGTTTTATTTCACACTGTATCTTCAGTACCTGTGCAGTAAGAGGTGCCCATTTAGTATTTGTAAGATGAATGAATGAATGAATAATCTTCATTCCAAAGATAATCATCAGCATTTTGTCTACTTTTAGGCATTGCCTTATCTGTTTTCTTTAAAACAAACCTTTTCAACTGCTCTTGCATGGTTTCTAGGCACCATGGTTAAAGCACTCAACTGCTCTCTGAAAGGTTGGTGGTTTGAACCCACCACCCATTCCACAGGAGAAAGATGTGGCAGTCTGTTTCCGTAAAAATTTACAGAACCCTGTGGGGCAGTTCTACTTTGTCCTATAGGGTCACTATGAGTAGGAATCAACTTGATGTCAATAGGTGGGCATGGCTTCTATTTTCTCACTTTCCATTATTCCTTGTCTCAATGTAGTCTGGCTTTTTCTCCACCATTCCACTGAAACCACATTTGCCAAAATCACCAGTGACTTCTTGGGCACTAAAATCACAATAATACAGCATTTATACGTTTGTCCTTATCTTGGTTCATGTCTTTTGCAGCATTTGACACTTGGAGAGGACTGTCCTTCCAGTCTTAAAGCTCATCCTTTGTTCCTGTGGCACTGCATACACCTGGTTCCCCTCTTCCCACCCCAAGTGTTCTTTTCTGGTCTCCTAGAGCTGCAGCCCAGGCTGCTCTACGAACTACCTGTACAGTCAGCTGCGTGATAGAGCCTACCCTTTGAATGTCACACAGCAAAACCAAAAAACCCGAACTCACTGCCATTGAGTCAGTTCTGACTCATGGCATCCTCCTTTGGGTTTCAAGATGGTAAATTTTTACAGAAGTAGATTGCCTCATCTTCCTTCTGTGGAACACCTGGTGGGTTTGAACCACCAACCTTTTGGTTAGCAGTCAAATGCCTTAGGCACTGTGCCACCAGAAGTCCTGAATGCCACACAGGCACCTTGAATTCATCAGGTCTAAAATCAGCCCACCAGCCACTCCTCGGAAGGAAGGTTGGGCAGTCTACTTCCGTAGTGATACCACCTTAGAAACCCAAGGAGGGGTCGCTATGAGTCGAGTCCACTCAATGGCACATAACAACAAAACAACAAAATCAGCCCATCATTTCATACTCTTCACAGATCTGATCCTCGTTCTGAATATCCCCCTCATGCTATTGCTATCTTTTTGATTTCCAAAACAGAAGCCTGGAAGTCATCCATAAACCTACACTTTCCTGTATCTTCTGCATCTGCCTGGTCATCAAGACCTGGCACTTGGTCCTCCCCATTATCTCTTGAGTGAATTTCCTTCTTTTCCCTTCCTCTTATTTATTTATTTATTTTATTTTAAGAGCTTGTTTTACATTCAATCTTATGTGTACATTTACTTTACTCCCCATTTACCATCTCCAACCCAGTCTCCTCCCCTCCCTACCCTGTAACCCTCCCCTGTGACCCTCATATTTATGCATTCCTGTTTGTCCTGCATTTCCTCAATTTGAATGTTGGTCCTCTGGTGCCCCATGGGTTATTGCTCTAAGGAATGTATTACCCTAGAGTATGTGGGTGCACCATCCTGGGTTGAGTGGTCTACCTGTACATCTTGTTAACTATTGGGCTGAGAGCCAGCCCCGGGGGTTGCGGTATGTTTTATTCCAGGCACAGAATGTATTCCAGGGCCATAGTATTGGGGGTCTCATCAGATTTCATCTGACCGGTAATTCTGGTCATTATTGAGTTTTTGGATTTTGTTCCACATTTTTCTTCCACTGTATCCAGGACCTCCAGATTTGATCCTTTCCTGAGTGGTTGGCATTGGTAGCCAGGCACCATCTAGTTCTTCTGGTCTTGAGGGCCATTGTGTCCTAGAGCTGATTGCTTCCAAATGCCCTTGTTTTTTTGCACTCTTCTTCACTTCTGACCATTAGCTGCATCTTAGATGACCACTTGAAAGCTTTTAAGACCCCAGTCGCTACTCACCAATGTAGGATGCAGAGCAAGGCTTTTATGTATTTTGTTGTGCCAATTGAGTCTGGTGACCCCCAGTACTATGGTCCTGAGATGGTAGATGTATTGGATCTCTCTCCCACAGTGTCTGGTTGTCTGTGAGGCATTACTCTGTCTGTCTTCTATTGTTTCTATAAGGATTACAGGTATTTTGTATCACTGGTGTCTGTGCAAAATTAGCCTCAGCCTTGGTCTAGAGTATACTTCTGTTCACTGTCCCCCGTCTGATCCTTTCAGGTGGTTTTGTGTTTATCTGTAGCCTCGTGTTTGGTGTTAATGGCAATGCATTACTGTGGACACATTGGTTGGTATTAGCATCTGTCATCTATCTCTTATGTACACAATTCGGTGTCCTCCCATTTCCTAATGTTATCATGGTGGTCACAGATAATTTCCGTATATCCCTCCCCCAACCACGTCAGTATGTGGGCCCCAACTAGCCTGAAATTAATCCCTCCCTTTCCTTCCCTATCCCTGTAGCCTACAAAGTGAGTTCCCTTTCCCAAGCATACCCTTCTTTGTCTTTTTACAGTAATGGGCTCTTTCAGTACCTGTCTTTCTGCGATTGACTTATTTCACTCAGCATAATGTCCTCCAGGTTCATCCATGTTTTGAGATGATTTGCATATCCCAAATTGTTCTTTAATGTACCGTAGTATTCCATAGTGCACATACTATAATTTGGTTATCCACTTATCCATTGTTGGGCATTTAGGTTGATTCTATCTCTTTGCTATAGTGAATTGTGCTGTGATGAACATAGGTGTACACACAATATGTCTGTTCATGCACTATCTCTCACCTCTTTAGGATATGTTCCTAGTAATGGAATTGCTGGGTCAAATGGTACTTCTATTTTCAACTTTTTAAGAAAATGCCATACCATTTGCCAATATAGTTGTACCATTTTACAATCCCACCAGCAGTGCACAAGAGTTCCAATCTCTCTGCAACCTTGCCAGTATTTGTTGTTTTCTGACCTCTTGAAGTGTGCTATTATTGTTGGGATGAGATGATTTCTCATTGTTTTGATTTGCATCTCTCTAATGATTAATGATTGGGAGCAATTTCTCATGTGTTTGTTGCTGCCTGTTTATCTTCTTTCATGAAGTGTCTATTCAAGTCTTTTGCCCATTTGTGAATTGAGTTATTTGTCTTTTTGGTGTTGAGGTATTGAAGTTTTTTATACATTTTGGAGATAGGTCGTTTATCAGATATGTCATAGGCAAATATTTTCTCCCAATCTGTAGGTTCTCTTTTTACCCTTTTGACAAAGCCTTTCAATGGGCATAGGAATTTAATTTTTAAAAGGTCCCGGTCATCTAGCTTCTCTTCTATCTCCTGCACATTCTGGGTTATGCTTGATAGTCTATTTATGCTGTAAATTAGGGCTCCCAGATTTGCCCCTATTTGATCTTTGATGAATTTTATAGTTTTGAGTTTTACATTTAAGTCTTTGATCCAGCTTGAGTTTGTTTTTGTGTATGGGGTGAGGTATGGGTCTTGTTTCATTTTTCTGCAGGTGGATATCCAGTTTTGCCAGCACCATTTGTTAAAGAGGCTGTCTCTTCCCCATTTAATGGGTTTTTGGGCTTTTGTCAAAGATCAGTTGTCCATAGTTGGATGGGTCTATATCTGGACTTTTGATTCTGTTCCATTGGTCTATTTGTCTCTCATTGTACCGATACCATGCTGTTTTGACTACTGTGGCTGTACAGTAGTTCTTAAGATCTGGGAACGTGAGACCTCCCACTTTGTTTTTCTTCTTGAGAAGTGCTCTGCTTATTCGAGGTCTCTTTCCTTTCCATATGAAATTAGTAATTAGTTTTTCTATGTCCTTAAAATATTTTGTTGGAATCTAGATCAGGATTGTATTAAATGTGTAAATTACTTTAGGTAGTGTTGACATTTTCACAATATTCAATCTACCTATCCATGAACGAGGCAGGTTCTCCATTTATGTAGTACCCTTGTTGTCTCTTGTAACAGTGTTTCATAGTTTTCTTTGTATAGGTCTTTTGTGTCTCTGGTGAGGTTTATTCCTAGATATTTTATCTTTTTAGTAGCTATTGCAGATGGTATTGTTTCCCTTATTTCTTTATCACAGGACTCTTTGTTGGTATAGAGGAATCCAACTGATTTTTGTATGTTGGCCTTGTATCCTGACACTTTGCTGAACCTCTGTTAGTTCCAGTAGTTTTTTTTAATTGAATCCCTTGGGTTTCCTATGTATAGGATCATGTTGTTGTTGTTGTTGTTGTTATTTGCCGTCGAGTCACCCCCGACTCATAGCGACCCCTCCTTGGGTTTCCGAGGCAGTATCATTACAGAAGTAGGATTGCCCAACCTTCCTTCATTATCTGCAAATGGAGATAGTTTTAATTCCTCTTTGCCAATTTGTATGCTTTTTATTTCTCTTTCTTGCCTTATTGCCCTGGCCGGGACTTACAATACAATGTTAGAAGTGGTGATAGAGGGCATCCCTGTCTGGTTCCTGTTCGTAAGGGGAATGCCTTGAGTCTTTCTCCATTAATAATGATGTTGCCCATTGGCTTTGCATATAGATGGGGCAGTCTACTTCCGTAGTGATACTGCCTTGGAAACCCAAGGAGGGGTTGCTATGAGTCGGACACTTGACGGCACATAACAACAACAACAACAACATATACCCTTTATTATGTTGAGGAGTTTCCCGTCTATCCCTATTTTGCTGAGAGTTCTGAAGAGGAATGGATGTTGGATTTTATCAAATGCCTTTTCTGCATCAATTGATATAATCATATGGTTCTTTTATTTTGTTTTGTTTATGTGGTGGATTACATTGAGTGTTTTTCTGATGTTGAACCACCCTTGTACACCTGGTATGAATCCCACTTGGTCCAGGTGTGTTAATTTTTTGATATTTTGTTGAATTCTGTTGGCTAGGATTTTGTGAAAGATTTTTGCATCTATGTTCATGAGGGATATTGGTCTGTAGTTTTCCTTTCTAGTGGTGTCTTTCCCTGGTTTTGGTATTAGTGTTATGCTTGCTTCATAAAATGAGTTGGGGAGTATTCCATCTTTTTCTATGCTCTGGAATAGCTTGAGTAGCATAAGTATCAACTCTTCTCTGAATATTTGATAAAATTCTCCAGTGAAGCCATCAGGACCAGGACTTTTCTTTGTGGGAAGTTTTTTTTATGACCCATTCAATTTCTTGTTTTGCTACAGGTCTGTTCAAGTTTTCTATCTCTGAGTGGGATAGTTTAGGTAGGTCTTGTGATTGTAGAAACGTCCATCTCTTCTAGGTTCTCAAATCTGTTGGAGTACAGTTTACCATAATATTCTGTCAGTATCTTTTTTATTTCAGTTGGTTCTGTTGTGATGATACCCTTTTCATTTATAATTCTTGTGATTTGGATCTTCTCTTTCTTTTCTTTTGTTAGATCTGCGAATGGTATATCGATTTTATTAATCTTTTTGAAGAACCAGCTTTTTGTTTTGTTGATTTTTTTCCCCCTATGGTTTCTTTGTTTTCTGTTTCATTTATTTCTGCTCTGATCTTTGATATTTCCTTGCTGCTAGATACTGTAGGATTCTTTTGTTGTTCTATTTCTAGTTGTTGGAGTTGATAAGTTAGAGTGTTGATTTTGTTTCTTTCCTCTTTTTTGATGTATGCATTTATTGCTATAAACTGCCCTCTGAGTACTGCTTTCACTGTGTCCCATAGGTTTTGGTATGATGTATCTTCATTCTCATTTGTTTCTAGGAATTTTTTTATTTCAGTTTTTAAACTGTTCTATTACCCAGTAGTTTTTGAGCAGTAAGTTGTTCAGTTTTCATATGTTTGATGTTTTTTCTTTGCTCTTCCTATGATTAATTTCTAATTTTATAGCACTGTGGTCTGAGAAGATGCTTTGTAGTATTTCAATGCTTTTGAATTTACTGAGGCTTGTTCTGTGTTCTAACATATGGTCTATTCTGGAGAAGGCTCCATATGCATTGGAGAAGAATGTGAATTGTGTTTTTGTTGGATGAAATGCTCTGTATATGTCTATGAGGTCAAGTTGGTTGATTGTATTGTTGAGTTCTTCTGTATCTTTGTTGAGTTTTTTTCTAGTTGGCCTGTCCCTCTTTGAAAGTGATGTGTTAAAGTCTCCTATTACTTTGTTGTCTATTATCCCTTTTAATTCAGTTAGTATTTGCTTCACATATTTTGGAGCACTTTCATTGGGTGCATAAATATTTATTATGGTAACGTCGTCTTTGTCAATTGCCCTTTCAGCATCATATAATGTCCTTCTTTGTCTCTTATGAATCATGTTTTTCACCTTAATATCTATTTTATCAGAAATTAATATTGCCCCTCCTGCTCTTTTTTTGGTTTCCATTGGCTTGGTATATTTTTTTCCATCACTTAACTCTTAATTTGTTTTTGTCTTTGTGTCTTAGGTGGGTCTCTTGTAGGCAGCATATCGACAGTTCTTCTTTTCTTATCCAGTCTGCCATTCTCTTCCTCTTGATAATGCATTTACTCCATTCACATCGATTGTAATTAGTGATAGATATGAATTGATTGCTGTCATTCAGTTGTGCTTTTTTGTTGTGTTGTTGGTGTTTCCTTGGTCTGTATACTTTGCTGTGCTGAGTTCGGTTTGTGCCTAATGCTTTCTCCCTTTTCTTCTTTATTGTTGGTTTTATATTTATTAAACCCATATGTTTTCCTTCCTTTTGGATTTGCTTAGGGGGATTGTTAATTTTCTCTGTGGTTCCTTGGAGTATATTCTTGTCTCTGCATTTTTAGAACAGTGCATACTGTGAAGACATTATCCTGTTTTCCTCTCCATTTGGAAGTTTGTACCTAGAAGTTTTATTCCCTCTGGTAGGTTAGTTGCTGTTGTTGTGTGCTGATTGACTTCCTTGGTTTTTAGTGTACAATGTTTTATATTCTTATTTGGAGTTTCTATTTCTGATTTGGTTTCATTGTTGATGCCATGTATCCTGATTTTGTTGACCTCTGTTGTGGGTTCTCTATTAGAAGGACTTCCTTAAGCATTTCTTGTAGGGTTGGTCTGGTTTTCACAAAATCTCTTAATTTCTGTTTGTCTGAGAATGCCTTGATTTCACTCTCATATTTGATGGATAATTTGGCTGGATATAGGATAGTTGGTTGGAATTTCTTTTCCTTCAGTGTTATGTATATGCCGTCCCATTGCCTTCTTGCCTGCATTGTTTCTGCTGAGTAATTGGAGCTCAACCTATTTGATTATTATAAGTAATATTTCTTTTGTCCCAGGCAGCTCTCAAAATTTTTTCTTTGTTTTTGGTTTTGGAGAGTTTGATTATAATATGCCTCAGTATTTTACTCTTGGGATCTATCTTGTGTGGGGTTCTATGATCTTCTTAGACATATATGTCTTTTCTTCTTTCATGATATGGGGGAAGTTTTCTGTTAGCAGGTCTTCCACAATTTTCTCGATGGGTTTTTTACCTCTTCTTGTTCTGGAATTCCAGGGAGTCTTATATTGTTTCATCTCATGTCATCCCATATAATTCTTATGTTCTCTTCATTTCTCTTAAATCTTTGTTCTGATTTTTCTTCATACAGGCTGGTTTCAGGGATCTATCTTCTAGTTGAGATATGCGTTCTTCAGCCAGTTCTAAGCTACTCTTTTGTGCTTCTGCTGTATTGTGTAATTCTGTAATTTTGGTATTCATCTTCTGGATTTCTACCTGATGTTTTTGTATGAGTTCTGATTGTGCATTAATCTTGTTATTTTTTTTTTCTTGAATGATTTTCCTGAGTTCTTCCAGGGAACTGTCTGTGTTCTTGTTTCTGTTTGGGGTTTCCTTAGGCTCTTGTAAAGCTCTATAAATATATCTTATAAATTCCTTCTCAGATAATTCTATTGCCTCCTCTTCCTCCATGTTTAATGACACCTTTGTTTGTGGTTTTGCTTCTAATGCCTTGTCATGTTTTTTTTTTTTGTTTGATTTGAGGTTGCCTCTTGTTTAGGAGCTCTGGTAGCGTAGTCCCTAAGGCACTTGACTGCTAACCAGAAAGCTGGCTGTTCAAACCCACCAGCCACTCCACAGAAGGAAGGTTGAACAACCTACTTCCGTAGTGATACTGCCTTGGAAACCCAAGGAGGGGTCGCTGTGAGTCAGGGGTGACTCGACGGCACATAACAACAACAGACTTGTTTCCTAGACATTTTGAGGTTGTCTTGAACTGTTGGTTATGTATTGATTTGTTTTGTCTTCATTTTATGGTTTAATATTTTGAAAAGGTGAAGCTGGTGTATTTTATTTTTTTAGTTATTAATTCAGGTATGCTGGGTTACTCTGCAGTTTTCTTTGTGATGGTGGAATCATTGTGTGGAATGTGGATATGGGTTTCTGTTTGTTGTAAAGTTTAGAGTTCAAACCAGGAGGCATTATGGTGGCTGAATGTGGTTTCTTCTATTGGATGAGTGAAGTTATTGGTAGAGAAGGTGGGAGCAGAAGATTGGGAGAAGGGAAGTTCCCTGTTGGTATAGGTGGTTTCTAGAGCTTTGAGTGGGCTGCTAATGATGATGATGTACTGTTATTCCCAGGCCTGCAGCTCAATTTCAGCAAAGACTCCAGTTGTTGAGGGGTCACCACCTTCCACCAGGCTCAGACACATGCCCGCTCCTGAGGCCCTTCGGTGCCAAAAAGCCAACCCAAGACAACTGCCTGGCTCCACGATTCGCCATGGGGGCTCCTCTCCCTGGGCCCACCCACCGCAGCACTGGCCCAACCAGCCCAGAACACGTTCCACTGCAGGAGCTCCCCTGTGGGTCCGCTAACCCACTGTGCCAAAGATCCACTCAGTTTCAGTGGCACTGGAGCCAGGAGAGTGCCTGCTACTAATCTGTGGTCCCAATATCTCCAATAAAGTCAAGCACAGGCCTCTCAGTGACACTAAGCTGACCTACGCCTGATTGGTGACCTGCTGTAGGGGCATCTCCCCAGGCCTGCCTTCCTGCAGCACCAGTGGACTCTCTACTCAGGTTTCAGTGTCACTGGATGTGCCTGTTTCCACCTAGCCGACCCAAGTTACCAATAAAATCAGGTGCTAAAGATAGATCCTTGGGGTGATAGCTGATATGCTGGTGTGGTCACTGGTATGCTGGTGTGGTGTGTCTTTCTCCTTAACCCAGCGAGGTCTCAGATGCCCCTTCTCACCTGCCAGTCAGCACTCCCCCAGGGAAGTCTCCAATGGCCTTTCTCAGCTGCCTGTCGGCACTCCGTAAGATAGATCCTCTGATCTTGTTACTTTTTCCCCACCTGTCCCTTTCTCCTTTCTAATTCTACTCCTCTGAGTTTGGTGCACTGTGATTCAGTGAGCTGTTCAGAGGACCAGAATCCCTAATTCAAACTGCTGTACCTAGTTTTCCAAGCACCAAGATGGTAGAGGGAAGTAGCGTTGTGATAACTGACAAGACTCCATTTTAAATCTCCTTTCCTCTTTCTTCCCATTCTTTGGGCCCTCAGTATATGTTCCCTGATTATTGTCATAACCACTTCTGTCATCAAGGTTTTTGGTTTCAAGAAATAGAGTTTGATGTGGGAAGCAGCATGGCAATTCCTTAGAAAGTTGGAATTAGAAATACCATTTGATCCAGCAATCCCATTACTAGGTATATACCATAAAGAAGTGAGTGCCAAGACAAGAACCAATATGTGCTGCTCTGGTTACCTAGTGCCACTCTGACAGGAATGTACCACAGATGGGATGGCTTGAAAAAACAGGAGTTTATTCCCTTACAGTTAGAGGCTTTAAGTCTGAGTTCACAGTGCCAGGCTCTAGGGGCTGGGTAAAAACCCCTCAAACTTGGGCTTCAGCTCTGCCTCCTGCTCCTGGTCTATTGAAGCTAGAGGCTTTTCTTCACTCAGATAGCTACTGGCTGCTGAGGCTGACAACCCCAAGGTTGACAAGTAAAAAGGCATAGTCCTGATGTTACCAAACCACACGGCAGGCCATTAATTCAAGTCCACTGAAAGTCCCAAGGTCAGTAGAGCATGGCAGGCTGCTGTACAATTACATGGCTAAGTGAACGGTTCAAGTGTGCCATAAGCTAGAGACCATTCCCGAAGCTGTTTCTTATATACAGGAAGCAGACCATATATCCAAAGCAGCTACTCAGCTGCTCCAATAGATTCCACCATGGTGTTAACTGCCAATCTCACCATGTGGAATAACTACATTCAGCTGCCCAGCCACGCAACCAGGTCCAGCCAAGTTGACACACAAACTTAACCACCGCCTATGCCTACCCATAGGAGCTCTGGTAGCATAGTGGCTACAGCACTTGACTGCTAACCAGATGGCTGGCGGTTCAAACCCACCAGCCACTCCTCGGAAGGAAGGTTGGGCAATCCTACTTCCGTAGTGATACTGCCTCGGAAACCCAAGGAGGGGTCTCTATGAGTCGGGGCCGACTCCACGGCACATAACAACAACAACAACAATGCCTACCCATGTTCATCACAGCATTATTTACAACAGCAAAAAGATGGGAACAACCTAGGTGCCCATCAACAGAAGAATGGATAACCAAACTATGGTACATACACACAATGGAATACTACACAACACTAAAGAATAATGTAGAATCTGCAAAATACCACATAACATGGATGAACTTGGAGGACATTATGCTGAATGAAATAAATCAATCACAGAAGGCCAAATGAACAAATATTGTATTAGTTCATTATTATAAAAAGTCAAGGGAAGGTTTATATATGGAAGGAAACTTTCTTTGTTGTTTACCAGGGGTAGGAGGGGAGAGGAGGGAACACTGCAAAAAAATTAAAAATAATAATAATAACAAAAAGAGATTGATTCCTGCTGCCATAAGCAGAAGAATTTATTGGAAGTATATTGGGTAGTTCACAGAATCCACAAAAGGACTGGAGAACTAACTTCTGAAAACATATCAGGAAAATGCAGCCTAGGACACACCCAGGAATAGTTTGTTTAGGACCTCTTCACTGCCTTCAATCCTTTGATATTTTTCAGTTCTTCCACTGCTGGGACTTCCATTGCTGAATATTTGGACATACTCAACATTCAACATCCCCCCTCCCCCCACTATCTGATGGCCAAATCTAGGTTGTGTACCTGTCCTTGTTGCTATGAGTACAGATAAGGAACTTCCTTCTAGCTCCACTATTAGTGGGAGGTGGGGACCTGATTCATAACCACTTAGAAAATGAGGACTTCTCCAAAAGTACCAAGAGATTTCTGATATGGGTCACCACAACTGCTGATTTCCACCATATCACCAGATTAGTCTATCCACCCCTATTGTTGTTAGGTGCCTAGTGTTCCCTATTTATTTCTTCTCATTCTTCAACAAATGCTATTTCTTGTGTTAGGATTACTCTCTTGCTGCATAAAGGACGTGGTGATGGGGGTTATCTTTTGACCTCCTCTGAATTCACAACAGGGAGAGAGAGTTACCATCAGCAGATCAGCCCAAGACTGATTCCTATGAGGTGAAAGGCAAACATGCCCTCACCCTCTAACCTTTTTTTTTTTTTTTAAAAAAACCAATTCTGATACTACCTGTCCCTCCCATGGTACTCACTTCTCATTACTTCTCTCCTCGGTTCAGTAATTAATTGCAGTGGCTACACAGAACTCACAAATGATACTTGATCATGGGTTTTATTGGGGAAGTAACAGATTACAGTTCAGGTTCAGGAACACTCAAGATACATTTCTTTGATCAGGACAGCCTCTCTGTCATGCCTATAGGCATGCCTCTCTTTGGCCTTTGGCTTCTCAGCCTGGCCTCTGCACTGCCCAGGCAAGTGTTACAAAGTTCTTTTAACTCTGCTGATGGGTGCACTTAATTCTGGCAGCATGCTTCCTGCCCCCAAAACACTCAGCTTTCACACTCCATGGGCTGGCAAGCCCACTGTTCTGTCTCATGCTAGTCTCTCAGTTATGCTGCCACTGTTGCTAATGTCTCTTTGCCATCTCAGGGCAGGGATCTCAGGTCCAAGGATGTGCTCCACTCCTAGCTGCTCTTTCTTGGGTTGGTAGTGAGATCCCCATTTTCTGCCTCTGGGATTGCTGATGTTAAGCCTAGCAAGATAGCAAAACTGACCAGTCCTCACATTACGATTCTGTACACTTTATTTCCATGGTCCCACCACCACAAGAGTACTATGTACCTTATTTACATTATTAGCAAGCTATCCAGTCCCCTTGGTAGGCTAGGCTACAAGCACCTCACATTTGCATAGTTTTCACCCTTTTATCTGGTGGGAGTCACAAAGACCATGGCTAGAAGAGCTGTACCAAGTAATTCACTGCACCATACTTGCCCTCCACAGACCCAGTTGGAATAGATGCTTTTCTCAGACACTTGTATAACACACCACACGTCCTTCATTCGTACTTTGTTTTTACCCTATATAGAGAGTTGCAACTCGAAGGGACTGCAGTGTTTTTCCAGGTCTTGAATGTTTTCCACCTTTGACAGGACAGTCTTACCACTTCTCTATTACTTTTTAGTGGAAAATATTTGAATTTTCTTTCTCTTACAGGTTCTCTCCTTATATAGTTTCTGGCTTTCACAGGTTTTACTGTGTTATTATTATTTACTATTGTCGTCATTTTGCTCCACTTCATTATGAGCTTTTTGATGTAAGAGTTGTATATAATTTTCTTTTAATCCCCAGTGCCAGACATAGGACTTCTCAAATGGGAGCTCTGGTGATGTAGTGCCTAAGGCATTTGACTGCTAACCAGAAGGCAGGTGGTTCAAACCCACCAGCCACTCCTCAGAAGGAAGGTTGGGCAATCTATTTCTGGAGTGATAGTGCCTCGGAAACCCAAAGAGGAGTCACTATACGTCAGATCCAACTCAACAGTCTCAGATAGGAGGGCTTAACAAAAGTTAATCTAATTAATAAAAATGAGATTACATGATATGAGACAGTTTAGAGCACTGGTTAGAAGTTGTATAGCCTCATTTTGTAGTAATGTTTTTGTTGTTATGTGCCATCGAGTCAGACCTGACTCATAGCGACCCCTCCTTGGGTTTCCGAGGCAGTATCATTACGGAAGTAGATTGCCCCATCTTCCTTCCGAGGAGTGGCTGGTGGGTTTGAACCTTCAGCCTTCTGATTAGCAGTCAAGTGCCTTAGGCACTATGCTACCAGAGCTCCCTTTGTAGTAATAGTGCCTTCTAAATTTAGAGGACAGGCCTATTTCAGACTTCTTAAACTTTTACATTTGTTGCTGTTAGGTGCCATCGAGTCAATTCCAACTAATAGGAACCCTAAGTACGACAGAATGAAATGCTGCCTGGTGCTCTGCCACCCTCACTGTCATTGCTGTGTTTGAGACCATTGTTGCCTGAGAGGCTCATCTTCTGGCATTATATCAGACAATGTTCCACTACTATCTATAAGGTTTTCACAGGCTGATTTTGTTTTTCAGAAATAGGTCACCAGGTCCTTCTTCCTAGTTTGTCTTAGTCTGGAAGCTCTGCTGAAACCTGTCCACCATGAACAAGCCTGCTAATATTTGAAGTACTGGTAGCATAGCTTCTAGCATCACAGCACCACTCAAACCACCACAGTATGACAAACAGGAAGACAAGTTGTGGACTTTCCTGCCAAAATAACCTTAATGACAGAGGCAAAACAAACATGTTTCTTTGGTTGTTGAGGTCAGGACCCAGTATGGCCTGATAGCATCTCAAATGTTCTTACAGTCTGAGAGAAATACTATTGAAAGTTAAATGTATTAAACTTTCCCATGTGGCAGACACTGTTGAGTATCTTATGAATATTATCTCATTTAAGACTTATATAACAACCTTTGCATTAATTATTCTTAAAAATTAAGAAAACTAAGGTTCAGAAAGGGTAAAAACTGTATTTAAAACGACAAAGCTAGGAAAGGTAAAATAAAGATTTGAACGAAGGCTGACTAATAATAGAAAGCCTATGCTTTCAGCCATACTATTTCCAGTCATGTCCAAAAGCTGCCCTCCTCCACCCTCAAGTAAGATTGGCATTCAGGTAGATGCTGTCTGTGGTCCTGTGTTCACATGTATCCCAGTTTAAGAAGCAAGGAGTAGAGAGACTAGGTATCATGGGTAGGAGGTGAGTGGACTACACTGCAATGAGAAGGACCTAAGTAAGTATCTGTCTTGGTTCTCATGCTGCTGTAACAAAAATACCACGAGTGGATGCCTTTAACAGACAGAAATTTATTCTTTTACATTTTAGGAGGCTAAAAGTCCAAATTTAGAATGCTGGCTCTAGGGGCTGGGTGAAAGCTCCTCGATGTGGGGCTTCCACTCTTCCTCTTATTCTAGGCCCACTGGAACTAGAGACTTCTAACTCAGATAGCTGCAGGCTGTTGAGGCTGACGAACCCAGGGTCAGCAGGTAAAATGGCACAATCCCAGGATCAACAGGCAATGCGGCAGGTTCGAATCCAAGAACAGTCCCAACATCTGCAGGCAACACGGAGGCTACTGGTTCAAATCCAGGAATTGGAGATAAAGACTTGGCTAAATGTAGGATTCAGATGGGCCGAAAAGCTAGAGACACTTCTCAAAGCTTCTTAAATACTGGAAGCAGGCCATAACCTGAAGGCAACTACTTAGCTGCTCACAGCAGATACCATCATGGAGATGATTACAATCTCATTATGGAGAATAACTACATCCAGCTGCCCAGCCACTCAAAAGCACAGGCCAGCCAAGTTGACACACAGCCTTAACAACCATAGTATCTATGGGGAAATGGAGGTACCTCATTTCCTGGGACCGTGGCCAGCCTGAAAGCAGAGCATATGACTCCCCTGGCCGCTTAATGTTAAGACAAGGGTTAGCACATGTGTTAGAACAACTGAACAACTTCAATGCATTTTCAAGTTTCTTTAAACTCTGCAGGATGTTTGTACACAGGTCATTCTCAGCATAATTGTATTTCATTTGGTTGGTTTGTTTTATGTGCTGATAATGTTTTCTTTCAGGATTATGTACAGGCATTTGTACTCTCTAATGTACCTCTCTTCAAGGAGCTCTAGTGGCATAGTGGTTGAAGCATTTGACTTCTAACTAAAAGGTTGGTAGTTTAAACCCACCAGTGGCTCCATGGGAAAAAGATGAGGCAGTTTGCTCCCATAAAGATTTACAGCCTTGAAAAACCCTATGGGTCAGTTCTACTCTGTCCTAAAGGGTCACTTTAAGTTGGAATGGACTCAGTGGCAGTGGGTTTAGTTTAATATTGCTCTCTTCAGTTTAAAAATCATTCAGTTGGCTCTTAACCTATTCTTCAGTACTTCTGCAGTGGTTTCTCTGGGTTCCAAGTCACACTGAGTCCATTGCTTCATAGTCTGCTGTAGCTGGGGTCCCTAATTCCCTGTGGACCAGTCAGGTGACTGAGGTCAGTGAAGTGCCAAGACAGGGGCATAGTCAAGACTTGCTCCCAAACACTGTGCCAGCAGACAGCCTCACAGAACCTTCCGATGAGGAGCTCACAATCAGTATCACCCCATCTCCTAGTAATTATAACTCTTCCAGGAAACAAAATAGGACCTCCCACTGGAAAAAAAAAATGGGGACTAATACCTGTCAGAATATTTATCATAGAGGAGAAAAGTTCTTTGGTTCAATGGTGATGATTTAAGAACATCCTCTTCTATAATAAAAATTCTAATGATACTGTTTAAGCTGCCACACCATGTAGTGTCTTCAGTGTTTTAACCTCACATGGTATGGAAGCTTATATAATATCATTCATTGCTAAGCATTAGTTTATCAGTTTTCTTTTGTAGTCTCTAAGTTGCCCAGCCCTTGCTTTGCAGAGGGAATGAGAGAAAAGGTGATTCAGCAGTGGTTCAGCTCTGATGCAATGCATGGCACTTGGTGTGGCTGACTGTGATATCATATACAATGTAAAAGGTACAGAAGATGCTTTTACACACTGGACTTTCATGGGATTATCTGTTGTCTTCTTTTACGTAGTTATTAGCCTTGGAGTGTGGCATGCAAACTGGAGCAAAAACTGAAAATCCATTTACAGATTGACATGGGCATTGTTGATAACCTCACATTGCCTGACATTTCCAGCTCTGTAAACTGAGACACACACTAGGGGCTTTTTCTTTTTCATTTCTGAAATTTTCATCAGATTGAATACTCATCTCGGCTTTTCTGTTCCTAAATTGTGATTCCAGTGAATAGCTGGATTACATGGATGATTCAGTTCCCTGCTCCTCTGGTTGTTGATAATCCAGGAAGTAGCCAATAAGTGGGCGGGTAAAGGAGAATGTAGTAGGGCCAGAAAATCTCAGGATCCAGTGATTTCATTTCAGAATAATGCAGAGTTGTTGGCTGTGCTGTAGACCGTACGTCAACATTCTTATCATTATGGGAAAGATGCTAACAACCTGGAAAACAGAAAGATGAGTGTGGTTATACACCACTCACCATTCAGTCAATTGTTCCTAAAATAGTAAAATAAGTGGATTGGGTGGGGGGATCATACACGTACCTGAACTGTTATGTTGTTAGGTGCGATCAAGTTGGTTCATACTAATCTTCTCTACGACAGTATGAAAACCTGCCCCCTCCTGTGCTATCCTCATAATAGTTGCATAAATATATTTGAGCTTTTTGTTGTAGCCACTGCATCAATCCATGTATTTTCACTGACCCTCTACTTTACCAACCCTGATATCCTTCTTCAAGGACTGGTGCCTCCTGATATAGCATGTCCAAAGTGTATGGGACAAAGTCTCACCATCCTCACTTCTAAGGTTCTGGCTGTCCTTCCAAAATAGATTTGTTAGTTCTTCTGGCAGTCCATGGTATGTTCAGTATTCTTCACCAGCACCATAATTCATATGCATTAATTCTTCTTTGGTCTTCCTTATTCATTGTCCAGTTTTCATGCATACGAGATAATTGAAAACACCATGACCTCGGATGAACTTGGAGGACATTATGCTGAGTGAAGTAAGTCAATCACAGGAGGACAAATATAGTATTAGGTCATTGTTGTAAAAAGTCAAGGAAAGGTTTATTACATGTGAAGGAAACTTTCTTTGTTGGTTATTAGGAGTGGGCAGGGAGCTCTGGTAGTGTAGTGCCTAAGGCACTTGATTGCTAACCAGAAGGCTGGCATTTCAAACCCACCAGTCACTCCTTGGAAGGAAAGTTGGGCAATCTTGGGCAATCCACTTCCATAGTGATATCGCCTTGGAAACCGAAGGAGGGGTTGCTATGAATTGGATCCGACTTAGTGGCATATAACAACAACAAAGGAGTGGGCTGGGAAGGAACACTACCCCAAAAAAAAAAATGTATTGACCCATGCCACTTTAGTTTTGTGTATTTCACCGTACATAAATATTTCAATGAAATGTATTTAAAAACAAAACAAAACACCATGACTTGTGTCAGGCACACCTTAGTCCTCAAAATGACATCTTTGCTTTTTGACACTTTAAAGAGGTCTTTTGCAGCAGATTTGCCCAGTGCAATACATCGTTTGATTTCTTAACTGCTGTTTTATGGGCTTTGATTGTGGATTCAAGTAAAATTAAATCCTTGACAACTTCAATCTTTTCTCCATTTATCATATATTCCTTATTAGTCCAGTTCTGAGGATTTTTGTTTTCTTTATGTTGAGGTATAATCCATACTGAAGACTGTAGTCTTTGATTTTCATCAGCAAGTACTTCAAGCCATCTTCACTTTCAGCAAGCAAGGTTGTAAAATCTGCATATCTCAGGTTATTAATGAGTCTTCTTTCATCCGGATGCTGTGTTTTTCATATAGTCCAGCTTCTGGGATTATTTGCTCAGCATACAGATTGAATCAGTATGATGAAAGGATGTAACCCTGAGACACACCTTTTCTGATTTTAAACCACGTAGTTGGTACCTCTTTGTTCTGTTTGAACGACTGCTTCTTGATCTATATACAGGTTCCACACGGACAATTAAGTGTTCTAGAATTCCCATTCTTCATGATGTTATCCATAATTTATAATTAGCCACATTACCTGTAATAGTTAAGGAAAGTGTGTAATGAAGCCTTTTGTAATTAAAAGTATATTCCCCACAAATACACCACAGAATAACCATGATTCAGAGGGAAAAGCAACTTTCTAGATCCTTTGTCTAACTTCTTCATTTTAGAAATGAGGAAACTGAGGCATAGAGAAATCTCTAGGCCTTTTCTAAGCTCCTCAGTGTGTGCTTTGAAAACAAGGAGTTTTGTAAACATAGGTGTTGCCATCGTGGGTTTTTGCATGAGATCTCCTTGAAGCAGGACAGACCTGACCTGCTTGCATAGGTGCCATTTGGGGGGGGCGGTTACCTAGATGAGACCTGGTCATGAAAATGGTGAGGCACTCAGCTGCTAACTAAAAGGTTGGCAGTTCAAATCTACCCAGAAGCTCAGTGGAAGAAAGGCCTGGTAATCTACTCCTGTAAAGATTACAGCTGAGAAAACTCTGTGGGGGAGTTCTGTTCTCTTACTTGGGGTCACTGTGAGTCAAAAATTACTTGATGGCACCCAATAACAACATGGAATGTTTAAACAGAGATTTGCTATTTTACCGTCTCCTAAGTATTATAACTCAGGGAAATAAGAGATGAGGCATTGTGAAGAAAAGTTTAGCTCCACAAATAGATTCTATTAGATCCTTAGTTTTGAAAGTAGAAGACCAAGTGAGAGACAATTAAACAATGAGTTTACTTGTTTTCATTTCTTGCAGAACGTCATTCAGGAAAAACTGGCAATTGAGGGTACTGGTTGGGTAGGAACACTCTTCCGGGGGAGAAGGTGTGTGTGCGTGGGTGGGAAGGGAGTCAGCCGGCTTACAAGGAACATGCTATTGCAGCAGCACGTGGGTGTCCCACTGCCTCGCTTTCCCCAGACTACACTGCACGCCTGGTGCACTCTGGGAGTTAGGACACCTTCTTTTTCAGGAGGTGGCTGTAGGGCTGCAGCCCACTGCTCCCGCAACAACTGAGAAAGATATTTAGAGATGCAGTTGCTTAAATGTTCTAAGGGCTTAAGAACTTTGAAGAAGAGTTATTCTTAAGGGTCATGTCTCCAGTGGGGAGAAAATAGTTAAAGGAGTATTGTGTTACGAGGCTGGTACCTTATGATATTTATGGTTATAAAGATGAGAGGATGTTTATGTATATAGTATCATATAGTATCATCTTTAGAGTTAAATAGGAATACACTCTTAGGCTTTGTAATGACAGACACAGTTTAATTTTATAAATAACTAGATGCAAAGTTTCTTCCAAGGGTATGGTGTCTTGGTTCTCTAGTGCTGCTATAAAAGAAATACCACAAGTGGGTGACTTTAACAAACAGAAATTTATTTTCTTACAGTTTAGGAGACTAGAAGTCTAGGTGTTTGTCTCTTCTGAGCTACTGCTACTGGGCAGTCTTCATGTGGCTGGGCATGCATCTTCCTCCATCTCTGCTTCTCTCCCTTGCTTGTGTAGTCTCCTTTAAAATAGATCGATTTACAACACACCATACATTAATCCTGCCCATTCAAAACAAAAAAGCCCATTCCCAAATGGGATTACAACCACAAATATAGGGGTTAGGATTTACAATACATCTTTTTTGTGGACACAAATCAATCCATAACATTCCACTCTTTGGCTTCCCAAAATTTTTATCTTTCCTACATGTAAACTATATTTCACCCCATCACATTATCCCAAAAGTCTTAAATTGGTTCCTAGTCCAAAATCTCATCTTCTGAATCATCTAAATCAAATTTGGATGAGACATTAGGCATATTGCATCCTGGGGCAAAATTCTTCTTTATCTGTGAACCTGTGATATCTCAAATACAAATTATCTGCTTCCAAAGTATGGTAGTAAAACAGACACAAGGTAGACATTCCTTTACAAATGGGAGAAATTAAAGGGAAAGAAGTGATAACAGGCACCAAGTAAGTCTAAAACCCAGCAGAATGAACTGTATTAGCTCTCAAGGCTTGATAGTAATCCTCTTCTCTGAGACCACCTAGGCAGTGGCCCTGCTCTCCAGACTGGGTGTTGGCTCTGCCCTCTGAATTCTGAATGGAGGCCCCTTGGCTTCAGCCCCACCTTCCAGGCCCACTGGAATAGCAACTCTGCTTCCACAGCTTGGGGTGGTCCTATTCTCCTAGTTTATCTGAATGACAAGCCATATTCTCCTGCCCATTGAACATGGCCACCCCAACCCCTCACGTTGAACAGTGCCCCATGCCCCTGTCTCCAGTGAACAACCCCAGACTTGGGAACCAATTTGGTGAAGCACTGATTTTTGAATCCTAGGAGGCTGTGGCTCTGCCTTTGAGACTGAGGCAGCCCTGCTTCCTATGCTACTTCTTGTTAGATTCTGCTGATCTCCAAGCTGCTCCAGGGATAATTTTTTTCTTCTCTTGGAGGAAAACAGACTTAGCTACTTTTACCTGTTTCCTGCCTGTAGAATTCCAGAAGCAGACAGTATTCTTTCCCTTTTGTTTTATCTCTGCCCCTTTTAGTCTAAGCTGATAAATTTTCTGCATAGTGCCTAAGGCATTTGACTGCTAACCAGAAGGCTAGCAGTTCCACTCCTTGGAGGAAGATTGGACAATATACTTCATAGAGATAAACCAAAAAACCAAGGAGGGGTTAGTATGAGTTGGATTTGACTCATACTGACCCCTCCTTGGGTTTCCAAGGCAGTATCTCTACTGAAGTAGATTGTTCAACCTTCTTTCTGAGGAGTGGTTGGTGGGTTTGAGTCGCCAGCCTTCTGGTTAGCAGTCAGATGCCTTAGGCACTACATTAGACCGCCTAGGAAACCCAAGGAGGGGTTGCTATGAGTGTGGTTTGGTTCGGATAGTAGTTGGTTAGATCCATCAGTCACAGGCTTAATCTCTTTAACAAAAGTTTGTGTAACCATGACCTTAGTGAAAATTCTAGGACATATGTCCTTAGTTTGTGCAACAGAATTTTCCAAATATTAAGTTTTGTTTTCTTCTTGCATAGTTCATTTTCTAAGCCCATCTCTTTACTCTCTCATTTTACTATAAGCAGCAAGGAGAAACCATGCAGCCCCTTTCAGATCTTGCTTAGAAATTTCCTCAGCTAGATAAAAGTTCATCACTTACAAGTTCAACCTTCCACCAAACATCTGAGCATAATTCAGACAAGTTCTTTGCCTCTGCATAAAAAGCATTGCCCTTCTTCCATTTTCCATTCAAATGTTCATCATTTTCTTTTAAAGCCACACCAGAAGCACATTTAATGTCCACATTTCTAGCAATGTTCTGTTGATGGCATCATAAAAATTCTCAAAGATGAAAGAGACATTCTCTGTAGCTCACCTCACTTCCTTCTGAGCCCTCACCAGAATTGTCTTTGATGCCCATAATCCTGCCAACACTTTTCAAGGCAATCTAGGCTTTTATCATGTACCTTAAAGCTCTTCCAGCCTCTGCCCATTACCCAATTCCAAAACCGCTTTCATATTTTAGGTATCTGTTAGACTAGTGGGAGCTCTGGTGGCATAGTACCTAAGGCATTTGGCTGCTAACCAGAAGGCTGACGGTTCAAACCCACCACCACTTCTTGGAAGGAAGGTTGGTCAATCTACTTCCATAGTGATACTGCTTCAGAAACAACAGGAGGGGTCGCTATGAGTTGGATCCAACTTGACAGCATGCGTGCATTAGACTATTACCCCAGTGTCTCACTACCAAATTTTGTCTTGGTTACCTAGTGTTCTTCTAACAGAAAGGAGCTCTGGTAGTATGGTGCCTAAGGCATTTGACTGCTAACCAGAAAATTGGCAGTTCAAACCCACCAGCCCTTCTGCAGAAGGAAGATGGGGCAATCTACTTCCATAAAGATTTACCTCCTGGGAAACCCAGTGAGCATCACTATAGGAGGCAGGAGTCCAAATTTGCGTCACCTCTGTTGTTCTTAGGTACCATCAAGACAGCTCCGACTCATAGCCACCGTACGTACAACAGAATGAAACACTGCCAGGCCCTGCACCATCCTCACAGTCCTTGTTATGTTTGAGCCCATCACGGCAGCCACTGTGTCAGCCCATCTCATTGAGGGTCTTCCCCTTTTTCACTGACCTTCTACTTTACCAAGTATTATATTCTTCTCCAGGGACCAGTCCCTTATACAAACAAAGTACATGAGACCCATGGAGCTAGATGGTTAGCCATCTCTGAAGAAGGACTGTCTCAGCAGAGTTTTCAAGAAGGTAGAATTCAGGGGCAAGAACACCTATTGAAAAGGAACAGAGAAAACTGAAGTTGAGGGAGTAGTCATTTGGCAGTATGACAGCGTGAGCTCTAGGGAGGGCTTATTCTTCTCTGTCAGCTCTGGAGGAAGGTCTTTGTCTTTTCTGAGCTTCTGCTCCAGGGTGTTGTTCATGTAGCTTGACATCTCCTTTTCCCCATCTCTGCTTGTTCCTTTTATGTCTTATAAGAGACTGACTCAAGACATACCTTACACTAACTTCCATAGAGGTACTGCTTCAGAAATCCAAGGAGGGGTTGCTGTGAGTTGGGACCTACTTGATGGCAGTGAGTTTGGTTTTTGGAATCTTGCCTTACTAATATAACAGAAACTTCATTCCCACAAATTTAGAGGTTAGGATTTAGAATACATATTCGGGAGGGTGGGGGGCACAATTCAATCCATAACAGATGGTGAAGCAAAGAGGCTACTAAGCAGAAAGCCCTTAGTGATTAACCACTTAGGGCCCTAAGCCCTAAGTGACATTGCTTCTGAAGCCTTGAGACTTCATTTGCCAAAATCAGGTTTGACTGTCAAGAAAAAAATAAGAAATTCATGAACTTTACTTCCAATTTGATATGCTGTCTATGCTTCATGCCAGCTCACCCGGCCTAGGTGTATGTTTTTACCACAGCTAAGCTGAAGGGCAGGGGATCGGGACTGTCCCCAGAAGCAAAGGCTGTTTTGCCCACCATGAACAGTCCAACAGGTTCCTACTCCCATTGTACCGCCTCTCTGCCTCCAACACTGCTGCCTTCCCTAGGCTTCAGGTACTTTTAGAAACAGTGTTGGCTGAACTGGGGCCTCCTCTGCAGGAACCTGGGAAAATATAAATGTGTGTATTTGTATTACCCTTCCCTCAAAGAACTTTGGGTCCAAGGAGAGCATCACACACAGCACATGTGTATTTGTAGGACAAAAACACAAGATGGGAAGCTTAGAATGAGTACAATTCAGATGATCAGACAACAGGCCTTATGAGAATCTAGAGGAGGGAGTATCACCAAAAGTTAGCAGGGGGCAGCTAGGCCCTGTAGGCAAGGGGGAGGAGAGGAAAGTATGTGACAGCCAGGAGACCTGCGTGTGCTATATGCCCAGATTATTAAGGACATTTATAGGAGCTCTGGTGGCATAGTGCCTAAGGCATTTGACTGCTAACCAGAAGGCTGGCATAAAACCCACTAACCACTCCTCAGAAAGAAGGTTGGGCAATCTACTTTCGTAGTGATAACACCTCGGAAACCCAAGAAGGGGGTCACTATGAGTTGGATCTGACTCAATGGCAGTGCGTTGCAGAGTGGGACTCAATGGCAATGCGCTGCAGAGTGGAGGGCTCATGGAGGCACTGGTAGGCAATGTTGCGGCAGTACGTGGGACCAAACTGGAATCCAGATTACCCAGAGGAACTCTGAGGGACAGACAAGGCACTGGATGTCAAGAGACCAGTTCTTTTCCTGGATTTGCCCTTGGTTATCTGTGCAACCTTCAGTAGTTACTTAATCTCTCTTAACTTTACTTTCCTCATCTGGAAAAGGGAGGGCTTAATATTAGATTAAGTTATGCCCTAGATACCTTCTAGGAGGGAAATATAGTTATTGTAAACAATTTGAAGGTTTTGAGATGGAGGACTGTTGATGCAATGTAGTGTTTTAGGAAGACCAGTTTGACAGAGTTGGTTTGGAAGTCAAGACAGAGCCTGGGAAGGAAGGTGTACAGCTATCCATTCATAGAGGAGAGTTGATTCCTCTTACGTGATCTCTAAGGGAATGATTGTAGAGAGAGTAGAGGGCTGGGCTGTTGATTTAGCCTCTGAGAACACCCACTTTTACAGGGGAAACAAGGTAGATGCAGCCAGTTAAGGAAACAGAAACACAGTAACTCAAGAGGTAGGAGGAAAACAAAGGGAAGAAAGGATTTTAGGAGCCAGGAGGATGAAAGCCCCTTAGAGTTAGATGGTTAGTCATCTTTAAAAAGAAGTACCCAGAAAGATTGCTTTGCCTTCTTCTCTTTGGGCCTCAACTAAGGCCAGGAGCCTGGGTTTGAAAGGCTCATCTGTGGGATGGGAACACATCATAGGCATTCAGTTATTATTTGGCTGGGGAGTGAGGGAATGAGGTATGGCATGTGGGGCCCAGGAGCTGACTGCCCCAGGAGCTGGCTCATTGACTCCATTTGTCTTCCGAGTCTTAGTTGCCAAAAGGTTTTGTTCCTGATCTCCATTCCCATCACTTCCAACTGCTATTTGGAATAACATGCCTAGAGGTCTCTCTCCCTATGGCATCCTACAAAATAACCACTGCAAGTGGGGAGGAGGTAGCAAGGGAATATAGGTAGAAAACCCTAATTTCTCCTTCACTTCCCTTCCTCCTGTCTTTTCTTTCTGTCACATGAGTATACATTTTGGAAAATCACTACGACTTCTGCTAAGACCACCCTAGACTTGGCACATAATCTAGAACTCTTTGGCCTTTAAAACCAAGAAAACCAAACTCACTGCCATCAAGTTGGATCCGACTCATAGCGACCACTCCTTGGGTTTTAAGGCAGTATCACTATGGAATTAGATTGCCCAACCTTCCTTCCAAGGAGTGGCTGGTGGGTTTGAACCGCCAGCCTTCTGGTTGGCAGTCAAATGCCTTAGGCACTATGCCACCTTAAGTAGGATTTGGGCAACACTAGTAAGAAGCATCAGGATTGGAGAAAGACTAATGAATAATCTGTGATATGCAGATAACACATTCTTCCTTGCTGAAAGTGAAGAGGGCTTGAAGCCCTTACTGATGAACATCCATATGCAGTATGGAATACACCTCAACCTAAAACAAAAATCCTCACAAGTAGATCAATAAGCAACATCATGATAAATGGAAAAAAGATGGAAGTTGTCAAAGAATTTTATTTTACTTGGATCTATAATCAACACCCATAGAAGCACCAGTCAGGAGATCAGGTGTCATACTGCACTGGGCAGATCTGCTGCCAAAGACCTCTTTAAAGTGTTAAGGAGCAAAGATGTTACTTTGAAGACTAAGGTGCGCCTAACCCAGGCCATGGTATTTTCAGTACCCTCATGTATGTGAAAGCTGGACTGTGAATAAGGAAGACAAAGAAGAGTTGATACCTTTGAATTGTGTTGGTGAAGAATACTGAAATTACCATGGACTGTCAGAAGAACTAACTAATCTATCCTGGAAGAAGTACTGCTGGAATGCTCCTTAGACGTGAGAATGGCCAGACTTCATCTCCCCTACTTTGGTCATGTTGTAAGACGGGACCAAACCTAGAAAAAGCATATCATGCTTGGTAAAGCATGGTAAAATAGAGGGTCAGTGAAAAAGGGGAAACCCTAGGAGATGTATTGACACAGTGGCTGTGAGGATGACAAAGAACAGGGCAGGTTTTCGTGGTTGTAATAGGGTCGCTAGGAGTTGTAGCTGACCAGATGATACCTAACAACAACAAGAGTAATTTGAACCATTCTGAGAAGTTTTCATTTTCTCCTGAGGGTGGTAAGCAGTTGGCACAGTAATGAAAATATTCAGGATGGCTTGTCGCTTGTGAGGACCAATGAGGTAATGTTTGTTTAGCTCAAAGCTCAGACTCCTTCCCTCAGGAGGTGCTGTATAAATAAAGAGGTTTATAATCACACCTAAAGACAGAACCCTGCCTGTGATATTTACCCAATTAAGAGGTCATCATTTCATGTTCAGTAAGAAGCAGAGAGGGGGGTGGAGACTTGGCCCAAGGAACTTTTTCCTTTTCTAAAGATATTTGATAAAAGTAGAATATTAATGCACTGACTACATTCTATTTATTGTAAACCATTTAAAAATCATTTTCACTTTTCAAAGGTTAAAATTAGAGTTGAGCAATTTATGATATAGCTAGAATAAAAATGCAGATTTGTAACTCACCCTCCCCAATACCACAGTTCTAAACATTGGATTCAAGTTCTTCTGAGAAAAGAGGAAATTCAGAAGACTCTCTAAGGAGAGTTTTCAAGAAGATAAAATTCAGGAGCAAAAGCACCTATTGAAAAGGAAGGGAAAGAACTGAAGTTGAGGGAGTAGTCATTTGGCAGATTTCAAGGGAACAATGAAGAAGAAATAGTGGATGGAAGGATGAAGAGGTAGGAACTGCAGGGTGGGATCTAAGCCTGAGGCTGGGCCTCCGATGGAAGAAGTAGCAGTGTGGAGAGAGAAGAAGGTGGGAGTGAGGAAATATGTCTAAAATGAAGGGGAAAAAAAGTAATTTGTGCAAAACTAGAGAAGTGAGCAACAGCATAAGTAGGCAAGAGACCATGTGACTGGGATAAGAAATTTTGGCCATTTATTTTGATTTTGCCGTTAACAGGATATATGATAGAGTACAGAGTCCCTGTGTAGTGTAAACTGTTAATGGGCTCAGCTGCTAAACAAAAGATTGGAGGTTCAAATCTCCTAAGAGGCACCTGAGAAGAAATATTTGGCAATCTACTTCTGAAAAATCGGCCATTAAAAACCCTCTGTAACAGAGTTCTACTGTGACACACATGGGGTCACCATGAGTCTCGAATCAACTCGACAGGCAATTGTTTTTTATGGTAGGATTCTGATCTCCAAAGTACTATACAGATATGTTGTTGTTGTTGTTGTTGTTATGTGCTGTCGAGTTGGCCCCGACTCATAGTGACCCCTCCTTGGGTTTCCAAAGCAGTATCACTACGGAAGTAGGATTGCCCAACCTTCCTTCCGAGGAGTGGCTGGTGGGTTTGAACCACCAGCCTTCTGGTTAGCAGGCAAGTGTCTTAGCCACTATGCTACCAGAGCCAATAAAATGGTGGTATTTGGAGAACTCAGCTACTCTAGTTCTTCACAATCAGGACTAATAACAGGGACCCATAAATAAGGACATGCCTTTGAGGAATGCTGCTGCTTTTCCAACTGCAAAAGTAGGGGGCTGTCAGAAGTGAGGGCTGTATTGTATTTGTTGGCTTGAGTTTCTACTAACTTTCTTAACTGAATTATAAAATGATTTCCTCAAGGAGTTTGCAAGCATCAGATGAAAAATTAGAAAGTTGTCAGTGTGTTGTGCTGTTTTCTGGAAGGCCAGTAAAATTTTGGTGAGAGGATAAAGGAGTAGAGAGCTATTCCTCCTTGGTGAAGCTGTACCTAACTTCTGGGAGTTTCCCTCATTAATAGGTCTGATAGTTAGCAGGCTCACTGAAGAATTTCAGGCAGAGGGTTTTTATGGATAGAATAGTTTAAATTATGTGCTCACTCAACCATAGTTCTTACTTGATGATCAGACTGATAACCCTAGAAGTACAGGAGTGATTACTTGGCATTCATGTCTTTGCCATCAATCCCAGTATGCTTTGGGATTGCCCCCTCTGTGCAGCTGGTTAAGAGAAGGAGGAGGGGAAGTGCTCATATGTTTCTCAGCCAAAGAACTTTAGCTGGCTTGTTTGAACATGTGTAAGGGTTAATAAGGTAATTATAATTGCTGTTGGGAGAGGCAGCCTAGCTGAAGCCTGCCACAACCCTGAAGATTTCTGGGTGAAGGGTCATTTTTAAATCCTTAATTGTTTTCTTTCCCAGGCATCCTGGTGGTGCAGTGGTTGAAGCACTCAGCTGGGGACTGAAAGATCAGCATTTGAACCCATCAGCTGCTCCATGGAAGAAAGATGTGGCAGTCTGCTTCTGTAAAGAAAGCCTTGGAAAAATGGGATGGGACTGTTCTACTCTGCCCTCTAGGGTTGCTAAGAGTTGGAATCTACTCAGTGACAATGGAGAATCTTTACAGAAGCTGACTGCCACATCCTTCTCATGTGGAGCTACAGGTGGGTTCGAACCACCAATCTTTCAGTTAGCAGCTGAACACTTAACCGTTGTGCCACAAGGGCTCCTTTCCATAGGAACAGGCATCTTTATTCCCTCCTCCTCACAATCTACTTTACCCATAGGTTTGCCCTTCTCAGTCAGTGGCCCTCAGGCCAGGCCTAGGAGGCATCTTGATTCCTCTCGTTCCCTCAGCTCACCACATCCAGTCCTACATGTCTTATCCATTTTCCTTTCCAAACATGTGCATCTCAGTTCCCACCACTTCTCTTCTACCACCACCATTTCTCTTCTCAGTGATCTCTGTAGCCCCCTAACTCTCTCTTTGCTCATGTCCTGCCCCTCTCACCAAGTCCCCTCATGTTGTCAGAATGATCCTATAAAACACACTGGATCATGCTATTCCCTTGCTCCAAACTCTCCCAAGGCTTCTCATGACATCACACACTCCTTACCAAGAGCTTTAACCATGCTAAGCTGAAATATCGGAAGGAAGGTTGGGCAATCTACTTCTGTAGTGATACTGCCTCAGAAACCCAAGGAGGGGTCGCTATGAGTCGGGTCTGACTCGACGGCACGTAACAACAACAAGCTGAAATAAGAGGTTCTAAACTAAAATCTTATAGACAGAGCCATAGAGTGGCTTTTTGGGGTAATAAGCAGTACTCTAAGATTGTGAGAAGGAGCCCCAGTGATGCAATGGTTAAAGTGCTCAACTGCTAACCAAAAGGTTGGTGTTTCTAACCCACTACCCACTCTGCAAGAGAAAGCTGTGGCAGTCTGCTTCCATAAAGATTTACAGCCTTAGCAGCCCTATGGAGCAGCTCTACTCTGTCCTGTATGGTCACTATGAGTCAGCATCGACTAAGTGGCAATCAGTCAATGGATTTTCTTTCCCAAAGACATTTATGTAAAATTATGGTGAATAGACCAGTTGATAAAGTTTCAAATCAAACCAAACTCATTGCCATTGAGTTGATTCCAACTCACAGTGACCCCCATTGGGTTTCTGAGGCTATCAGTCTTTATGGAAATAGATTGCCCTATCTTCCTTCCATAGAGCAGCTAGTGAGTTTGAACCACTGATCCCTGGTTAACAGCCAGATGCCTTATCCACTATTCCTTTAAAATGTAATTGGACCAAAGTAAAAGAAAGAAAGAACAAATTGACTTTATTGTTGTTTGGTTGATTGAATCTTAGGGATTTTTAGAAATGAAGATATGAATACCAATTGGACTATTTAATCAGAGGATAGGAGTTGGAGGGGGTACTGTTATATTTGATAGTGGTGCTAGGACATCACGAAAACTACCAACAAATAGACTCTTAAGGTAATCTGACCTGTTGCTTTCTCTCTTTTCTTTTTCTTTTTTTATTTTAATGCTGAGAAATAAACCTGTTCTCATTGTGTATCTTTCAAAGCTTCAGTTAGCCAGATTTTTTAAAAAATCTTTGATGCTGTTTTTTCTATTCCATGAATGACTCAATTGACTAAATGTAGGCAGCTACTGTACTAAACTTGGCAGTTTGTTGCCATCAGCATGCCCCTGGACAGGAAGCATTCAGTATAGATATGACTAACTAGTTTCCAGGCTTAAAAATAAAGTGGGGGATTTCTGGACAGATAAGTCTTTGTCATTCATTTCAACTGCCCAATAAGTGTTAAAGTTTAAAGCCAGTCACTTAGGTTTCTCATTTTTTTTCCAAGGCAGTCACTTCACCTGACATTTTCTGTTATACAAATTGAAACTTATTTTATGGTGTCGATGTTGGGTTTTTTTTTCTTTTTTCTTTTTTCAATAAGAGGCTATTTGAACAGCCATGACAATTAGCTGGAGTCAGTGTTCTCTCCTTATCTCACCTCTTATAATTATCTCCTTTAAAATCATCTCCATCTTGAGGGACAGGTAATAGTGAAGGAATCATCACCTTCCTATGAAACAGCTTAAGCCAAAAAGTAGTGAGTGTCGCTGGCCAGCTGTGTAAGATGCATGACTTGTCTCTTGAATCTAGGCTTGCTTGGAGTTGCACTTTTCCCCCCAGAATTACTCTCTGGTCAATCTGGTGATTCCTAGATTTCTTTTGTCAGGCAGATGTTTAGCAACTCAGGAAGAATTGTACTATTTTAATAAACAAATAACAAAAGGATTTTTTGTATGTTGTTGCCTGCAGCTACTGGTTCAGGACTTCAACGGTAACTTAATTTTTTTTCCCTGTTGTCTCTCCAAATAATGTAATTTTCCATTGTTTCATTTAAAAAAACAAATCTCTCCCCTTTTTCCTGTGCCTGCTCTAAGCAGCAACTTTTTTGTCTTAGGAATTTAAGAAGTCTTGGCACAACATTTAGTGGAAAAGCCAAATTAGACACAGCGTTTTTTAGATAAGAAGTGTCTGTAACACAAAAAAAGAGTTTAAGTGTTTATCTTTGTGAATCCTTGTCCTCAGTGCAAGTGTCTATCTCTGAGCTTCTGTTTGTTTCTCAAATAAGAAATGTGCCAGGGAATATGTTTTAACATACAAAATGTATGTAAATATTTTTGGTTAGGTTAGAGTAAGTAATGATTTGGAGAACATCTTTAGTGACCCAACTAGATTTCATTTGGCATAAATTTGTGAAGTAAGGGGTTATGATTACTGTACTGAAAGTGGCTGAGACCCTGAAATGCCCCCATCATTGTCCCCTCCTCCCTTTACAGGACCAGGCAGGGCAGAGTGGCTCCTGCCTTGCTTCAGATTGTTGTTGTTGTTGTTATGTGCCGTTGAGTCGGCCCCGACTCATAGCGACCCCTCCTTGGGTTTCCGAGGCAGTATCACTACGGAAATAGGATTGCCCAACCTTCCTTCCGAGGAGTGGCTGGTGGGTTTGAACCGCCAGCCTTCTGGTTAGCAGTTAAGTGCCTTAGGCCTTTTAAGAATGTAGGAATCCTTTGCTCCAAATTCCCTCTAATCCTCTAGTATCACATTTTCAGGGAAAAAGGGGGGAACTGTTTACATAAGCTAAACTTTCAATGAATCAAATTCCCTGCTCTATAATGTTAATTTCCCCTAGTTTTGCAATGATCAAGACCCTTTGGATCCTTGAAGTAGCTTGTGAGTGAGACTGTTCTATTTTCTTTATGATGTTGGAGAATTAAAACCTCTGTGGTTTTCATGCCTCGCTGTCTGGTCCATAGTGATACTGCCTCAGAAACCCAAGGAGGCATCGCTATGAGTCGGGTCCGACACGACGGCACATGACAACAACAACAACAACAACAACAGCTAGTTGTATATCTGCAGTGCCCACAGTCAGCTAAAACCATGCTGTAATGCGCATATGGACCAGCATTTGGGAAGCCTTCTAGTGCCTTTTGAGGCCCTGTGTATGCTATTGAGCCTTCCTAGTCTGGGAGCTCTAGTAGCATAGTGCCTAAGGCACTTGACTGCTAACCAGAAGGCTGGTGGTTCAAACGCACCAGCCACTCCTGTGAAAGAAGGTTGGGCAATCCTACTTCCACAGTGATACTGCCTTGGAAATGCAAGAGGGGGTCGCTAAGAGTTGGGGCCGACTCAACAGCAAATAACAACAACAAACAACAGTCTGTGTTTTCAGTCACAACAGCCAGACCTAAGCTCAGCGCAGACAGACCCCTGGGAAGGTCTTAAACCAGACCAGGTCTGTCTAGGCTGATGGACAACTGTAACAGTGATAACTTCCTATTCTGTTGAAATATAGTAGACACAGAAGTGAGTTGTCCTTCAGATTTGAGTGAGATGTTTTATTGTTGAAAAACTTCAGGTGTATCTGGTGGCAGCAATGGAAAAGGGAATGTTCTAGGGATCCTTGTGTTTGAAATGTCTCGTTCTCTTTTTTTTTTTTTTTTTAAGGAAAAAAAACACTAGTGTTTGTTTTGTCACAAAGGCATCTCTTCATTTCAATTTATTTTAATTGTACATCTTTGGAGTTCTTCCTGGGTTCCAGCCACTGAGGCATGAATCAATCTAGAGAAGCTTATTATTAGTTAAATCTTGTTTTTTTAAAAAGCAATTTTTAGGAGAAAGATTAGAGAAGAGAAAGATGTTACTTGATTTGGGTGAACAAAAGTAATGGTAGATGAATCCAGACTCAGCTCATTAGGCAGAATATAGGATGCCTTTGAAGACTGTTTAATGCTCTTAACAACTAAAATCCCAGCTTTCATTTGTTTGTTTATATCTAGATGAAAAATGGACTTTGTCAGACCAACTTTGATGGCAAATGAAAGGCCTCAACCCTCCTTAATCATGTATATATGTGCCCTGAAGTTCTATCAAATAAAGAATGGTTGATAAAGACAGGCTGTTGTGCCTGGAAAGAAATTCTTGCCTCTAAGACCAGCAGAGCCCAAAACACTGGCCCTTCCTATGCTTGAGTTCAGAGGCAAAGAAATTCCTGTTACTTACAGGCCCCTGCTGACCCACCACCAGGTCCCAGGCATCTTCTGTTACTCTTCAGGACTTACAAACATACAGACATGTTTCAGACTTTTTACTCTTTATGAAAATGCAATAAGCCATACTTGGCTCAAGAGAATAGAATTCAATCCCTGGCCCCTCAATGCTCTTTTAGATGCCATTAAAACCTTGGAGAGTGGGGAGATTAACATAACCTACATTTGGACACTGGAATCTTTAGTCAAGCATTCTGTAGCTTCCTTTCTTGTTTCTAGTTCATGATAACACCAATTTAATAGAATAAATATAGTCCACTCATCAATACTAGACACTTGGTGCTCAAGAATTAAATTCGCTTTCACATTAGATAGGGCCTCTAAAAATCTGTTTCAACATGGTTTTTAAATTTTGGTGGAGACAGTGTAGTATATGGTTTTATTTTATTCTGTAGGATATAGTGAAAAAAGATTTTGTTTTGGTTCACCAACAGGGAAAATGTGTCAGAATTCATTTTCGGTATTTGTTATAGAATGTGCCCTCCCTTGGAATGTGAGTAGAATTCTGGCATTTGCGTATTTCTGTGTTTCAAGGAAACAAAGGTACAGAGAAGCATTTGTCTTTTGGCTATATAAGGACCAACTGTACAGATGACAGTTTAAAAATACTATATGCGACTACATTTCATATCTAACAGTAGTATCTGTTTCCTTCATTCCAAGATCAACAAATGGTGTTAAAGATGGATGCTGAAAATGTGAGAGAAAAAGCTCTTCTTTTTGGCAAATCCATGAACTCCTCTCAATGTCCCTCCCAAAACCAGGGGTAAACTGAATGGCATAAATTGCAAAATTAATAGGAAACTAGTTTAAAGGGGAAACTGTTCAGTTAGGGTAGACTTGATTTTCAGAGTCAGAAAATGATTCAAATCACACATTGAAAAGATTTCTTTCATATTCTCCCACTGTACAAGTACTTTTTAAAATATATATTGTCCTACATCTTGGCAATAAATTCAGTATTTTTCTAAGATATTTTCTGCTTTTTACACTAGTAAGCCTATTAGAAATCATATCAGAAACACCATTTCAATAAAGTAGGTTATTTTTCTCCTTAGAAACAATGTTTTAATTAAAAGTTCTGTTATTTATCAAGAACTTAATATCAAATAACTGTTAGATATGATGAACAAAAATAGAACCATAAAATGTGCTAATCATTTGAGTGGGTAAAATAATATTGCTAGGAGCTCTGGTGGCGTAGTGTATAAGACATTTGGCTGCTACCCAGGAGGTCAATGGTTCAAACCTATCAGCTGCTCTGTGAAAGGAAGATGGGGTGATATACTTCCATAAAGATTTATAGACTCAGAAACCCAGCGGGGGTTGCTATGAATTGGAATCAACTCAATGGCAGTGAGTTTGGTTTTTGGTTTTTAGTAGTCATGTAAAATATGCTCTGTATGTGTGTGTATGCAGATTTTATATGACTTCCAGTCTTTTGAAAAATTAACCCAGATGCCATAAAATACAGATTGACTATTATAAATTTTATCCTATTTTTAAATGTTATGTGTCAGTTAACAAGGCTTTCTTTACTTGTTTATGAAGATCTTTGTCCCTACGCCTGTCTATAAAGTTGACCCTGGTAGTGTGAATTGATTCTTCTTGGGTATGCATGACACCTGATCCCCTCCAGGAATACGTGCCTTGAAACTGTACTATGTTAGTACAAAAAAACAAAAACCACCTTCAATAGGGTAGCTCTTACTTAAAATAACAAGAATGACTTCTCAGTAGTAGTTGTTCCCAGTGCTTTCATAATACTCCAGAATAGAGCAAATGGATTCATCCTTTAACTTTCATCATCTTGGGCACTTCATCTACCAAGACATGTTTCAGTGCATTGAGAAGCTGGTTTGGAATTTTAAAAAAAATGACTTCAAAGCTCTCCTCAGCAGAGATGTCAAGACACATAATGTTGCTGTTGTTGTTGTTATGTGCTGTGGAGTTGGCTCCAACTCATAGTGAACCTATGTACAACAGAATGAAACACCACCTGGTCATGCACCATTGTCACAGTCCCAGCTGTACTTGAGCCCATAGTTGCAGCCACTGTGTCAATCCATCTTGTTAAGGGTCTTCCCCTTTTTTGCTTACCCCTCACTTTAACAAGCATGATATCCTTCTCCAGGGAATGGTCCCTTCTGACAACATGACCAAAGTAAAATAATGCCAGTAGCCTCCACCACAGAAGGAATATACAGTGTGGAAGACCTGTCACTCTCTTTGAGGTATTTTCAGTCTAGAAGAGATATTGGACATGTACCTAAATAAGTATAGGCCCAAACTACTCTAGAGGACCATACACTTAGAGAATTTCAAAAAGGGCTATCTATGGCTGAGATATTTGAGCCAAAACTGTTGAGATGGATGCCATTTGAATTAAGGCTGGAAACAGAGAGACCTGTGGTTTTTTTCCCCAAAGTATGGCTCATTTACCACTGGTAGAACTGTAGCCAATTTTAGGATACCCAAGGTACTATGTAAAATCATCTTCAGTCACATCACGAAGTTAGTCGTTTTCTGTTCCCTTGCAGTCCTTTGCATTATTCACAGAGAATGCCTCACTTTGGGGCTTTGTGTCCTTTGCCACCTTGCTCTCACTGGCTCACCTCTCCCTTGGTAACATGGGGGTAAGTGACTGTGGGGCTCATGGTCTTTAGCAGATAACAGTATCTGGCTAGAAGCAAATAATATTGTTTTTTTCTTATTGAATTTTTATTATTACCTTCTGTCTCAGTTCTCCAGGGCTGCTATAACAGAAATAACACAAGGGGATAGCATAATAAATTGGAATTTATTCTCTTACAGTTTAGGAGGCTAGAAGTCCACATTCAGAGTGCCAGCTCTGGGCTGGGTGAAGGCCCTTTGACCTTCGGCTTCAGCTCTACCTCTTACACCAGGCTCACTGGAACTACAGTTGTCTTCTGACTCAGCTGCTGAGGCTGACAAACCCAAGGTCAGAAGGTAAAATGGCACAGTCCCAAGATTAGCAGGCAATACAGCAGGCCACTGGTGACTTGGCCAAAGGTAGGATCCAGATGTGCCAAAAAGCTAGCAACCTTTCTCAAAGCTTCTCCTGGGAGCAGGCCATACTCTGAAGGCAACTACACAGATTCCACCATGGAGGTGATTACAATCTTATCATGGTAAATAACTACATCCAGCTGCCTAGCCACTCAAAATTGTGGGCCAGCTAAGTTGACATACAACCTTAACTAACACTCTTTCTGTTTAGAGGAGTAGTTCAAACCCAGCAGCCACTTCCATTCAAAGTAGATTGGGCAGTCTACTTCTGTAGAGATACTGCCTCAGAAACCCAAGGAGGGGTCACTATGAGTTGAGACTGACTTGACGGCAGTGAGTTTCAGAGTTTTGACTACTTTCTATTCATAAAATGTATATGGTTGTTTTCCTTTTAAAATGTGTTTATTTCTTTTTTTAAACAAAATCTAGAATAGGCAAATGCATAGAGACAGAAAGTAGATTAGAGGTTACCAGGGGTTTGGGGCTGTGGAGGAGGAAATTATTGTTTAATGGGTACTGAGATTCTGTCTGGGATAATGGAAAAAAATTGGAATAGATAGTAGTGATAGTTGCACAACATTATGAATGTAAGTAATTCCACTGAAATATACATTTGAAA
>NW_006921827.1:3540217-3548810 GCF_000298275.1 Orycteropus afer afer | reverse complement strand
CAGAAGGCTGTGGTTCAAACCCACCAGCCACTCCTCAGAAGGAAGGTTGGGCAATCCTACTTCTGTAGTGATACTGCCTCGGAAACCCAAGGAGGGGTCGTTATGAGTTGGGGCCAACTCGATGGCACATAACAACAAAAACAACAATTTGTATCTACTACCTTTGATAATCCCAGCATAAAATACCTTTTCTACACAGGAGTGAACCAAAAAACAAACCAAACTCACTGTCATTGAGTCGTCTCCAACTCATAGTGACCCCTCCCTGGGTTTCCAAGGCAGTATCACTACGGAAGTAGATTGCCCAATCTTCCTTTCAAGGAGTGGCTGGTGGGTTTGAACCACCAGCCTTCTGGTTAGCAGTCAGATGCCTTAGGCACTTGAGGGACCATGAATTAATGGGTATGTGTCAGACTGTGATACTGTTTAACCACTGGGCCTCCCATTTTCCTGCCTGTGGTCTCTGAGGCCTCTTGCATCTCTAACAAGAGGACTGGTGGTAAAAGTGGTGAGAGGTGGAATGGTGGCCTTAATTCTGGAGCATGAAGAGGATGTAAAATGACAGAGCTCCAAAAGCGGGGGCTGCCAAGCTATTTTAGAGACATAATTTATTTTGTTGTTTTTTGGAAACTAGTCATAAAATTGATTGGTAATGTTATGTTATTTGCCAAAGTTTATTTTACCCAAATACCTACCATTAGGGAAGTAATCCATCTCCAGGACAGCCAGTTAATATATTTAGGGAAATGTTTTTCAAGTCTTACATAAAACAACTATAATGGTCTTTTTAGTTATTTTCTTTAACTGAAAAATGACTTTAATATACCAAGTATATTCCATCAACATTGAAGGATTATAATTATTTTAACAAAATTATTTGTCTTTAGGGGGATTTCTAGCTTTATTTGTTTTAATTATTCTAAATATAATTGTAAATTAGCCAATTTCAATAAGGGAAAAATACAAAATTTAAGATATTATGTTATATCCTAACTTAATCTTCAACTTTTGGTTTCTTAATAAACTAGAGAAGGAAGATAGATTTTATGCCATTTTAAATTTCTACCTTCTCATGAATTCATCCTAAAGAAGAAGTGTACTTTTTTTTTTTTTAATTTTAAATCTTTGGAAACCAGTTATCTATCCCAAAAGCATCACTACCTGAAGCATGTTATTTAGTAATTTTTACAATTTCCAAGCATTGTATCAAGAGGTGATTTTGGGGTGCCTCTCTGTATCCCAGGGAGCTCTGGTGGTGCAGTGGTTAAAGCATTCGACTGCAAATTAGAAGGCTGGTGGTTCAAACCCACCAGCCACTCCTCAGAAGGAAGATTGGGCAATCTACTTCTGTAGTGATACCGCCTCAGAAACCCAAGGAGGGGTCATTTTGAGTCGGATCCGACTCGATGGCAGTGAGGAGGGTCACTATGAGTCAGAATCAATTCAGTTGCAGTGGGTTTGGTTTTTTTGTTTGGGTTATATTTATCCCCGGGTGCTGATCAAAAGGCTAGAGATTCAAGTCTACCCAAGGTCACCTCAGAAGAAAAATCTGGCAATCTATTTCTGAAAAATCAGCCACTGAAAACCCTAAGGAGCCCAGTTGTACTCTGATAACAGGTGGGGTCGCCCTTAGTCGGGGTCAACTTGACAGCAACTGTGTTTTGTCTCTGAGCAGGACACATAGTTAATGCTCTTGGCTGCTAACTGAAATATTGAGATATTGAGTCGCCTCAAAGGCTCCTTGAAAGAAAGGCCTGGTGATCTACTTCTGAAAAATAAGCCATTGAAAACGCTATGGAGCACAGTTCTGACACACATGGGGTCACCATGAGTGGGGGTTGATTTCATGGCAACTATTTTTTGGTTTTTTAATCTGGATTTTTAGTTATGAATTGCCCCATTTAGAATAAACTTTTTCCAAAGGATTACATTGGCATATTCATTTATTGAAGAATACTTAAGATATTTATAGTCTCTTATTTTACTTGCATTTTATTTAAAAAAAAAAAGTACTTCCATTCCTATGTCTCCCCACTCCCCTAACAAGAAAAGAAACCTGGGAATTCTTTTTCCATCCAGCAAAGACATATTAAAGATGGGACGTTTATTATGATAAGGAATGAAATAATAAATTGTAACCAACTCTCTAACAGGAAAAATAGAAGCAGGTAATGACTATGTAAAACAGTTTGTAGTAGGAGTTAGAGACAGGATAGAGCATTTCTGACTGGGATAGTCAACAAAGTCTTCATGGAAGAGGTGATATTTGAGAGGGACCAATGGTAGGTCACCAGCATATAATGTCTCCGCTCTGCTTCATATTTTTGCTTAGATGTCACCTTCTCAGAAAGCTTTCACAGGCCACCTTGAATAAAATAGCAGGATACCTCCACAGCCCCTCACATGCCCCCTACCATATGCCTTATTTTTCTTCTAGCCCTTGTCATTACTTGACATTTACATACTTGTTTGTATCTGACTTCTCCCTCTAGAATCTCTGCTTCCTGAGAGCAGGCACTTTGCCTGCCTTTACATGATGCCAGTTGCTGTCGAGTAACTCAGTCATGGTGATTCCATCAGTGTCAGAGTAGAACTTGCTCCATGGATATTTCAGTGGCTGATTCCAGGTTTTCCTTCCAAGATACCTCTGGGTAGACTTGAACCACCAACCTTTCTGTTAGTGGCCAAGTAAGTTAACCATTTGCACTATCCAGGGACTCCTGGCACACAATAGGTACAGACCAAATAAAAATTGGTTGAGAAAACAAATGAAAGGAGAAAAGTTTTTCTCTCATAAGTCTATTTACTATGTAGAGCTCAAAAAAAACCAAACTCCCTGCCATTGAGTCAGATACGACTCATAGCGACCCCTCCTTGGGTTTCCAAGGTGGTATCACTATGGAAGTAGATTGCCCAACCTTCCTTCCAAGGAGTGGCTGGTGGGTTTGACTTGCCAGCCTTCTGGTTAGCAGTCAAGTGCCTTAGGCACTATGCCACCAGAACTCCCGAGTGGTATGGAAAATCCAACTCCAGCTCTCTCCCAGGGTGTTCATAAAGTTGAAAAATGTACCACCTCTGTGCATCCCAGTTAACGCATTCTACAAGAATAAGGGGAAGATTTTAATGCCCAAATATAGCCTTCTGAAGTCTCTGACTAAATAACAAGTTTTCTGAAAACAAATTATCACTCTGCACTTTCTCACACCTTCATCTGCAAACCCTCTTTCAAATTCACTGGCTATACATAGTTTGTGTTTATTTCTAAAATCCGTATGACCCATATACATCCTTGGGTTTCTAACCTATAGGTACACAGCTGGGTTGTAGGAGAGTAACTAGCCAGGCAGGAGTTCTGTAGGTCAGCTCTAGAATCCATTCACATTTATTTCTGTGATGTGGGTGTTGTACAAGCAAATACCTGCAAAACCCAAGAAATGAACATAAATACATGAGATGGCCCGGGAAGGCCTGTGGTGAATTGGAAAGGGTAGTATCTTAGTCCTCTAGTGCTGCTATAACAGGAATACTACAAATGGATGGCTTTAACAGGAATTTATTCTCTTACAGTTTAGGAGGCTAGAAGTCCAAATTCAGAGTGCCAGCTCTGGGCTGGGTGAAGGCCCCTCAACCTTGGTCTTCAGCTCTGCCTCTTGTTCCAGGCCCACTGGACCTGGAGGCATTTTCTAACTCAGGAAGCTGCTGGTTGCTGAGGCTGACAAACCCAAGGTCGGCGGGTAAAATGGCAAGATTGGTAGGCAATATGGCAGGCCATGGTTCAAGTCCAGGAACTAGAGATGAAGACCAGCCAAATGCAGGATCCAAATGTGCCAAAAAAGCTAGAGACTTTTCTCAAAGCTTCTCTCTATATGTGGGAAGCAGACCACACCCCAAAGGCAACTCGCCTTCAACTGATTAAGTGCTCACAACAGATTCCTCCATGAAGGTGATTACAATCTTATCATGAGGAGTAACTACATCCAGCTGCAAAACCACTCAAAACCATGGCCTAGCTAAGTTGACAAACAACCTTAACAACCACAAGTAGTATCCTAAGGGGAGCAGCTACAGTTTAACTCAAGACCACTGTTGCCAGGTGGGAATGTGGGCCCATTTTGGGCAGATCTTCTGATTGCTCAAAGGAAATTAAAAACTCAGATTTTGGGGTCAAATTTTCTTATTTTCAAACATGGACCACTAATTCTAAGACTATTATAACGTTGTACAGGCAACCAAACAATGCAGTTTTTAGGTTACAACCTTCATAAGGCATCCTGATCTAAGTACAACACAAAGGGATGCCTCACATTAGTGGGGAAGATAAGGCTAAACAGAAGGGTAGAACCTACTTCACAGAGAATTTAAAAGCCACACTGGAAATACCCGGTGGTAAGCAGTGCTGCTGTTGTAAACCTCTGGGGGTTTTACCCTAGAATTTCAGAGCTTTGGGGAGTCTTGATATTTGGAATAAGGTAGTTCATATTAAGGCCCAATAAATCCCATCCTTGCATTTGCTTTTCTTCAGCTAGCTCTAGCCCTAGAATGTTGACATGCTATAAAATATTTAACTGGGTTAATATTTTAATACAGTTATTGGGGAAAAGTTGTGACAAGAATGTTGGGAGGTTGTGCCAAGATGCATATTTGAGAGATGCCCAAGTGGAGGCCCAGGGGTTACTGATCCTAAAATACTCAAACAGATGGGCTTGCAATGTTTGCATGGAAGATTCCAGAACATTTGCTGTAGGGATTTGGTTGGCTAAATACGGTCAGTTCTTCATACAAGAGTGGCTGGTTTTCCTGTATGTTTTGGCACAGGGCAGGGAAGGAAAGCAGTACAGAAGAAAAGAAAAATCTATAAAAGAATCTTTTATATAGATTCCCCTCCCTTACAGCAAAAAGTATTTTGCATTTCATATGCAGAGTTATGTTTTTATCTATTGAGTACAAGTAAATTCATTTACTAAGCTCTAGATACAAGAAATTGAATTAATCTCCTGATCCGTCTTCATGAATTGCTGTAAAAGATATTGATGGGTTCCATGGAGGCAGATGAGAGCACTGTGGTTTGGTTCATTTCAAGCTAGTTGGAAGGGATAAGTTAAACACCCCAAAGAATACAGAGATGAATAGATATGGTACCTTAGGCATCAAGAATTATAATCAATTAAAATAAGAGAATTTTAACTCTCCCACCAGGCAGAAAAGCACATTAGAAGATTGTTGCTGTTAGCTACCATCAAATCTGCTCAGACTCTTGCAACCCCATGCACAATGGAATAAAACGCTGCCTGGTCCTATGTCATCCCATAATTCGTTACAGGTTAGATAGATCTTTTTGATCCATAGGGTTTTGATTGTCTGATTTTCAAAAGTAGATCACCAGGCCTTTCTTCCTAGTCCATTTTAATCTGGAAGTGCCACTGAAACCTGTTTAGCATCAGTGCAACACACACTCCATCATTAACAGATGGTTGCTGCCCATAAAGTACATTCTCCAGAAACCAAACCCAGGTTTGCTTCAAAGGAGAGAATTCTACTACCAAACCACCAATGCCTCCATTACTTTAGAAGGAGAGATTTATTCTGGACATTAGATTTAGAAAAGCTTTTCAGAAAAGATGACATTAAAACTAAACTATTATATGAATTTTCCAAGAAGATTAAAACTTCTTCCTGAGTAGGTACCACAAGTTTGAAAAACTTCCCAGGAGATGTCGTCAGAGACATGAATGTTTTATTCAGAAGAGAAACAAAAAGAAGAGGGAGAGAGAACTAAAAAGATAAAGAAAGCAGGCTTACAAATGCTGCTAGCAATTCAGCATCCAGTGGCGGCAGGCTGGAATAGAGCCAAGATGACCACTAACCCCCTCCCACTTTGAAGGGATACTTATACCTGAGTTTGAGGAATTGGGCGTGGGGGCTACATGACTGGGAATAGAAGGCTATGTGACTGGTTTCAGACTTGGTGGCACTGGGTCCCGATTGGGAAGGCCCCCCCAGACAGTGCCCTACAACCACCACCTGTGTATGCTCTGATAAGACGCTGCCATTAGCAAGCTTTATGGCTTAAAACTGTTCTAAGGATGGGTTAATACATTACAGGGAAGGTGATTAATACATGACAGGGAGCAGGAAAATATGTGACCAGGGGAGATAGGGGAAATGACTTGTATGGCTAAACAAGATGGAGTCTAGGAGCCATTTTGGGGGGTTGCAGTTACTGACCATACATAAGCTTTAAAGAATGAGCAGAAATTTTACAGGCAGGGCGGAAGAGGCTGTGGGTACATACACAGCTGTTCTTTAGTTTCTGTTCCCTGATGTGTAAGACCCGTGCTCCTTCCTTTTGGTTCAAGTTGTTCTTTGTCTGGGGGAAGAGATGAGTTCTGAGAAGTGTGAATCCACAGCTTGTTCAGCAACATCATGACATTTGATAGAAAATTCATAAACAATGATTGCTTTCTTAACTTCAGTTTTCTCTTAGAATGCAGAAATTATCAAACAATATCATTAATACCACACACAAGTAAATTTTGTTGAAGATAATTAAAAAATGGTTACAGTAGTAAATCAACAGGGAACTGCTAGAAATTCAAGCTGCATTCAGAAGAGGATATATGGAACAAGGGATATCATTGCTGAAGTCAGATGGATCATGACTGAAAGCAGAGAATACCAGAAATATGTTTACCTGGGTTTATTGACCTTCAGAGGCATTTAGTTGTATGAGTGTCATAACAAATTATAGATATCATTGCAAAGAATGGAAATTCCAGAACACTTGGTTGTGCTCTTGTGGAACCTGTACATAGATCAAGAGGCTGTTGTTCAAACAGAACACAGGGATGTTGCATGGTTTGGAGTTGGGAAGGTTGTGCATCAGGGTTGTATCCTTAAATCATACTGATTCAATCTATTTGCTGAACAAATAATACGAGAAGCTGGACTATATGAAGAAGAATGCAGCCTCAGGATTGGAGGAAGACCCAATAACAACCTGCAATATGCAGGTAACAGAACCTTTCTTCCTGAAAATGAAGAAAACTTGAAGCAATTACTGATGAAGATCAAAGACTACAGCCTTCAGTAGAGATTACACCTCAACATAAAACAAAAGTCCTTACAACTAATGAGTAGCCAACATCATGATAAATGGAGAAAAGACTGAAGTTCTCAAGGATTTCATTTTACTTGGGTCTATAATCAACACCCATGGAAGCAGCAGTCAAGAAATCAAATGACATATTACCTTGGGCCACTCTGCAGCAGAAGACCTCTTTAGAGTTAGAAAGCAAAGATGTAACTTTGAGGACTAGGGTGCATTTGACTCAAGCCATGCTATTTTCAATCACCTCATAGGCATGCAAAAACTGAACAATGAATAAGGAAGACCAAAGAATAATTAATACATTTGAATTATGGTGTTGGTGAAGAGTATTGAATATACCATGGACTGCCTGAAGAACAACCAAATATCTTCTGGAAGAAGTACACACAGAATGTTCCTTAGAAGCAAAGTACCAAAGCAGGTACTTTGGACATGTTATCAGGAGGGACCATTCCCTACAGAAGGACATCATATTTGTAACGTAAAGGGTCAGCGAAAAAGAGGAAGGCTGTCAACAAGATGGATTGACACGGTGGCTCTAACAACAGACTAAAACATAGCAGTGGCTGTGAGGATGGCACAAGACCAGGCAGTGTTTTGTTCTGTTGCACGTAGGGTCGCTATGAGTTGAACCCGACTCATCAGCAACTAACAACAACAATAGTAGTGTGTGTGCTGTAGTAGGAAGCACATTTACCTCAACTTTGGCATTAATTATGTGTCCTTGAACAGGTCTCTTCTCTTAATAGTCTCATGAGGCTCCCTCAGGGTTAATAAGAGATCTAAACAATGAATGTATTTGAAAGTGAGAGTTCTTTGCATACCGTAGCGAACTACACAAATGTCAGCTGTTATCTTGTTGTATGATTGTCTTTGTTAGATAGCCAGGAGCAATGTGATAAGACCAGAAGAGGTGTGTGGACTATTAAAGTTTGAAATCTGTTACTGGTTTTCTGAGCACTGGGTGAATATAAATATTCATTAGGAGCCAGGGCCTCTGGCAGGATGGGAGACTTGGGAATGGAATGTGTAGAAAATCATGGCACTTGTTTAGAGCATTATCCTCTACATTCTGGTAGAAGATTGGATTATAGCAACAGTAACCCACTATGTAAATCGGCTCAGCTTAATTGAAAAGTCTTTAAGAAAGGAATAATACATCCCAATCCGATATAATAAGGAAGAATTCATTTAGTTTAAGAAGAAAAGCAATAATTCACCAAAGTTACTTTTGTGTGAACAATTGTAGGATATTTTTATTTACTTTCAAACCTGTACATAGCCTAGTGATTGAGTTAGGGCCTGTTCAAATTTTGGTTAAAGTATCATCTTGTTGTTGTTGTTATGTGCCATCAAGTCGGACCCGACCCATAGCGACCCCTCCTTGGGTTTCCAAGGTAATATCACTATGGAAGTAGATTGCCCAACCTTCCTTCCGAGGAGTGGCTGGTGGGTTTGAACCGCCAGCCTTCTGGTTAGCAGTCA
>NW_006921827.1:3539364-3540117 GCF_000298275.1 Orycteropus afer afer | reverse complement strand
AGGCAGAGGCAAGACCTGGTGGTGATACTCAAAAGGATAGGGGTTTAGCATATTGTTCAGCTAGTTACAGGATAAAAGCAGTGGTGGTTTAATGGTGGAATTCTTCCTCTCCATGTGGGAAACATGGGTTTGATTCCTCACACATGAGGAAGAAGGCCTGTCCATCCACTTTGGAAAAGCAGCCAATGAAAACAGTATGGATCACAGCAATTCAGTCTGCAACTGGTCACAGGGATGGTACAGGACTGGGCAGCATTGGGCGTGTGGTTGCCGTGAGTTGGGTGCCACTTCTTTGGCAACTAACAACAATAGATACAGGATGCCTTTTCAGGTGAAGAGAGAGATTTCAGCAAAGATCCTAGTGTGGAAAGGTTCAGAAAGGTTTAATGCTCCTGGTCATTTAAATCAGGCCAGCAAATTACCAAATGCTGGAATGGCCAAGTGGCAGATTGGAGAGGATCTGCCCCAGGCTCTCCCATGTTGCCAGAGGTCATTTTTTCCCTGAGAAGCCAGAAATTTGATTTTTTATGTAAAAGCTTCCAATTTTACATGTTTTCTACTAATCACCAAAAAATTTAAAACACTCTTGGGGCCCATATTTTGGGTGATAAAAATGTTCTGGAATTAGATAATGATAGTTACACAACATTGTAAATGTACTAAAACCACTAAGCTGTACACATTTAAAATGGTTACACTGATGAATTTTAAGTTATGTGCATTTTAATCTCATATATATATATATATATATAT
>NW_006921827.1:3520216-3528988 GCF_000298275.1 Orycteropus afer afer | reverse complement strand
TTGAACCGCCAGCCTTCTGGTTAGCAGTCAAGTGCCTTAGGCACAACATTACCAGAGCTCCCAAAGTATCATCTTAAAAACGCTAGTTTTTTTATTCTCTAGGATACATTATCAAAATTCCTGAGACTTTAATATATGATAAGGCTTCATCCAACAACATTTTCTCTGGATTTTGTACATAAACTCATATCTCTATGTTGGTGAACCAGTTTTAAGAGGAGCTTAAATCTGCATAGTCTACTCATAGCATGGCTTCGTGGCCAAAGTATTATGCACTTAAACACTTTCAAGTAGAATGTTCTAGGCGTATTCCTCAAAACAGTAGTCCTCCAACTTTTACTAGATTTCAAAATCATATAGGAAGGTTCTGGAAATTCAAATTCAGGAGATTTGGGGTACAGCTAGGCAGTCTGTATTCCTAAAAAGCCCCAGGTAGTTTTACTACATATAGGCCATAACTCTGAAAATGCTGCCCCAGTACCTGCTGTATTTGCCCTCTATCTGCCAAAACACTCTTGAAAACCTCCCTGTTTTTTCAGTATTCAGTATTTCAGTAGGCCTTGCAGAAGCTTTCTTCAAAGGGCCTTTCTTGGGTCAATTTCCTTTTGTGAAACCCTCCTCAAACCTAGCTTCCCTCCATTACCTCATCCAACAAAATCAATGGTCTCTCTGCTATATTGCAACTCAACGGCAGTGAATTTGGTTTTCTTGGTTTTGGTTATAACTTAGGTCCCTGGATGGCACTAAACAAAAGGTTGATAGTTCAGAACCCAACTAGGGACACTGCAGAATAAAGACCTGGCAAACTACTTCCATAAAAGATTACAGCCATGAAGACCCTGTGGAACTCAGTACTACTCTGTAACACATGGGGTTGCCATAAGTCAGAATCAACTTGATGGCAATGAGTTTGTTTTTTTATTCTAGAACTTATGCTGTATTCTGCCTCTCGTGTTAGGCTGAGTGCCCTGAGAGGAGGTATGGTGTTATCGTTGAAAATATAATTTTGATACCTTATAAAAACTCAACCAAACTTTTGTTGAATGATTGATGTCTTTTAGGTTAATGTTCTGTCTTCTCCCCTCATGCCTATTTCACAAAACCTAATCATGACCTTATCATACGACCTGCTCTGGTGGAGCAGTGCCTAAGGCATTTGACTGCTAGCCAGAATGTTGATGGATCAAGCCCACCAGGCACTCTGTGGAAGGAAGACTGGGCAGTCTACTTCCATAAAGATTTAATGCCTTGGAAACCCCATGGGGGTTGCTATGAGTAGGAATCGACTCAGTGGTACTGGGTAATCATGTGATCATGCTATACCAATAGAAATTCAACACTATCTGCCATCATCATAAAGATAGTAATAATAATGACAACAATAATAATAGCTTGCATAAATTGACCAGCTATTTTGTATCTGACACTATTCTAAGCACTTTACATAAAGTATTTTTATTCAGTTCTTACAAAAATTTCATGAGGTATCCCCATTTACAAATGAGGAAACTGAGGCATAGAAAGGTAATCTGCCCAGTGGCATGGGCACTCAGTGACACAGCCAGGGTTCTGGCCCTGACAGTCTGCCTCTGGAGCCCTTGCTGGTAAACAGCACTTTGCCTGGCTTTGCCCAACTACCCGTCTTGCCTATTTGCAGGAGGTAATTATGAGTCCAGAGGGAGAACTGTGTCAGGGGGAAAATAAAAACTCAAATCAAATTGTTAGCCAATAATTTTCACTGGCCTTATTTTATGCCAGTATTTTACAAATTCATTGATGGGTCCCCTGTGAAATAGGGTTTGGAAACTTGGATAAGCAAAAGTAAAATGTTTCTTTACTACACTACTCCTCAAGACATTTAATATTATTAATGCTTTTTGTATATCTCCAAAGGGAACTTTAGCACACACTGTTTCCCAGGGGCTCTTGGCTGCTAACCAGAGGTTGGCAGCTTGAACCCACCAGCCACTCCATGGAAGAAAGATATGGCAGCCTGCTTCCATAAAGATTTACAACTTGGAAACTTTATGGGGTAGTTCTACTCTGTCCTGTAGTGTCATGTGAGTCAGAATTGACTCAATAGCAGTGGGTTTTTTTAGTTTTCTTAGCATAAACTGCTTCCTAAACTCACTTCACAGAAGTTTTTATCTCCATATGACTCTTCTTAACATTTGAAGAACTAGGGTTTTGTTTAATGTAGTTTGGCAGGAAAGCTACTTAAAGCTTTTGTGGTATTTCCAAGAAACTTCTTGAGTTCTAAGTACTGGGTCATCCTTTGTTTTGACCCTTTCTCTTTTGGTGTCAAGGGACCATAAACCCCTGGGACAGTCATGAGTATCTTGTCATGGTGTAATCACTAATAGCACTTTTTTTTTTTTTAATTCTCAAAGATAAGTCATTTAGATGATAAACTCTATGATCACCCTTATCCTAAATCTCACTTACCCTCATTAAATAACAGCTTTCACAACTCACTACCTCTTACCTCTCAATGAAGAACTCTTACTAGGATTGCATGTTTGGGAACAAACACAGGTAAAATGATACAGGTGTCTCCAGCATGTCACCCTTTTATGTTAGAGTCATGTGTGGATCATGGACACTTTCACAATGTATACCCTCTCCTCAGGCAAAAGTTGCATTTCTTAAGAATTGCAAGCCTTTAAGCCTTCTTCACAGTGCTCAGTTTGTATTCATATCTTTCCTTATCTATGTAAGGAAAATAAAAGGCTCTGAAAGGGTACTAAAAACCTAGCAGTGGTTGTCTCTGGGGGACAGGGGTTAGGATCAGAACTGTGCCTCAGGTGCCAAAGCTGACAAGAAGAAGGTTCACTTTATATGTTTATATTCTGCCTTTTGAATTATGCAAGTATATTATTTATTTTTTAAAACTTAAACTTTAAAATGTTTTAAAATGCTCAGGATCCTTCCTGGAAATACAGGCTGTTCTAAACCCAGGTGGATTGATGTTTCTTATGGAATCCATTTTTTCTCCCCAGGGAGACCTGATCTGTCTCTTTTATCTTACTTCACTTAATCAAAAATTATTAGGTTTTTGCATACCTTCAAGAGGAAGCCTCTTTTCTAAAATCTGTGTACTATAATTGTTAAGAGGAACTCTGGTCACGTAGTGCCTAAGGCACTTGACTGCTAACCAGAACGCTGGCTGTTCAAACCCACCAGCCACTCCTCGGAAGGAAGGTTGGACAATCTACTTCCGTAGTGATACCGCCTTGGAAACCAAAAGAGGGGTCTCTATGAGTCAGGTCTGACTCGATGGCACACAACAACAACATAGTTGTTAAGAAAATAGCTTGGAGCTGGACATATCTGGGTTCAAGTTCAGCTCTGCCACTTCCTAATAGTCAAGTAACTTAATTTCTCGGAGCATCAGTTACCTCATCTGTAAAATTGGGATGGTAATAATAACTTCTTGGGCTTTTTTGTGAAGCTTCAAGAAGATAATGAGAGTTTTAGGCAGTTCTGAGGATAATGTAGGAAAAGTTTTTTTAAATGGTGACTGCTACTATTATTATTAATGTTATTATTGCCATCATCTTTGCCTGGGGCAGCCAGTGGGTTCTCATGGCTGCAAAGTTCTCATTCTGACTTTGGGTGGCCAAAGTCATTTCTATTCCTTAACTTCTGTTCTAATATTTACAGAACTGACATTCTTTAGGCCCAGTTATACCACTTCATGTAACTATCACCATACTTTCTTCCAGTCAGTATTAGTGGACCTAGAGGCATAAGGGGTGTCTTGTCATTTTATTCAGTGCAAGAAGCAATCAAGGTACCACATGATTCCTGGAGCAAATTGACCAAAACAGACCAGGGTGGAGTTTGATAGGAACTTAGAGAAGGTAAAGCTCAGGAAATGACATTTTCAAAACCATCACAAAACTAAGCCACAAGAATAAAAGAACAAACTTGAACCCAAGTCATGATAAGAGATTCCAAAATTAAAAAAAGAAAAAAAACCTGAGATCACACAGGGAAAGGCTGCACAGTGGTTTCTTCAGGATATAATTTTTCTTGTGTACAAATTTAAAAAACAGAGGGGTAAAACAGGAATTGAATAGAAAGAATTTAGTATATGCAAATACTGAGTTTGATATCCCCTGTACCTCCATTTGAAGTGATACTAAATAAAGAAGCAAAACTCAGTGTTCATTTGTGGTCTCTCATGAGCCAGACACACTGCTGGGTTTCTCAGATTAATGACTCATTAAATCTCATTTTTTTAAAAAAGGTATTTAAACCATGCTAACTGGAAATAATCCTTCACTTAGCAGGTGAGAATACTGAGGTTTCACCCAACTGTATAACTCAGGGCTCTTAAACTTCTTGTGCCTTTTATTTTCATTCCTGCTGTTCTTACTTGCCTTCTTAACCTGTTTCTGGGTGTCTGGTTATCAGGGAGGCTTCAGAAACTTCCAGTGAGATTGCTGTGACTTTCTGGAGTGATCTTGTTCCCCTTGTGGCTTTAATTGTGGGTTTTCACTTAACGCTTTGGTTTTGACTCATTTCCTTTGCATCTTGCCCCTGTTGCACAGCTTTGAATGTTTCTGCTCTTGTTTTTTTATGATAACCTTCCATTTTGTTCTCCATGGGCCATTCTTCATTAGAAAAAACACCTTTATGCTGCCTTGACAGAGACTTTGTAGAACTGAACCTATTGCTGACAACAGATTCAACACATTAAAAAAAAAAAGAAAAAAATCCCTTATAAATAAAGTTTTAATATATGTTAGATTCTTTAAAATGTCATCATGGAAAAGGAAATATAACTCCTTATTAACTGACTTACATTTCCTTTTCCATGATGACATTTTAAAAAAATCTAATATATTAAAACTTTCTTTATAAGGGAGATCAAAGTAGATATCCAAAGACTCTTAAACTTGCTATTGAATAGAGAGTAGTTAAAGCAAATAGTAGAAATGATGAAATAAAAGAGCTGAACAGAAGATTCAAAGGGTGTCTCGAGAAAATAAAGAATTATAAGGAAATGTGCAAAGACCTGGAATTAGAAAACCAGAAGAGACGAACACACCCAGCATTTTGCAAACTGAAAGAACTGAAGAAAAAATTCAATCCTCAAGTTGCAATATTGAAAGATTCCATGGGCAAAATACTGAACAATGCAGGAAGCATCAAAAGAAGGTGGAAGGAATACACAGAGTCACTGTACCAAAAAGAACTGGTTGATGTTCAACCATTTCAGGAGATACCATGTTTTGGTTACCTAGTGCCACTCTGATGGGAATATACCACAAATGGGATGGTTTGAAAAAAACAGGAGCTTATTCTCTTACAGTTTGGGAGGCTAGAAGTCCAACTTCAAAGTGCCAGGTTCTAGGGGCTGGGTGAAAGCCCGTCAACCTTGGGCTTCAGCTCTGCTTCTTGTTCCCAGCCCACTGAAGCTAGAGGCATCTCTTCACTCAGGCAGCTACTGGCTGCTGAGGCTGACAAGCCCAAAGTCGACAAATAAAATGGTATAGTCCTGATGTTACCAAACCACATGGCAGGCCATTCATTCAAGTTCATTGAAAGTCCCAAGGTCAGCAGAGCATGGCAGGCTGCTGAACAATGACACAGCTACATGCAGGGTTCAAGTGTGCCATAAGCTAGAGACTGTTCCCAAAGCTGCTGCTTATATACAAGAACCAGACCACATACCCAAAGTAGCTACTCAGCTGCTTGTGGTAGATCCCACCATGGAGTTGATTGCCAGTCTCATCTTGGGGAATAACTGTCACTAGCTGCCCAGACACTCAGTCAGGCCCAACCAAGTTGACATACAACTAACTACCACATACCATATATCAAGAACTGATGGTATTGAAGGAAGAAGTCCAAGCTGCACCGAAGGAATTGGAGAAAAAGAAGGCTCACAGAATTGACAGAATACCCATTGAGATTTATAAACAAATGCATGCAGCGCTAGAGGTGCTCATTCACTCATACCAAGAAATTTGGAAGACAGGTACGTGGCTAACTGACTGGAAGAAATTCACTTTTATGCCCATTCTAAAGACAGGTGATCCAACAGAATGTGGAAATTATCAAACAATATCATTATTACATGTGAGTAAAATCTTGCTGAAGATAATTCAAAATCGCTGTAGCAGTATATTGATGGGGAACTGCCAGAAATTCAAGCCTGATTCAGAAGAGGGTATGGAATGAGGGATATTATTACTAATGTCACATAGATGTTAGCTGAAAGCAAAGAATACCAGAAAGATGTTTACCTTTATTGGCTATGTAAGGGCGTTTGACTGGGTGGATCATAACAAATTATGGATCACATTGCAAAGAATGGGAATTCCAGAACGCTTGATTGTGCTCTTGAGGATCATGTACATAGACTAAGAGGCTATCGTTTAGGCAGAACAAGGGGATACTGCATGGTTTAAAATCAGGGGAAGTATGCATCAAGATTGTATCCTTTCACCATACTTACTCAATCTGAATGCCAAGCAAATTATCCAAGAAGCTGGACTATATGAAGAAGAATGGGGCATAAGAATTGGAGAGAGACTTATTAACAACCTGTGATAACGGATGACAAACTTTGCTTGTTAAAAGTGAACATGGCATGAAGTACTTGTGGATGAAGATCAAAGACTACAGTCTTCAGTATGTATCACACTTCAACATAAAGAAAAGAAAAATCCTCACAACTTGACCAGTAAGCAACATAACAATAAATGGAGAAAAGATTGAAGTTGTCAAGGATTTCACTTTACTTGGATTCACCATTAACGCCCGTGGAAGCAGCAGTCAGGAAATCAGACTGTGTATTGCACTGGGCAGATCTGCTGCTCAAGACTTTTTAGTGTTCAAGAGCAAAGGTGTCACTTTGAAGAGTAAGATGTGGCTGACCCAAGCCATGGTATTTCCAGTGGTCTCATATGCATGTGAAAGCTAGACAATGAATAAGGAAGACTGAAGAATTGATGAATTTGAATTGTGGTGTTGATGAAGAATACTGAAAATACCTCGGAATGCCGGAAGAACAAGCAAACCTGTCCTGGAAGAAGTGCAGCCCAAATGCTACTTGGAAATGAGAATGTACAGACTTTGACCTACCTACTTGGGACATGTCGTCAGAGGGACCATTCCCTGAAGGAAGATATCATGCTTGGTAGAGAGTCAACAACGAGATACCGCCTCAGAAACCCAAGGAGGGGTCACTCTGCATCAGAAGCAACTTGACGGCAGTGAGTTCTCAACCAGGTGGATTGACACAGTGGGTTCAACAATATATTCAAACGTAGCAATAATTGTGAAGATGGCACGGGACCAGGCAATGTTTCATTCTGTTATACATAGGGTTACTATGAGCTGGAGCCAACTCAGCAGCCCCTGACAACCACCACAATATTGAATTATGTAAGGTCCCTGTTTTCACACAACCATCTGGTATTCCTCAATTAATACACTTTCAGAAGAAGTGTGTTAATTTGGAACAAATGTGATTCAGTACTGAAGAGCATCAGAATATATTTGAAGTTTAATTTGTTGCGCCTTTAAACAAACCTGTAAAGAAAGCCATTCTTTGAGAGGCATTGTATGAGAAACTTATATGTGGTCCATGTTCATTTATCTTTAGAACATATGCAGCAGGTAGTGATCATTATGTCCCTTTTTTAGATGAGGAAACTGAGTCTCAGTAATTTCTCTGAGCAATATGGCAGTTCATGGAACTATTAGTATTAACTACAGAGTGTTTGACTTTTATAAGTAACCTCTACTTTCCTAGTACCTCAGCAGAATATGTTGCCATGGGAAAAGAACACCATAGTGCACTAAAGATTTATAGTGCAATCACTTTACTTTAAATATTTTTGATGGAAAAAAAGTGTAGTATGTGTCAAATGATGTATTTTTTAAGAATGGAAACTCATGACTTATACAAATATTCAGTGAACATGTGTCAGAGATTTTGCTTAGCTCATTAATTTATGAGGTGATGTTAGGGACCATCAAGTTGGTTCTAACTCATAGCAGTACTGAGTACAAAAGAATGAAATGCTGCCTGGTCCTGCACCATCCTCACACTTGTAGCTGTGTTTGAGCCCATTGTTGCAGCCACTCTGTCACTACATCTCACTGAGGGTCTTCCTCTTTTTTTGCTGATCCTCAGTTTACCAAGCATGATGCCTTTTTTTAATATAATACATTCAGAAGGTAAGAGAAGAGACAAAGTCTTGCCGTCCTCCTCTCTAAGGAGCGAATGAATCTGGCTGTACTTCTTCTAAGACAAATTCATTCATTCTTCTGGAAGTCCTTATGATATATTCAGTATTTTAAATGCATCAGTTCTTCTCTGGTCCTCTTTACTCATTGTCTAGCTTTCACATATATTTGAAGTAACTGAAAATATCATGGCTTGGGTCAGGAGGGAGCCAGGAAAATCTTACATTCAGTTAAAGGATAATCCTAAGAGAAACATTCATGCAAAAAAGAAAATCAATCAATTACATATCTTCTGGACAAAATTCATTTGCATCTCTGGGCAAGGACCATTTGCAATACGAGTACTCTCAGGTTTTTGTTTTTGTTTTTCTCTTCCAACTTATAGAGTTATGAGATAACAAAGTCAGGTAATTCCCAGTAACCCAAAGGATGTGCTGTTGTTGTTGTTGTTGTTAAGTGCTGTCAAGTCGTTTCCGACTCATAGCGACCCGATGCACAGCAGAAGGAAACACTGCCCGATCCTGCGCAAGCCCCACAATCCCTGCTATACTTGAGCCCATCATC
>NW_006921827.1:3498280-3515791 GCF_000298275.1 Orycteropus afer afer | reverse complement strand
GCCATAGTCTCAGTGGTTCCACCAGGCTCTATTGGACCAGCAAACCTGGTCCCAAACATCCCCCCCCTTTTTTTTTTCCCTCCAAATGATTTTGAGTTTTGTTTCACATTGTTCTCCCTCTCTATCCAGGATCTCCTACATCCCTTCCAAGTGGATGACAGTGGTAGCCGGGCATATGGCCACTTTCTTATCATCAAAACTGCTTTTTTATTAAGCCTCATTTATCTTTGTACTTAGCCAAATGCAAAAGATCTCAGTTTTCATGTTGTTGTTGCTAGGTGCCATCGAGTCAATTCCGACTCATAGTGACCCTGTATACAACAGAATGAAACACTACCCAGTCCTATGCCATCCTCACAATATTTGATCCCATTGTTGCACCTACTGTGTCACTCCATCTCCTTGAGGGTCCTCTTTTTCTCTGACCCTCTACTTTACAAAGCATGATGTTCTTCCCCAGAGACTGGTCCCTCCTTATAACTTGTCTGAAGTACGTGAGATGAAGCCTTGCCATCTTCTCTTCTGGCTGTACTTCTTCCATGACAGATTTGTTCAGTGTTCTGGCAGTACATTGCATATTCAGTATTCTTCAGCAAGACCGTAATTCAAATGCATCAGTTCTTCTTTGGCCCTTCTTATTTATTTGTCCAGCTTTTGCACCCAGATGAGGCAATTGAAAATACCATGGCTTGCATCAGGTTTTATATATTTGTTTCAAGGACTTTCATTAACAGGACATAACAGTCAGGCATGTTTCCAAATTGTTTTCTTTTCCATCCTTCTAATGTTATGCCCACAGGATCCAGTTTTAACTAGGCAAGAATTAGCTATGACATGTGCATCTGTAGTCACCACTAAAATATTCCAAGTACAACAAATTTGATGGGTGAAAAAATTACGTGTTTACTGATGAGGTTGTAAAGAAGTGACTTGAGTCCTTTACTATATTAGTAATTTCTTAGAGTAGTTATTTGGAGGATTTTTGTTAATTTTCATATGCTATAGTTTTTCATTAATTAATATTATTAAAGTGGGTTTTCTTTTTTTCATTCCAGGAACATCTTTTCTTTCATATAGATGTCAGTATATTTTCACCATCAGTGTTTATCTTCAACTTATAATTGTTAATACTAAAACCAGGATCTCCCTGAAAATCAGTTTACAGCAGATGTTGCTAAAATACAGTATTTGAGTAAGCTAGGGAAGGAAATACACAGACATAGAGGAGGGAAGTAAGATAAGTAGGTATAAAATCACATTTATACCTTGTTTCTATAAAATAATACTGAATTACTTTACATTTTTAACATATGACATAATTTTTTAATTAGTCAACAATTTATATGTATATTTCCAAACACAAATTAAAAATGAGTAAAACATTGAATCAGTACTTTCAAAACTATCTCATTTGAGAACATTGCCTTTGCCCATTTTAGTTGCTTCTCAGAACATTTCTTGGCTCCATCTTATGTTACATATTTAAAACATAGATCCTTTCAGACATAGAGGTGGGCGTGTATCTAATGATCCACTGCAGTTTAAGTCAAAACTATTGGACCTTGCACTCTACATATTTGGGTCACTGTCCTCTGACATTTTCCCCTTTGTATAACAAATCTTTTCTCTTAAGAAACCTGATTAATAACAGTCAGAGAAGCCACACTCTGGAGTACATTTAAAAGGAAGATAACTGCATATTTAGTAAGGGAAAACAAATATCTGCTACTCAGAATTTTAAAAATAAACAAAAATATCCATGTATATATCTATTTCAGACTGATTTTGTATGCCAGCATGTTTTCATAGAGAAATAGCTAACAATAGTGAAGAGATGAGGAGATTGATTTCTGCTTTGGTCAGAAGCACCATGTATCAGACACTGTTCTAGGCCTAGGGAATGGCAGCGAACACTATATACAGAAGCTGTACTCTCAAAGAGCTTAGAATTTAGTAGGAAAAGGCAGGCTATAAAAATTTAGGCAAATATGATGATTTCAGGAACCTAGAAGTGTAATGGTTAGCAAGGAAGTGAGAGAAGTTTAATTTGGAGAGTCATTTTCTTATTTACATTTTTAAAACCACTCTAGCTGCAGTGTAAGAAGAGTTTGGAAAAGGGCTTAGACTAGGTTGGTGTCAGGGGAAATGGGTAGAATTTAGTTCATTTGGGGGAAGGTAGAATGGAAAGAATGTGATAATGAACTAGGTGAGGGAAAAAATGGTATGGCAGATGACTGCCAGGTCTCTGGTTTGAGCAAATGAATGAAAATTATGCTATTAATTGAGATTAATAAAGACAGGATGAGAAGCTCTTTAGGGCGCAGATGGGAATCAAGGATTCAGTTGTGGACATATGATGCATTTGAGATGCCTGCAAAAAGAAGAATCTTGAATGCATTTGCCAAAATGAATCTGGAAAAGAGGCAGGGCTGAGTTGTAACTGCAGGAGTCATTGGTGCATGGGTAATGTCTGCAGTCATGGGAATGGATGACATCACACAGGGCTGAGGGTATAGTGAAAGAGAAGGTCTTGGTCCAAGACTAGCTCTCAGATACCCTAGGCATTTAAAGAACCTGGAATGGCTAAAACAGTTAATTTATAAAGGCGGGGGGAAGGGCAGAATCATACTTCATCACCACAGACCACATAGGCATGGCCAGCAACTCTCAGCCACAACCCCCAGTTGGCTTGGATGAAGCCTTCACTGGTGCTGAAAAATAAATTCCATTGCATGTATATCTTCCCAGCAGAGAGGAGAAAGAGCTTTGTCCTTATTTACAAAGATGACTGCCCTGTTAAAAGTCCCAAGAATAAAATGAAAGTCTGAAGCTGCTGTTACATTTCTACAGCAGAATTTAAAGTTCCCCTGGGACACATGTAAAAGTTTCAGAGATCAGCTTCTGTCCCACTTCAGCCTTGGTTACCAGTAAATGAGAGAATGATCTTGCTTAGTTGGCAGCAGACTTGCCTTTTAAGCTTTCTCTTATAGGAAGTTAAAGTACTGCACCATTGCAGTTTTGTTTAGTTTCCTCTTTACAGTTGACGTTAACAGGACACTTCTATTTCATAGGAAGGTAGCTAAGAAGAGGTATAAACTTAAAGCTTCAACCATGGAAAAAGGAGCAGAGAAGAATCTTAGGAGCCCCTCTCTCCCTCTGCTTTCAGTTATTTCCTTGAAATGTCTAATAGATTTTGCAGTAAATTCCACATGGGTGTTTGGAGAATGTGCCATGTTTTGATAGATTAAAAACAGAGTGACTTTTCAACTTTATGCAAAATAAATTCCAGAAATCCTACTCTTTTTTTTTTTGCTGTGTATATGAAAACCATTAGGGTATCCCTTCCTGTCTAAATCAAGTTTATTTCTGTGTTGAATTCTTAATAAAAGTTACACAATGGAAGATGGTCCCTGATCTGAATGTGATTATATGAGTACCATTTCTTTTGATACAAATTTTTAAGTGTAAATTAGCTCTTACATTCTATTGCAAACTGTTTAACACTAGGAATAGAAATGGAATAGTGCTTGATGAGGAAAATATTAAAATGCTTAGAAACTTTCTACAGTAAGTTGGGTGTCTCTCCCAATTTTTCACTTTCCTTTTCTTTTTCAAAATACATTTCAAGTTCTTCTTCTGCAGTTTCAGTTCATGTTTCAGAAGTTTTAATATCAACATCTGTGAGGGCACCATTTCCAGTTCAATCAAAACATTCTTTCAGTGGTGGGGATGTTGGCATTTTTATAAATGGCGTTCTGAACTTAGAAACCACTTTGCAGCTACTTGTACTATATACCATGAGCTTCTTTAGTCCAGAGCCCCCCTTTACTCCGATTTCAAATCTGACAGGGCAATTCTGCATTGAGTGGGTCACTCTTACTTTCCTCCAGCCTAATTTGGAAACAGCTGCCTTTTGCTTTCTAATGTTTCTACCTTATCCAAACTAGAAACAATTTTATATCATTTTTTCCCCTTACTCATTCTTTATGTGTCTGTATTTTTCAGTCCTTTATCTCCCACTACCCAATGACCGGTGGCATGGTGGATAAGTGCTGGGCTGCTAACCAGAAAATTGGCATTTCGAACCTACCAGCCGCTCCGTTGGACCATCTACTTCCATAACAATTATAGCATTGGAAACCCTATGGGGCAGTTCAACTCTGTACTGTACAGTTGCTATGAGTCAAAATTGACTTGATGGCACACTATGACTACAAACGACCCAGTGACCACTTTCCAACAATAACCCTAGGCTCATACACAGGCATATACATAAAAAACAGTGATCCCTGGCCCCAAATGTGGAGGGCAGACTCTAGGGCACTGAACTCCCGAGGACATGGAAGAAGAGGGAAGAAGCCTAGCTGTAGGGGATAACTTCCAGATTGCAACATGCACAGAATGTAGGAAAATAGTGGTAGAGAAAAATTAAACTTGGTTTGGGTTTAAACATTTATTTTCATCAGACCAGACTAGGAGCATCACATATTTAAAAAAAAAAAAAAAAAACTTGTTGGTTTTTAGTCAATTCCAACTTGTAGTAAGTCTATAGTACAGAGTAGAAATGTCCCATAGGATTTCCAAGGCTGTAATCTTTATGGAAGTAGACTGCCACATCTGTCTCTCACGGAGTGGCTGGTGGATTCAAACTGCTGACTTTTAGGTTAGAAGCTAAGCACTTAGCCACTGTGCTACCAGAGCTCCTTATTGCATCACATATGGTGTCCCGTTAATATATCTAATACATATAACTATTATATATGTATCTTCAACATCTGTCAAAATAAGGGTTATGATAGATCCAAAAGTAAAGTCCAAATATCAACTTTTCCAAAGTTTGTTGTTTGTAAAGCACATATCATTAGTTCGTGAAGTATGGTTATTTCCTCAAAACATATACAAAGTTTAAAAGAATAATGGCCATTCATCAAACAGGCTCTCCAAGGAATATTCCTTTCTAGTACAAGCAGTCCTTGGTTTACCAACATCAGACTTAGCGGCAACTCCTACTTGCCCTTTAATGTTATGTAAAGTTGCCTTCACTTTAAAAAGATTGAACCAACCCCCACTTACAACAAATTCTTCATCATAATCACCTTCACTTGCTGCACATGCAGCTTTTAAATCATTGAAAAGGCTTCAAGCATTTTCTTGCACTAAAGTAAGGCTAAATAAGAACCATATGTTTAATTGGGTGTCTTTAAATTGATTTTGGTTGCTGTTACTTAGAGGACGGTTCTGGAGTTGATTTTGTATTTTTGATGTATTTCTCATAAGTTTAAACTAGGGTAAATTGCATAATAGCTTATTACCTCATGAGATATACTACTTTTATAATCAAAAAGCTATTTTTCAGAAAGATTGTCATCTTTAACTTCTAAAGAAAGTGTTGACTGCATAGTGGTACTCTGTACCATCGAGTTGATTCCAACTCATAGTAACCCTATATGACAGAATAGACCTGCCCTGTAGGATTTCCTAGGCTCTAATCTTTATGGAGGAGCTCTGGTGGCACAGTGTTTAAAGCATTCAGATTCTAACTGAAAGGTCAGTGGTTCAAACCCACCAACCACTCCACAGAAGAAAGATGTGGCTGTCTGCTTCTGTAAAGATTCACAGCCTTGGAAACCCCATGAGGGCAGTTCTTCTCCTATAGGATCACTATGATTTGGAATTGTCTAGACAGCAGTAGGTTTAGTATTTATGGAAGTAGATCACCAGGTGTCTTTTTTCCATGGAGCAGCTAGTGGGTTCAAACCACCAACTTTTTGGATTGCAGCTGAGCACTTAACCATTGTGCCACCAGAGCTCCTTGATTACGTAATAAGCCAGAAACCTGATTTGTTGCCATTGAATCAATTATGACTCTTAGTAATTCTGTAGGACAGAGTGGAACTGCCCCATAGGGTTTCCCAGGCAGTAATCTTTATAGAAGCAGACATCTTTCTTTTGTGAAATGGTTAATGGATTCAAACCACCAATCTTTCAGTTAGCAGTTGAGCACTTAACAACTGTGTCACTAGGCCTCCTTTATAATAAAAATATATCAAGTACTTGAATTGGGAAGATTTACACATCAACCCCTTGAATTACACAAATGAGAAACTAATGCCCAGAAATGTAGAACATGTTTTTTAAATATCTTCCGAGCTCTGGTAGCATAGTGCCTAAGGCACTTGACTGTTAACCAGAAGGCTGGAGGTTCAAACCCACCAGCCACTCCTCGGAAGGAAGGTTGGGCAATCTACTTCCATAGTGATATTGCCTCGGAAACCCAAGGAGGGGTCACTATGAGTCAGGTCTGATTCAACGGCACATAACAACAACAGCAACAACTGAAGAGACTAATGACAGTAAATGGGAGGCAAGTCACAAATAGTAAAGAAAATGAGAAAGAAAAAAGCCTCCAATATCTGTTTTGTAATTTGCTTCTCTGGTTGATAGTTACTGATCTTTTATTCTTTTCTCCTTTGCTTTTAGTGGCCACAGATGTGTTTAATTCCAAAAACCTGGCTGTTCAGGCACAAAAGAAGATCTTGGGTAAAATGGTGTCCAAATCCATTGCCACCACCTTAATCGATGACACAAGTAGCGAGGTTTTAGATGAGCTCTACAGAGTGACCAAGGAGTACACCCAAAACAAGAAAGAGGCAGAGAAAATCATTAAAAACCTCATCAAAACAGTCATCAAGCTGGCCATTCTTTACAGGAATAATCAGTTTAATCAAGATGAGTTGGCACTCATGGAGAAATTTAAGAAGAAAGTTCATCAGCTTGCTATGACCGTGGTCAGCTTCCATCAGGTGGATTACACCTTTGACCGCAATGTGTTGTCCAGGCTGCTAAATGAATGCAGAGAGATGCTCCACCAGATCATTCAACGCCACCTTACCGCAAAGTCACATGGACGGGTTAATAACGTCTTTGATCATTTTTCAGATTGTGAATTTTTGGCTGCGTTGTATAATCCCTTTGGAAACTTTAAACCCCACTTACAAAAACTCTGTGATGGTGTCAACAAAATGTTGGATGAAGAGAACATATGAGCATATGAGTTAAGATTGTGACTGCTGGTGATTTATCTGAAGATGGAGCACTGCTGATTTATGAAGGAATAAAGAATTTTTTAAAGATTACACATATTTCAGATAGACTTTGCCCGGTTCAATTGTCAAGCATTAATGAAGGTGCTTTTATGGGGCTTGTTTTATTAAGAAAAGCATATTTCCAAAAATTCTAGTTAAAACTTCCTAACAGTTAACAGATCAGTGGATGGTTGGATAATGCAACTATAGAGTTATACAAATATATATATATATATGTGTATATATATATATATATATGTGTGTGTGTGTGTGTGTGTGTGTATAGTTCAAACCTCAAGACATCTTTTTTTAGGGCAGTTGTTGTATTGGTGGCACATAGGATATTTCTAACATATAAAGTTATATATTTTGATTCATTTCTGTTTCTTACAACGTATATGTACCTCTTTTAAAAAGCCGATAGCTTTCCCCTGCTGTTATTGCTCCTTTAGAAGCAATTGCATTTCCAAGTTAACCCTGATCCTTTCATTATAGTTTTTGTCATTGACATTCAAGAATTAAGCTGGAAGGCATCAAATTGAACCCTTAGAAAAATAGAACACTGCTCACTTGAGGTCATGACTGTGGAAATGGACCATATTGTATATTATCATTATCAGTAATGTCCAATATAAGAATATGCTTCTGAAATTGAGTACTGTTTTTGAATCCAATGGTGATACTCAAATTCCCAGAAATGTAATATGCCATTGCCTCAAAATACTTGGTTAAAGCTTGACTTTTATGTTATCTTGAAAATATGCTGATGAAATCTCCATTTTTCAATATCAATTTCAAATGTAAGAGACAATCTAGATTGTTCTTGATATTGGGATAATTAAAAGTAAGTGGTATTAAGAAAAACTTAATGTGGGGGGAGGACGGGCAAAAGGGAAGAAAAGATATTGCTACAGAAGGTGAGCATGAAAATGAATGCATTTCAAATGTTAAGGTTTGATAGGTAAATAAAGAATGTCACTTTTTTATTTAACTGATAAGGTTTTTGCTATTTTGTTATTTGCTATTTTAATGAGTAAACCAAAGAATATTTACATTTTAAGCAGTTTGTGTGTTGTTTCTGTATAATTTCATATGTGTCAAAGATAAAGTAAGCATTTGCTTATTTTGTAAATCTTAGATACCTGCAGGCCAACTCTGTCATCTAAGAAGTAACGGATCCAACCACTAGCACTTAATATTTGTCTTGCCACTGTGTCTATGCCTTAGTGTACTTTTGCCTTGAATCTGCTTACCTCCCAGAATATTGACATTTAAAAAAATAACTCACCAAGGAAGGTCCCCAAACTGGAAATTTCGGAGGTTGAAATCTGTTTTACCCCACTGTAGCCTAGAGGAGGTGGTCAGTCTCTCTGTGCCCCTCATTGGCTTAGCTAAAACAGGCAGCAGAGGCAAAAAACGCTATCTGCCTGCTTTTAAATTAAGTGCTTACACCAAAATTTGAACTAGAAGTAGTTCCCTTCTCACTTCTTAGAACTAGTTGGCAATCTCTATGTAACAACAGCATGGTGGCTGCAGAAATAACCTCTGTTGAGAGGAATTTTCATGTTTAGGACCCTTCCTAAGCAATTAAATGTGTACCTGGGGGTGTGGGACGTGAGGGTGGAGCAACTTAATCTTACACAAAAGGAAGGAAAGATGAATGTCTCCTGAAGGAGAGACTGCTGTTTGCTGCCATCTCTTAGTAATAGCATCTTGAGGTGACCCATCTCCTTACTAACCCTGTGCCTGGAAGGCATGCCTTAGAAAGATCAATTACAAAATCATGATCAGCAAGTTCCTTTCTGATAGAATAGGATTCCCTTTGTACTTGAAGTTTTTTTGGGGGGTCTGGGGAGGAGGTAGGGGACTGCTACAAGTACTTGTTGTTGTTATGTACCATCGAGTCGGACTCAACTTATAGTGACCCCTCCTTGGGTTTCCGGGGCAGTATCACTACAGAAGTAGATTGCCCCATCTTCCTTCCGAGGACTGGCTGGTGGGTTTGAACCGCCAGCCTTCTGTTTAGTAGTCAAGTGCCTTAGGCTCTATGCTACCTGAGCTACAAGTACTTAGAACAGATAATTCTAAGACAAGCCAATAGTAAGTTTGATTTTTTTTTTTAAACTGTGCCTATTTCAGCACAATATACATTCTTTTCCATTGCACATGGAACATTCTCCAGGATAGACCGTATGATAGGCCATAAAGCAAGCCTTAACAAATTTAAAAACATTGAAATACTGCAGATCACAATGCTATCAAATTAGAAATCAACAATACGAAGATCAACAGAAAAAGAGCAAACACATTGAGACTGAACAACATCCTCCTTAAGAACGATTGAGTAATAGAAGAGATAAAAAATGAAATTAAAAAGTTCCTTGAATCAAAGAATGAAAACACAACATACCAAAATCTTTGGAGCACAGCAAAAGCAGTGATCAGAGGCCAGTTTATAGCAATAAATGCACCCATCAAAAAAGAAGAGCCCAAATCAACACCTTAAACCAATATCTCCAACAATTAAACTGTGCCTGTTTCTCCATTTTGAAAATTAGTTGATTTTTATTAATTTTGTGCTGATGGTTTCTCTCCAAAAATTATAGTAAGTAGATGATGTTAATGCTAACACAGAGTGGCTATTTTGGGCCATGCACTTTATTTACTCTCTGCCACAATGTTTACCATTTTACAGATATGGAAACTAAAGCAAGAGAAATTACAGAATTTGCTGCAGGTCACATAGTTATTAGATGGCACAGCCAAGATATCAATAAAACTTTATTTTCATTTAAAGCTGTTATGGCAAAAGGCAACTTTAGAAATATCATTGGTTCAGAGAAGAGTGAGAAAGATACTTCTGATACGTTTTTTTTCTGATAATGTGACCTGTTAAACCAGTTGCCATTGAGTCAACTCTGTCTCAGTGACCCCATGTATGTCAGGGTGTAACTGTGCTCCATAGGGATTTTAATGGCTAATTTTTCAGAAGTAGGTCATCAGGACTTTCTTCTAAGTTGCCTCTTGTAGGACTTGAAGTTTCAGCCTCTCAGTAAACAGTTATGTGCTACCATTTGTCAGCACTCAGGAACTTCAGTAACTTGTTAGACAATATTTGAATCACTACAGGTATGGCCTGTACTCTGAACATCTGAGCATGATTTTATACAGGGGCATTTTTCAAAATTTTCAACGGGACTACTAATTTGAGGCATCTTGTGGCTCAGATTTCTGTCTCCTCTGGAACTGCAATTCACACTGTTCATAATTAACTATGACTGACCATTGGCCCACAAGGTACAGTGTACTCCTCTCTTCCTTGGAAACACAAGTCATTCTTGTGCACACATACTTAAAACAGTTCACTGTTGTGTTCTGCAGGGACATAGGAATGGCATAGATTTGAAACTTTAATACAATTTCTAGTTTGGAGGCTGAAAACATTTAAGCAAGTAAATTTGAAAATAACTGTGTTTTTCTGATCATTAGATCTTTCATATACAACTCAAAATGAGTGCAAAAGAAAACCTTGTGTTGGGAATTTTAATGATTAAGAAATGTTGCTTTTATTCTAGTATAGAACAGGTTATGGAATTGTGTCCCCAAAAAATGTGTCAACTTGGCTCAGCCAAGATTCTTAGTATTTTGTAATTATCCTCCATTGGGATCTGATGTAATTATGCCATGTTGTAAATGCTCACCTTTATGGTGATAATGAGACAGAATTAACGGTGTTATGTTAATGAGGCTGGATGCAATCTTCAGGATCAGGTTGTACCTTGAGTCGGTCTCTTTTGAAATATAAAAGAGATTATACTAGTAAGCTGAGAGCAGATGGACTTCAGTACCACCAAGAAAGAAGAGCTGGGAGCAGACCATGTCCTTTGGACCCAGGGTCCCTGGTCTGTGAATCTCCTGGACTCAGAGGAAGATTGATATCATTACTCTATGGAGATCTCCAAGGAAGGCCAGTCCCACTGAGTGGAGACAATGACCTTCCCCTAGAGCTAACAAAGAGCCTTCCCTCAGAGCTGGTGGCCTAAATTCTGACTTCTAGCCTCCTACACTGTGATATAATAAATTACTGTTTGTTAAAGCCATCCACCTGTGGTATTTGTATTCTAGCAGCCCTAGATAACAAGAATTATATCTTTCACAATTTTCTAGAAAGTTGTATTTCCCTCATCATGTAATACACTTTAAAAACACAAAACTTAAATTTTAGATGGATTTTCCCCCTAATGGCTTAAAGTAGTAGTCTTTCCATATCAAGTGAGTTGGATTTTTACCTATTTTTATCTATCCTTGAGATATAAACTAACTTATAATTCAGTATATCAACCTTGACAAACATAATAAATGAAAGGTGAATGTTTTTTCCATGTGATGAAATTGTTGTTGTTAGGTTCTGTCGAGTTGTCTCCAACTCATGGCAACCCTATGCACAGCAGAACAAAATCTGCCTGATCTGTGCCAGCCTCACAACCCTTCCTATGTCTGAGCCCATCATTGCAAGCACTGTATTAATCCATCTCATTGAGGGCCTTCCCCTTCTTCATTGACCCTCCACTTTACCAAGTATGATATCCTCCTCCAGCGAATGGTTCCTTCTGACAACGTGACCAAAGTAGGTAAAGCACAGTATGACCGTTCTCACTTCCAAGAGCATTCTGGTTGCACTTCCTTCAGGACAGATTTGTTAGTCCTTTTAGCAGTCCATGGCACTCTTAGCATTCTTCTCCAGCAGAAAACTCAAAAGCATCAACTCTTCTTCAGACTTCCTTAGTCATTGTCCGCCTCTCTCATGCATAAGAGGTGATTGAAAATACCATGGCTTGGGTCAGGTGCACCTTAGTCTTCAAGGAGACATCATTGCTCTTCATCACTTGAAAGAGGTCCTTTGTAGCAGATTTGTCCAATGCACTACGTCATCTGATGTCTTGACTGCTGCTTCCACTGATGTTGATTGTAGACCCAAGTAATATGAAGACCTAGACAACTTCAATCTTTTCTCCATCCACTGTGAAGCTGTTTATTGGACAAGGTGTGAAGATTTTTGTTTTCTTGATATTGAGATGTAACCCATACTGCAGACTGTAGTCTTTAATCTTCATCAGTAAGTACTTCAAGTCATCCTAACTTTCAGCAAGCAAAGTTGCGTCTTCTGCATATCACAGGTTGTTAATGAGTCTTCCTCCAATCTGATGCCACATTCTTCATTCATAGAGTCCAGCTTCTTGGATTATTTGCTCAGTATACAAGTTGAATAACTACGGTGAAAGGATACAACCCTGATGCACTCCCTTCCTGATTTTAAACCTTGTCTTCATCTCCTTGTTCTGTTTGAACGACAGCCTCCTGATCCATGTACAAGTTCCTCATGAGTACAATCAAGTGTTCTGGAATTCCCATTCTTCTCAATGTTATCCACAATTTGTTATGATCGACACAATCAAATGCTTTTGCATAGTCCATAAAACATAAGTAAACATCTTTCTGGTATTCTTTACTTTCAGCTAAGATCCATCTGACATCAGCAATGATATCCCTCACCACATTCTCTTCTGAATCCAGCTTGCATTTCTGGAAACTCTCTGTAAATATATTTCTGCAGCCATTTTTTGATTATCTTATTTTACTTGCATGCAATATTAATGATACTGTTCGATAATTTCCACATTCTGTGGGATCACCTTTCTTTGGAATGGGTACAAACATGGAACTATTCCAGTCAGTTGTCCAGGTAGCTGTCTTCCAAATCTCTTGGCATAATCGAGTGAATGCCTCCAGCAGGGCATCCATTTGTTGAAATACCTCAATGAGTATTCTGTCAATTCCCGGAGCCTTGTTCTTCTCCAATTCCTTCAGTGCAGCTTCGATTTTTTCCTTCAGTACTATTGGTTGTTGATCATATGCCACCTCCTGAAATGGATGAACATCAACCAATTCTTGTTGGTACAGTGACTGTGTATTCCTTCCATCTTGTTGATGCTTCCTGCATCATTCAATATTTTGCTCAAAGAATCTTTCAATATTGCAACTTGAGGCTTGAATTTTATTGGGGTCTTTCAGCTTGAGAAATGCCGAGTGTTCTTCCCTTTTGATTCTCTAACTCTAGATCTTTGCACATTTCATTATAGTAATTGGCTTTGTCTGCTTAAGTTGCTCTTTGAATCTTCTGTTCCCCTGTTTTATCTTGTCATTTCTTCCATTTGCTGTACCTACTCTCCACTCAAGGGAAAGTTTCAGGATCTCTTCTGACATCCATTTTGGTCTTTTCTTCCTTTCTTGTCTTTTTAATGACCTGTTGCTTTCTTCATGGGCGATGTTCTTGATGTCATCCCACAATTCTTCTGGTTTTTGGTCATTGCTGTTCAAATGTTCAAATCTATTATTTAAGTGGTCTCTAAATTCAGGAGGGATATTATCGAGGTTGTATTTTGGCTCTTGTGGACTTGTTTTAATTGTCTTCAACTTCAACTTGAACATGCATATAAGCAGTTGATGGTCATTCTACAGTCAGCTCCTGGCCTTGTTATGGCCAAAGATATTGAACTTCTCCATTGCCTCTTGCCACAGATGTAGTCAGTCTGATTCCTGTGTATTCCATCTGGTGAAGTCCACGTGTATAGTTGTCACTTATGTTGTTGAAAAAAGGTATTTGCAATGAATAACTTGTTGGTCTTGCAAAATTCTATCATGTGATCTCCAGCATTATTTCTATCACCAAGGCCATATTTTTCAAGTTCCGATAACTCTTCTTTGTTTCCAACTTTTGCATTCCAGTCACCAGTGATAATCAACACATCTTGATTGCATGTTTGATCAATTTCAGACTACAGAAGTTGGTAGAAATCTTCAAAATCCTCATCTTTGGCTTTGGTGGTTGGTGCGTAAATTTGGATAATAGTAGTATTAACTGGTCTTCCATGTAGGTGTATGGATATTATTCTATCACTGACAGCATTGTACTTCAGGACAGATCTTGAAACTCTCTTTGTAACAATGAATGCCACACCATTCCTCTTCATTTGTCATTCCCACCATAGGAGAGCATGTGGCTGTCTGATTCAAAATGGCCCAAACCAGTCCATTTCAGCTCACTAATGCCTAGGATATCGATCTTTATGCATTCCATTTCATTTTTGACAACTTCCAGTTTTCCTAGATTTATACTTCATATATTCCATGTTCTGATTATTAATGGATGTTTGCATCTGTTTCTGCTCATTTTGCATCTTGCCACATCAGCCAGTGGAGGTCCCAAAAGCTTTACCTTGTCCATACCGTAAAGGTCATCTCTGCTCTGAGGAAGCAGCTCTTCCCCAGATGTATTCTGAGTGCCTTCTGACCTGAGGGGCTCATCTTCCAGCACTATATCAGACAGTGTTTCAGGGCTACTCATAAAGTTTTCCAGCAATATATCAGACAGTATTTCACTGCTGTTCATAAGGTTTTCACTGGCCAGTTCTTTGAGACGTGGATGACCTCTTCCTTCTAAGTCTGCCCAAGCTCGAAGCTCCGCTGAAACCTCTCCACCATGGGTAAACCTGCTGGCATTTTGCAACATGGTGGCGTAGCTTCCAGGCTCACAGCAACACCTAAGCCACCACAGGATGACAAACTGACAGAGAAGTTTGTCTCCCTTAATTGTTCCTAACCTATCTGCACATCCCTACCTCAGGCGCCGGCCTTAATAAAGAGCCACAGCCAAGCGAAAAGCAGCCTGGAAGCCCTAGGCTTTGTGTAATTTTGTTTCATTTTTATCTAGCCAAAGATGTATTTTCCACCTAGCAATGAATATTAGCCCAAGTTATATGTGAGGAAGTATATATAGTAAAAAGTTAAATGCTCCTTAATTGCTGTTGTTAGGCGTTGTAGCTCATCTCTGACTCATAGCACCCTTATGTACAACAGAACAAAACGCTGTCCAGTCCTGCACCATCCTCACTTAATGACTAGGAAATAAAAATATTCTAATAAAAGTGGAAACTTAATTACCATGTTTTTAGGATTTCTAATTTTACATTTTTAGCCAGTCTAGCATTTCCAAACTTCCATTATCTAAATTAGTAGAACTTTGTAGCATTTGAAAAAGTGTTGTTTTACTTGATTTATTGCATTAAACTTCCAGGCCATAAAGCTTCTATGTAATTTGTTAAGCTCAGAACACATTTTAGGACTCAGTATTGTTTAGCAGGTAAAGTTTTATCTTAACGATAAAGCTCTGAAATAATAATGTTTTCTATTATTCAGATAAAAGATTGAATAGAAAGCCCCTAATGAAAACACTGAAGCACTAACCAGAAAAATGAGTCAATTTTTTTGTCTCTAAAATGGTGTAACAGGAAAATCTTTCTGAGCTTATAATTACACATTGCTATCATCATAAAGTATTGAAAATTCATTTTCTGTTTTGCTAGGGTGCCCTCATGTTGATAACTTCTACGTATTCTCTAGAGTAGGTTCTTAAGGTAATTTAAATCATCCCCGAGCCAGAAAGACATTTGTATTTCGGGGAATTTCACAAAACGGAAATATTTTTGAGTAATTTTGTTTCATTTCTGTCTAGCCAAAGATGTATTTTCCACCTAGCAATGACTATCAGCCCCAAGTTATAAGGGGCAAGCCACTTCAAACACAGTAATGTCTAAAAAAAGGGATATGGACAAGTCGGCCAGCGTTCACATTTAAGAGAAAAACATCTGTGCTTCGAAAAGTTGTTCTTCAAGCAGAGAATTGTGCTCTGTGTCCACAGAATTTCCATGAGATCTTTATAAGATTAGTCAGCCAATGGATAAGGCCCTTTCATCTTACTTAATGGGAGGTCGAGGATATTTTCTGCCACTCCTTCTAACAACTGCATAACTGTGTTTCTTCCTCATAGAAATAAGATGGTATTTGTTCTTGCACTGTTCTCTGTTTTTTCCATTTAAAAGCTTACAGATGGATTAATTAAATCCTTTAAAACTGTCTAATGTGAATTACAAACGCAAAGCACAAAAGTAAAAACTTAGAGTAAAAAGATCAAGATTATCACCATTATCTGGGATGATTGATGTTTATAAGAAGCTCAGATTCCATTTTCCACAAAATTGACTTTATCAGCTCAGCAGGAACCACCATTTACACATTGCAAGTGGAGTGTCAGCATCTTCTTGCTGCTCTCTTCTAAGACCACTTACTTTCACTAAAGGATAAATACTTGCCAAGTAAATTTAACAAACAAACAAAAACTGTATAAGCTATTTAATGTCCTGGAAGAGGACTTGCTGATAATTAGATAATTATCAGAGCAGTGTTATTGCTCTTCCCAAGTCATAGGGACTTTGTGTTCTCCTGACTGAGTCAAATTTTCAGATTGCTAAAATATTCACTAGAGAACATACAGTGAAATCCATGAGTGGAAACGTTCCAAGGTATTTTCAAATACCATGTGTCAAGAGTTTGGCATCTCTTCCTCCCAGGGACTGACTGGAGGGTGGCCAGGTAGAACCCAGCAGGGTACAAAGGGTGTGTGCTGGGGCAGTCAGGAAACCAGTGTTCCCAGATCCCAGTCTGCCAGGGAGTTCTCTGGCCTGTGGCCTTATCTCTAAAATTTGGATAAAATCAACTACCTCACGTTCTCATCTTAAGAGTAAAATTGAGCAAAACAGAGATGGCTGTGAAATTTCCTGAAGACTAATCTTGTGTGAGGTATTGTTAACTGGGGGCATTTCACTATTTCCAAATCAGCAATGAAAATAAGCCTGAGGCCTACAATAAACTAAACAAACTTAAGCAGCCTGAGTGGGTTTTATTAAATCTCAGTCCCCTTAAACATTTGTTTTTTGCTTTCAATTTAGGAAAACTCTTTTGGGTTGAGATGTTGAAAGTAATAGTTTCTGGAAGTTACTTACATTTCATCTTTTAGCCAATTAAATTTTGAATCTCTTGAATTATTTTCATCATCCTGGCTTAATTTAGTTATCTATTGCTGTATAAAAAGATACCCCAAAACTTGGTTTAAAACAGGAACCATTTTTGTTATCTTTCATGATTCTGTGGGTGGACTAGGCTCAACTGAGCAGTTCTGCTGGTCTTGATTAGAATCTCTTGTGTTTGCAGTCAGAGGGTGGCTGGTTCTGGAGTCTTCTGGAGATTTGACTGGGACCCGGGGGTGACTGGGCCTCTCCTTTCCTCATACTCTCTACCTACTACTCATTCAAAGCATTAAGAAATGCAAGTGCAGAAGATTATAGGCCTTCTTAAGGTTTAGACCCAGAATAGCACAACCTTACTTCTACCTCATTATACTGTATAAACCAAGTTACAGGCTGTGTAAGGGCCCCCAAGAACACCCTCAGGTTTGATGTTTAGCTAGAAGGGCTCTGTTACACTCAAAGTTACGGTTTATTGCCATAAAAGTATCAAAGGCACTTTTTTT
>NW_006921827.1:3465876-3477113 GCF_000298275.1 Orycteropus afer afer | reverse complement strand
TATCTTCTGTGTCTGTATTAATTGGTTTCCCTTTTCTTTGTTGAAGAGGGTCTGTGCAATCCTTCTGCCTAGTCCGCCATCTTGCCCCGCCTCTAGGAGAAGTTGTTTTTTTAAAAAATAATTCATCCACAATTTAAACTTTAGCCCAACTTGTAAAGCTGTATAAACTTTGGGTTCATACTACTGTGCTCACTGAAATATATCTGTGTCCCCTGAGGCCAGAGGCCAGAACACAGAAATACAATGGTTGAACTGGTCCAGTGAAGGTGGCCTTTTATCTGTCCATGTTTGTTGCCAGCCATGCCACTAACCCATAGCTCAGCAGACATTGCCAACCATTTGGTTCTGCCTGCTCATTTGTCTATATCATTGCCCTGAACTCCATACATCTTGGAAAGGAAGCATTAACAAAACAGTCTGTCCTCATGCTGAACAAAAGGGTTGGAGATCAGATCGAGGAATACAGGTCTGAGGACAAAGCCAAATGTGAGTTTTGGACTCTAGGTGTGTTTCAACTGCAGTGGCTTTCTCTGGTTCTAGATAACTCAGGGATCCTAAAAGTGGGGTAATCTACTTCCATAGTGATATTGCCTCGGAAACCCAAGGAGAGGTTGCTATGCGTCGCGTCCAACTCAACGGCAGTGAGTTTGGTTTGGTTTTTGGTTCCTTTTCATTGTGTTACATTCTCAGAGTGGTAACCAAGGTCTTTTTGGGTAAATCATAACACTTTCAGATACTTAAAAACTCATGAAATGATTTCTTGTTTCACATGATTATGAAAAGATGAGGTTTGAAAATATAGTTTAGTTATTTGTGAAATAACCACATTATTTCAACCAAAAATAATAACATAAACATGCCTAATTGCTTGAAAATCTACCCTATGTTCTGAACTTGTTTGGCTTTTATTAACAAGCTAAGAGGAAGATATCCTCTCTAATTTGCCTTAGAGTAACCTTTGCCACTTCTTTTAGCTTAAGAGAAGGGAAAACTGCTGATTTGGTGAGAGGCCCTGACTTCCTTGTTTCTGTCAGCAAAAAAGAGTTTATAATTTAAGTCAATCTAAGTATTAAAACCACCACTCGTCTGTCAGTTTGTCATACAGTGGTGGCTTTTATTTTGCTATGAGGCTGGAGGCTCTGCCACCGGTATTTCAAATACTAGCAGGGTCACCCATGGTGGACAGATTTCAGTGGAGCTTCCAGACTAAGACAAACTTGGAAGAAGAAAGGGACCATTCACTTCTCAAAGAACTGGACAGTGAAAACTTTATGAATAGCAGTGAAACACTGTCTGATATATTACTGGACAACTTTTATGAGTAGCCCTGAAACATTGTCTGATATAGTACCAGAAGATGAGCCTCTCAGGTCAGAAGGCACTCAAAATACAACTGGGGAAGAGCTGCTTCCTCAGAGTAGAGCTGACCTTAATGATATGGATGGAGTAAAGCTTTTGGGACCTCCATTTGCTGATGTGACATGGCTCAAAATGGAAAGAAAGAGATGCAAACATCCATTAATAATCAGAACATGGAATGTATGAAGTATAAATCTAGGAAAATTGGAAGTTGTCAAAAATGAAATGCAACCCATAAAGATCAGTACCCTAGGCATTAGTGAGCTGAAATGGACTGATTTTGGTCATTTTTGAATCAGACAACAATATGATCTACTATGGTGGAAAATAAATTGAAGATAAATGGAGTGGCATTCATCATCAAAAGGAATGTTTCAAGATCTATCTTGAAGTACAATGCTGTCAGTGATAGGATACTATCCATATGCCTACAAGGAAAGCTAGTTAATACTACTATTAATCAAATTACACAACAACCACCAAAGCAAAAGACAAAGAAATTGAAGATTTCTACCAACTTCTGCAGTGTGAAATTGACCAAACATGCAATTAAGATGTATTGATTATCACTGGTGTTTGGAATACAAAATTGGAAACAGAAGAATCATCAGTAGTTGAAAAATATGGCTTTGATGATAGAAATAACACTGGAGATTGCATGATAGAATTTTGCAAGACCAGTGACTTATTGATTGAAAATACTTTTTCAGCAACATAAGCAACGCCTATACATGTAGACTTCACCAGATGGAATACACAGGAATCAGATTGACTACATCTGTGGCAAAAGGCAATGGTGAAGTTTAATATCCTCAGCCAAAAAAGGCTAGGAGCTGATTGTGGAACAGACCATCAACTGCTCATATGCACGTTCAAGTTGAAGCTGAAGACAATTAAAACAAGTCCACAAAAGCCAAAGTAGGACCTTGATAATATCCCTCCTGAATTTAGAGACCATTTAAAGAATAGATTTGACACATTTGAACACCAGTGACTGAAAACCAGAAGAATTGTGGGATGTCATCAACAAATAAAGCAAGAGGTCATTAAAAAGACAAGAAAGGAAGGAAAGACCAAAATGGATGTAAGAAGAGACTTTGAAACTTGCCTTTGAGCAGAGAGTAGCTAAAGCAAATGGAAGAAATGACAAGATAAAACAGGGGAACAGAAGATTTCAAAGACAGCTCAAGAAGACAAAGTAAATTATTATAATGAAATGTGCAAAGACATGAAGTTGGAAAGCCAAAAGGGAAGAACATACTCAGCATTTCTCAAGTTGAAAGAACTGAAGAAAAAATGCAAGCCTCAAGTTGCAATACTGAAAGATTCTATGGGCAAAATATTGAATGATTCAGGAAATATCAAAAGAAGATGGAAGACGTACACAGTCACTGTGCCAAAAAGAATTGGTCGATGTTCATCCATTTCGGGAGGTGGCATATGATTAAGAACCAATGGTATAAAGGAAGAAGTTGAAGCTGCAATGAAGGAACTGGCAAAGAAAAAGGCTCCAGGAATTGACAGAATACCCATTAAGGTGTTTCAACAAATGGATACCACGCTGGAGGTACTCACTTGTCTATGCCAAGAGATTTGGAAGACAGCTCCCTGGCCAACTGACTGGAAGAGATCCGTATCTGTACTCATTGCAAAGAAAGGTGATCCCACAGAATGTGGAAATTATTGAATAATATCATTAATATTACACACAAGTAAAATCTTATTGAAGGTAATTCAAAAACAGTTGCAGCAGTATATTGACAGAGAACTTCCAGCAATACAAGCTAGATTCAGCAAAGGATGTGGAACAATGGATATCATTGTAGATGTCAGATGGATCTTGGCTGAAAGTAAGGAATACCAGAAAAATGTTTACTTGTGCTTTATTGCCTATGCAAAAGCATTCTATTGTGTGGATCTTAACAAATTATGAATAATATTGAGAAGAATGAGAATTACAGAACACTTAATTGTGCTCATGAGGAACCTGTATACAGACCAGGAGGCTGTCATTTGAACGGAACAAGGGGCTGCTGTTTAAAATCAGATTTAAAGGGGATACTTGTTTAAAATCAGGAAGGGAGTGTTGTACCTGGCGGGTTGTCTCCTTTCACTATACTTATTCAATCTGTGTGCTGAACAGATAATCCAAGAAGCTGGATTATATGAAGAAGAACGTGGCATCAGGATTGGAGGAAGACTCATTAACCATCTGTGCTATGCAGATGACACAATTTTGCTTGCTGAAAGTGAGGATGACTTGAAGCACTTACTGATGAAAATTAAAGACTTTAGGCTGCAGTATGGATTACATCTCAACATAAAGAAAATGAAAATCCTCACAACTAGACCAATAAGCACCATCACAACAAATGGAGAAAAGATTGAAGTTGTTAAATATTTTATATTACTTGGTTCCACGATCAACACCAATGGAAGCAGCAGTCAAGACATCAGATGATATATTGAACTGGGCAAATCTCCTCCAAAGGACCTTTCTCAAGTGCTAAAAAGCAAAGATATCTCCTTGAAGACTAAGACTAAGCCATGGTATTTTCAATAGCCTCTTATGCATCTGAGAGCTGAACAATGAATAAGGAAGACTGAAGAAGAATTGATACTTTTGAGTTGTGGTGTTGGAGAAGAATCCTAAGAGTACCATGGTCTGCTAAAAGGCCTAACAAATCTGTCCTGGAGGAAGTGCAGTCGGAATGCTCCTTAGAAGCGAGAATGGCCATACTTCGTCTCACCTGCTTTGGTCATGTTGTCAGAAGGAACCATTCCCTGGAGAAGGATATGATGCTTGATAAAGCAGAGGATCAACAAAAAAGGGGAAGACCCTCATGAGATATGGATTGACACAGTGCCACACAGTGGCAATGATGGGCTCAGGTATAGCAAGAATCATGAGGCTAGTACAGGACCGGGAAGTGTTTCGTTCTGCTGTGCATAGGGTCAGTATGGGTCGGAGACAACTCAAGGGCACCTAACAATAACAGCAACAAGTATTTAAAATCTTTTTGCAATGCTAATTTCAATACAGATGCTTTCCACAAAAATAGTTGCCATAAAGTTGATTCTGACTCATTATGACATCTTGTGTGCAGAGTAGAACTGCACTCTATCATAGAGTTTTCATGGCTATGACCTTTTGGAAGCCAGTCCCCAGGCCTTTCTTCCAAGCATTTCTGAGTAGGTTTGAACCACCAAGCTTTCAGTTAGTAGCTCAGCACTTGATTGTACCCTACCCAGGGATCCACTTTTCCCTAAATAGCTTACCCTTAACTCTTCTATTAACTTCTCATAATATCTAAGGAAACCTTCCAACATATACATGCAGATTCCAATTTTAGGATAAGAGCCTTAAGTTCTAAACTGATGTGAAAACTGTTATGCAAATGATCACAAACCCAAGGAGCAATTGAGATGAGCCTGGAGTTCTCAGTAGCATAAAAATCAGTTCAGTTGCTCTTTTCCCTTCCCATTTATAAGTACTTTCTGTAGATGCACTTAGAGTAAGAATTTGATATTTTTAGCTGGCAGTGTTTAACACTGAGATATGGAAGTTCTGGGGTTACAGGACTCCTGAGGGGAGCAGCATTTGCAATCATGAATGACCCTAAGTCAAACTGGGTAGGAAAAGTATTCTTCCTCTTTCTTTTCTTTCATTTAAACATTTTAATGTTAAATAATTTAAATAATTATAGATTCATGTTGTTCTTATTATGTGCCATCAAGTCAGACCCGACTCATAGCGACCCCTCCTTGGGTTTCTAAGGTAGTATCACTACAGCAGTAGATTGCCCAGCCTTCCTTCTGAGGAGTGGCTGGTGGGTTTGCACCACCAGCATTCTGGTTAGCAGTCAGATGCCTTATCACTATGCCACCAGAGCTCCCTTGAGAAGATAAAGTGAAGAATTATAATGAAATGTGCAAAGACCCCAAGCTAGAAAACCAAAAGGGAAGAACACATTCAACATTTTTCAAGCTGAAAGAACTGAAGAAAAATTTCAAGTCTCAAGTTGCAATACTGAAGGATTCTATGGGCAAAATATTGAATGATGCACGAAGCATCAGAAAAAGATGGAAAGAATGCACAGTCACTGTATCAAGTGACTGTACTGAGTATGTACAGAGTCACTGTATTGTTACAGTGACAAAGAATTGATCAACCTTCAGCCACTTCAGTAGGTAACAAATGGTCAAGAACCAATGGTATTGAACAAAGAAATCTAAGCTGCACTGAAGGTATTGGCAAAAAACAAGTCTTCAAGAATTGACTGAATACCAATTGAGATGACTCAACAAATAGATGGCAACACTGGAAGCACTCACTCATCTATGCCAACAAATGTGGAAGACAGTTACTGGGACAATTGTCAAAAGATCCATATTTATGCCCAGTCTAAAGAAAGGTGATGCAACAGAATGTGGAAACTGTCAAACAGCAACATTAATATTACACACAAACAAAATTTTGCTGAAGATAATTAAAAAACAATGGCAAATGTAGATTGATAGAGAGTGCCAGAAATTTAAGCCAATTTAGAAGAGAATGTGAAGTGAGAGATACCATTGCTGATGTCAGATGGATCTTGGCTGAAAGCAAAGAATACCAGAAAGATGTTTACCTGTGTTTTATTGACTATGCAAAAGCATTAGATTGTGTGGTTCATAACAAATTATGGATAACATTGCAAAGAATGAGAATTTCAGACACATAACTGTGCTTTTGCAGAATCTGTATATAGACCCTGTATATGGAGGCTGTCATTTGAACAGAACAAGCAGATACTGCATGGTTTAAAATCAAGAAAGGTATGCATCAGGGTTGTATCCTTTTACCATATTTATTTAATCTGTATGCCAAGCAAATGATCCAAGAAGTTGGGCTATATGAAGAAGAATGTGGCATCAGGATTAGAGGAAGAGTCTTTAACAACCTTCAATATGCAGATGACAACCTTGCTCGCTGAAAGCGAAGATGACTTGAAGCACTTAGTGATGAAGATCAAAATCTACAATATGGATTACACCTCAACATAAAGAAAACTAAAATCCTCACAACTGGACCTATAAACAGCATCATGATGAATGGAGTAAAGATTGAAGCTATCAAGGATTTCGTTTTATTTAGATCCACAATCAATGCCCATGGAAACAGCAGTCAAGAAATCAAACAAGATACTCCATTGGGCAAATCTGCTACCAAAGACCTACTAGAGTGTTTGTAGAAAGGGCGTGGGGGCAGCATCCTCCAACTTCCTCTACTCCACAAAGGGGAGAGAAAAGCAGTAGCAGCCCAAGGCTAATTCCTATGGAGTCAGACATGTTGTCAACCTCCAATCTCTTTACTAATTCTGATACCAACCATCCTTCCCAAGGCCCTCTCTACTTCTCTGCTGGGTTTGATAATTTGTTGTTATGGCCATACAGAACTCACAGACAATACTCATGATATGCAGTTTATTAGGTAAGCAACAGGTTACAATTCAGATTTAAGAACAAATGCTCAGGATACAATTCTTTGATTAGGATAGCCTCCCTTCTGCCATGGCCATAGGCACACCTCTGGCCTTTGGCCTGGTCTCTGCCTATTAGGACAAGTATTAAAAATATCATTTGAGCTCTGCTGATAGGGGCACTCCGCTCCACCAGCAAGTGTCCTGCCCAAAGTCACTCAGATTTCTTGCTCTGTGGGTCAGTGAGCCTGCCACTCTTCTCATGCTGGTATCCTGGTACTGCTGCTTCCGCTTCCAGTTTCTGTCACCTCTCTGCCATGTCAGCTCAGGGATGTCCAGTCCAAGGACATGTTCCAGCCCTTCTTTTTCTCTCTTGATGGCAGTGAGATCCCCCCTTGTACATCTGGGAGGGCTCATTTTAAGCCTAGCAGAATGACAAAACTCATCAATCTCCATATTAGGGTTTTATATACTTTATTTACACGGTCCCACCTCCACAAGGATGCCCTGTACCTTATTTACATCATTTCCAAGCTATCCATTCCTCTTGGTGGACCACAAGGATCTTACATTTGCATAGTCCCATCCACTCATCTGGTGGAAGTCACAAAGACTATGCCTAGAAGAGTCATACTAAGTAATTAACTGCACCACAGTGATAAAGAACAAAGATATCATTTGGAGGACTAAGAGCCACCTGACCTAAGTCATGGTATTTGCAGTTGCCTTTTATACACTGGAAAACAAGACAATGAGTAAAGAAGACTGAAGAAGTGCTGATGCACTTGAACTCTTTTGTTGGCAAAGAACATTGAATATACCACGGACTGCCAGAATAGTGAAAAAACGTGCCAGAATGCTCCATAGAAGAAAGAATGGAGAGACTTGCTCTTACATATTTTGGCAGATTACCAAGAGGGACCAGTTCTGGGGTCTTAAAAGCTTGCAAGCAGCCATATAGAGGCAACAATTGGTCTCTCCTTGTCTGGAGCAAAGGAGACTGAAGAAAACCAAAGAAGCATGGAAGCAATTAGTCCAAGGGACTAGTGGATCATGCAAACCTCAGCCTATATAATCCTGAGACCAAAAGAACTAGATGGTGCTCAGCTACCATTGTCAACCACTTGGAAAGGGATCAATGCAGGAGATCCTGGGTAGAGTGGGAGAAGGATATGGAAAAAAAAAAAAAAAGAAAAAAGATTAGGTTTACTGCTCTGATAAAGAGTGGTGAAACCACCAAGACTATGGCCTCTAGTCACCCTTTGGACCTGGAATTGAGCTCACTCCCATGGATTTCAGCTAAACAACAGACAGACTTATAAGGTGAACATTTATACTACGTAAGTATACTCCTTAGAACAATCAACCATGGGAGATCAGAAGGGCAGTATTTGCACAGGAAGTTAGATCAGAGTGCAAGAATGCATGGGAAAGAAGAACAAAGGGAAAAGGTAACCACAGGGAAGAAGTAAGAAGAGAGCTGTTACATTATGGGGATTGCAATCAATGTTATGAAACAAAATGTATGAACTGCTGTATGGAAAATGAGGTTTCTCTGTAAACTTTCACCTACATCAAAATTAAAATAAATAAATAAATAAAAGAAACTAGTCCCTGAAAAAGGACATGATGCTTGGTAAAGCAGAGGATCAGCAAAAAGATGAATTGACACAGTGGCTGCAACAATGAGCTTAAACATGCCAATGATTGTGAGATGCTGCAGGACATGCCAACAACAACATTGTTAAAGACCCTGGTGGTACAAAAGGAGCTCTGGTATAGTGGTTAAGGCTTTTGGCTGATAACAAAAAGATCAGTAGTTCTGAACCTACCACCTACTCCATGGAAGAATGATGAGGTAGTCTGCTTCCGCAAAGGCTTGGAAACCTGACAGGGTTTCTGATATAAGTCAGAATGATCTGATGACAGTGAGTTTGGCCTGTGTGTGTGTGTGTGTGTGTGTGTGTGTGTGTGTGGTGGAAAGGTTAGGCACTCAGCTTCTAATCAAAAGGTTGGCAGTTCAAAACCCGGTGGCTCTATAGGAGAAAGATGTGATGATCTCCTCCTGTGTAAAGATTACAGCCTCAAAAACCCTATGGGGAAGTTCTACTCTGTCACGCAGGGTTACTATGAATGGAAATCAACTTGAGGGCACCTTACAACCTAAAACACTGCTGTTAATTAGATTGCAGACATTCAGTTCTCATGGGTTTTTTAATCTGCATTCATTTGATCATATGTGTATAGTTCTATGAACTTTTGTCCCATGGTAGATTCATGTAACTACCACCATAATCAAGATATAGAACTATTCCATTATCATAAAAGAACTACCTCATGGTACCTACCTCTTTATACTCACACTCACCCACATCTCCCTCCACCTCCTCCTCACCGCATCCCTGTCCCCTAGCAACCACTTATCTGAGCTCTATCTGTATAGTTTTGTCATTTCAAGAATGTTCAGTTGAAATCATATAGTATGTAACCTTGTGAAAATGACTTTTTTTTTTTTTTTTTTTACTGAGCCTAATGACCCTGAAGCCCTTCCAGCATGTTACACATATTAGTAATTCATTCTTTTTTATTGCTAAGCAGTATTCAATTGTAAGGACCTTTCAGAGTTTGTTCAACCATTCACCAATTGAAGGACATTTGTGGTTCTTTTCAGTATTTTTCTATTATGAATAAAGGTGCGATGCATATATAGGTTTTTCATTTCTCTGGGATAAATTCCCAAGAGTGTGATTGCTGGATTGTATGGGAAGTACTGCCAAATAATTTTTAAGAGCAGCTGTATCATTTTGCATTCTCACCATCAAAGTAAGAGAAATCCAGATTCTCATCATGCTCATTACCATTTAATATTATCACTATTTTTTGGTTTAGCTGTTCCAATAGGCATGTAGTGTTATCTCATTGTAATTTTTTTAAAATTGGGATTTGGGTAAAAGTTTACAGAGCAAATTCACTTTCCATACAGCAGTTCACACACATGTTGTCTGATGACATTGACTAGAATTTACCCCAATGCAACAGCTCCCCTCCCACTTCCTCCTGACAGTCACCTCTTCCCTGTGTCCATCCCTCCATGAACTCTTGCCCACTGAACTATCTCCCTGAGCATAAACAGCCCCTCTTTCTCCCATGATTGTTCTCTCCAAGGAGTGTATCTACCTCAGGTACATGTTCAACTCATATGTCTATCTTTTGTTTGGCTGGAAGTCACAGGTGTGGTTCAATTCCAGACCTGAAGCGCAGCTAGGGACCATAGTCTCAGTGGTTCCACAGGCTCTATCAAACCAGCAAGGCTGGTACCCCATTTTTTTTTCCCCCAAAATGATTTTGAGTTTTGTTCCGCATTGCTCTCCCTCTCCATCCAGGATCTCCTCCATAGATCTCCCTCTGAGGGGTTGACAGTGGTAGCCAGGCACCATCTACTTCTTCTGGTCTCATAGTCATATAGCGGAGGATCACAAGATGTACTGGTCACAAGGACTAATTGTTTCCATGAATCTTTGGTTTTCTTCATTCTTCTTTGCTCTGGATGAGGAGAGACCCATCGTTGCATCCAGATGGCTGCTTGCAAGCCTCCAAGATCCCAGTCGCTACTCTCCAAAGTAGGAGGTGGAACAATGTTTTGTGTAGTATGCTATGCCAATTGAGCTTGATGTCCCCTGCAACCATGGTCCCAAGCCCACAGGTTCAACTACTCGCTCCTTCTGGGTCACTGGCTGTGACCAACAAATGACTACAACCTTGTCCCTTGTCAGCTCTACTATACCCCTGGGAATTCTTAGAGAACACACAAATACACTTGTAGAACCGTTGTTTGCCAACCCTATACATGGTCTTGGATACACTCCCTGCTGCGTAGATATACCTAATAATTCAGCCTGCTGACCCATCTATCCACCTGTATACCTGTATTTGCCTTCACTGACAATGCAGCACTGTATGTGCAAAAGGGTTCATCCTTGTTGTCTGAACCTCCCACGTACCTCTCTATGTCCTCCTCCCCCTCATTGCCACCATGTTGAGTACATTTTCCTTCTCTTCACCCAAATCACTACTTATCTCTACCTACCTAACAGTGTTCCCTACCCTACCCACCCACCCCTGGTAACAAACAAAGAAAATTTCCTTCCATATATAAACCGTCCCTTGACTTTTAAAATAACAGACTAATACAATATTTGTCTTTCTGTGATTGACTTATTTCATTCAGCATATTGTCCTCCAAGTTCATCCACATTATGCGGTGTTTTGCAGATTCTAAATTATTCTTTAGCACTGCATAGTATTCCACTGTGTGCATGTACCATGCATGCATGGTTTGGTTATCCATTCCTCAGTTGATGGACACCTAGGTTGTTTCCATCTGTTGGCTATTGTAAATAGTGCTGTGATGAACAT
>NW_006921827.1:3441445-3451326 GCF_000298275.1 Orycteropus afer afer | reverse complement strand
GTGAGGATGGCCAGATTGCGTCTCACCTACTTTGATCATGTTGTCAGAGGGGACCATTCCCTATAGAAGGAAGTCATGCTTGGTAGGGTGGAGAGTCGATGAAAGAGGCGAAGGCCTTCGACGAGATGGATTGACATGGTGGCTGTGACAATGGGCTCAAGTATAGCAAGGATCATGGAGCTGGCGCGAGATCCAGGGGTGTTTCGTTCTGCTGTGCATGGGGTTGCTATGAGTCAGAAGCGACTCAACAGCACCTAACAACAACAACAACTTCTGAGCCTGGCTTCTTTCACTCATAAGATTTATCAAAGGTTCTTTTGGAACCATCTCTAAAGGTGAATGCCTGCCACCTTCTGACTGACAGGAACCATATAGGTCAGAATGGAACTGCCCATAGGTTTTCTAGGCTGCAGTATTAACAAGAGTAGATACTCAGATCTTTTCTTCCATAAAGCTCCTGGTGGGTTCAGATTCCCAACCATTTGGTTAGCAGCTGAATACTTTAACTTCTCCTCCACCTGGGCTCCTTCTACCCTCTCTACCTCTTTCTTAGTCCATTTATCCAGGGAGTCACAGCTGCTTTGTGTTAGTATTGGAGAAGCAGATATTATTAAAAAGGAAAACTAATGATTTAAAGCAGTGATGGTTACATCATGATATTCTAAGATGTAATGAACCACCAACATCAGCTTCTGCCCCCAAATATTTCTTGGATATGCACATCCATGTTCATCTCAGCATTATTCACAATAGCAAAATGATGGAAACAACTTAAGTGCCTATCAATGGATGAATGAATAAACAAACTATGGTACATACACAGAATGGAATACTATGCTACTTTAAAGAATATGATGAATCTGTGAAACACCTCATAACATGGATGAACCTAGAGGACATTATGCAGAATAATTAAAAAGGACCACAAAAGCAGAATAATTAGTCAATCACAAAAGAACAAATATAATGTGAGACCACTACTGTAAAAGGTTAAGAAAAGGTTTATACACACATAAACAAAGATTATTTGAAGTTTACTAGGGGTGGGAAGAGTAGGAAGGGTAAATCGCTAACTAGAAGGTTAAATTGTCTATTAACTTGGGTGAAGAGAAAGGCGATATACAATAAAGGGGAGGTCATTACAAAAATGATCAAGGCAAAGAAAAACACTAGGAACAGCACAAGAGTTAAAGGCAACAAAGGTAAATACCATACTCAATCCTGCAATAACAGTAATCATAATCTATGAACTTATACATAGATAAACACTAAAGCTGAAGAGGGGTGGGAAGGAGAATGGGACTACACCCATGAATATATATATAGGTTTGAAAGAGGATATTTCTACATATGTATTTACATGTCCTGCAACTATATCCATGAATATAGTAGAGCATACAGGAGGCAAAGTTATAAAAAACTTCTTCTTGTTGTTATGTGCCGTTGATTCGGACCTGACTCATAGTGACCCTTCCTTGGGTTTCTGAGGCAGTAACACTACAGAAGTAGATTGCCCCGTCTTCCTTCCGAGGAGTGGCTGGTGGGTTTGAACCCCCAGCCTTCTGGTTAGCAGTCAAGTGCCTTAGGCACTACGCTACCAGAGATCCCAAAACAGTTCTTACCCATAACCAAATACCTTGAAGGTATGAGTTGCTGGGCCTGGAGGACATCAAGGACAATTGGCAAAACATAGTCCTACTTTGGTTGAGTAGTAACTGAAGTCTTAAACACTTGTGAGTGGCCACCAAAAGTGCAACTACTGATCCTCCTTGTCCAGAGAAAAGAAAAGTGAAAAAAATAAAATGCGCAAGGATACAATTAATCCAAAGGATAAAGGGACCATGTGCACCCCAGCCTCCATGACCCTGAGACCAGAAGAACTAGGTGGTAACAGTCATTTCCATTGCTGACTGCTCTGAAAGGGATTACAATAGAAGGACCTGGACACAAAGGGAGAAAAATGTGGAACAAAACTCAAAATAAAAAAGAAGACCATGCTTACTGGTTTGATGAAGACTGGTAAGACCCCTGAGACTATGGCCCTTGTACACCCTTCAAGCCAGGTACTGAACTCAGCTCACGTGGCTCAGCTTTCAGGTGAGTGATAAACAGGACCATAAGGTGCACAATAATACAATTTATGAAGCCTTTGTCCAGGTATTTAAAAGGAAAAAAAGGAGAAGAAAATTAAAATGTTAAGGAAAAAAAAGAAACATTTCTTGGTACCTCAAGAAGTGGCATTTCTGTGATTATTTTGGTGTAAAAGAGAGGCAAAATAGTCTGACCTTTCTCTGTCATTCTCCCACCAATAGCAGTGCTTCTGGTGGTTATAATCTGAAAATTCTTATATATGATCAATAGTGGATCAAGAGAAACTTTGATGTAAGTTCTCACAGATGATAAAAGTATTCTTGGCTCCAAGAAAGAGGAAGTGGAATATTTAGGCTTGTTTAAGTCAAGATTACTTCTTGCAGAGATAGAATGGGTATCTCTGCAATACCTGTCTTCTTTCCTGTTTTCTTCTGAATTTTCTGTCCCTTCTGCAGACATCTTCCATGAGCTGTTTGGAATTCAGACTTCCCCATCCTCAGCATGATGCTATCATCACAAAGTTTTTGTCATGTGATAACATCAAGCTGCTGGATGTTTTATACTGTACTCTCTCATTATGAGATATGTGGTATTATTTCCTATTTTTCAGAAGAGAAACTGACACTGAGAAGTCAGGAAAATTCCCAATGACACTGTTGGTGAAGGATAGAGTTGGGCCTTGAATCCAGGATTGATTTGAAGAGCCTTACCTTTTGTACAGCACCCTACTATTTCCAGGACCTTCTCTGGTTCTACAAGTTCAGTTCTGAATGTTCTGAGGTAAGTCAAAAAAAGTTGCTGTCAAAAATTTATCTAAACCACTTATGATCCTATACATAGAAAATCATACAGACTCAACCAGAAGACTATTGGAACTAATAGAAGGCTTCAGCCAAGTGGCAAGATACAAAATCAACACACAAAAATCAGTAGGATTCCTCTGCCCTAACAAAGAGAACTCTGAAAAAGAAATCAAGAAAACAATACCATTTTTGATAGAAACCCAAAAGATGAAGTACTTGGGAATAAATCTAACCAGAGACACAAAAGACCAATACAAAGAAAAAAGTACAAAACACTACTACAAGAAACTAAAAGATACCTACAGAAATGGAAGAATATACCACGCTTATGGATAGAAGACTAGCATTGTGAAAAGGACAATTCTATCCAAAGCAATCTATAGATATAATGCAATCCAGATCCAGATTCCATCATTATTCTTTAAAGAAATGGAAAGGCTAATTACAACTTTATGCAGAAGGGAAAGTGATCCCAGATAAGAGAAACATTACTAAATAAGATGAACAATGTAGGTGGCCTCCCACTCCTCAATCTCTTTAGAGAAAGTCTCTTTAACACATGATGCAGGCAAAACTGGACAACCATTGGCAGAAAAATGCAACAGAATTCATATCTTATATCATATTCAAAAACTAACTACAGATGTATCAAAGACCTAAATGTAAAAACCCAACCCATAAAGATCATCAAAGGAAAAATAGGGGAAAACTTAGGGCCCTAATACATGACATATTTGACTGCTAACCATAAGATTGGCAGTTCAAACCCACTAGCTACCCCACAGAAGGAAGATGGAGTAATCTACTACTTCTGTAAAGATTTACTGCCTTGAGATTAATCATGGGAGAATGGAAGGGCAGTGTTTGTATGGGAAGACAGCTCGGGGCAGGGCAGGAGTGTATGGGAGGTAAGGACACAGGGAAGAGGTAACTACAGGGCAGAAGTGGGAAGAGACCTGTTACACTGTAGGGAATTGCAGTCAATGTCATGAGAAAAATGTGTATGAAGTACTGTATAGAAAATTAATTTGCTCTGTAAACTTTCACCCAAACCACATTAAAATAAATAAACAAATAGAGGAATGAGTGGAGATGATTTTTAAAAATGTTACTGCCTTGAAATCCCAATAGGGGTTGCTATGAGTCAGAATCAACTCATTGACAACAGGTAATAATACATGGCATAAATACACTATCAAACATACCTAAAATCCTAAAAACACAAAGACATTAGATGACAAACTACATTACTGAGACCTCCTAAATATTAGACATTTATGGGCATCAAAAGATTTTGTCAAGAGTAAAAAGGGAGCCAACAAACTGGGAACGAAATTTTGGCAATGATATATTAGACAAGGGACTAATCAAAATTTATAGAAAACTTCAACACATCAAAGAATAAAAAGACAAGCAATCCAATTAAAAAAAAAAAAAATGGGCAGCAGACATGAACAGACATTTCACCGAAGAAGACATTCAGGCAACTAACAAACACATGAAGAGATACTCACGATCATTAGGCGTTAAAGAGATGCAAATGAAAACAACAATGAGATATCATCTCACCTCAGCAATAATAGCAAAGTTCAACAAGACAGAACAATAACAAATGCTGACAAGGGTGTGGAGAGACTGGAACACTCAAATACTGCTGGTGGGACTGTAAAATTGTACAACCACTGTGGGAAGTTGTATGGTGCTTCTGTAAGAAGTTGGAGATAGAAGTACCATATGATCCAGAAATCCCACTACTAGGTACATATCCTAGAGAAATAAAAGCCATGACACGAATAGATAAATGCACTTCCATGTTCATTGCAGCATTATTCACAATAGCAAACAGATAGAAACAATGTAAGCGCCCATCAATGGATGAATGGATAAACAAAACTATGGTACATACACACAAAGGAATATACACAATGTTAAAGAATAATGAAGAATCTGCAAAACGCCTCATAACATGAGTGAACCTAGAGGAAATTATGCTGAGTGCAATTAGTCAATCTCAAAAGGTCAATTACTGTATGAGACCACTACTGTAAAAAGTTAAGAAAAGGTTTACACACAGAAAGAATTGTTCTTTGAAGGTTACCAGGAGTTGGAGGGAAAGGGGGAAAATCAACAACTAGAGGGGAGGCACTCATTAGTTTGGGTGAAGAGAAAGGCAATATACAATAAGGGGAGGTCAACACAAAATGATCAAAGCAGTGGATTACACAGGGAGGAGCACAAGAGTTAAAGGCAGCAAAGGTGAATACTATTACATACACAATCCTGCGATAATAGTAATATCATTAATTTACAAATGGATACATAGATAGATACTCAATCTGAATTGTGGTGGAAAAGAGAATGGGACTACATTCATGAATATATATAGGTTTGACTGGGGATATCTCTACCTTTGTGTGTGTGTGTGTGTGTGTCTGCAAAAGTATCCATAAATGTAGTACAGCAAACAGGGGACAAAGTTTTGAAAATGTTTTGCTCATAACCAAATACCTTGAGGGAATGAGTCAATGGGCATGGAGGCTCAGGACCATAGTTTCCGGGGACTTTAAGGTCAACTGGCATAACACAGTCCTCAAAGACAATATTCTACATCCTACTATGGTGAGTAGCAACTGGGGTCTGAAAAGTTTGTTAATGGCCATCTAAGGTGCAACTATTGGTCTCTCCCCATCCAGGGCAAATAGAATGTGTATGGATTGTGGAATGAAAAACCAAGTTGTTTTATAAACTTCCACCCAAATCACAACGTAAAGCAATTATGCAAACCATCTTGGTCCTGTCCTTACCTATGGGAGGTTTGCTCATGCATATCCAAAGTAGAAAGCTAAAAATTCCTATAAATAATAGCCAGCTTGTTGCCAGAAGTGAGAAATTTGAATAGTAGTATTGTCCACAGCTCAGATGATCAAGGTAAAGTGTGTTGATAAGAGATCCAATTACTGGCTGTGATCTTGTGCAGGTTACTTATTCACTCTGTCCCTTGTTTACACCTGTTAAATGGGGATAATAGTAGTGTATAATCCATGTAAACCACTTGTGTAAAGAAGAGTGCCTAGCACTCAATTACTGTTAGGGGCTGCCATCACCATAACCACCATCATCTCCATAATCACCTGGAGAATGTAGAGAAAGGGAATGTGGAGATGATCAGGTCATTCTGATTATGGGCTGAGGCCATGTCCCTGAGCTGAGATGCCTCTGTAGTTAGCAGCTACTTTTCCTAAGAATATTCTAATTGTTGAATTTTAAATTCAAAGTGCACTTCAGCCTTCATCCAGGCTGTTTTATGATGAAGGAATCTGATGCACAGGAATCCTAGGGGCATTTTAAATTAGCAGTGTATATTTGAGGAAGATACATATCTAGATTAAATGTTAATCTTCATTTGGAAAATATACACTAACTATAATTTGCATCTCTTTCTCTATACTTTTGGAATGTATTAACATATCCAGCCAAGGGTAGCAGGGCTGTGCTAACAATTTCATCCAACCAAAAATAAATTGCATCTTACCAGATTGCTGGCTCCCTCCAACAATGATACCTCTCATTCCCCATTGCCTGGCTGGGATCATGTCCTTGGTGGATTCTGGCCCTTAGAAAGGTGATTGGCTGGTTCCTTTGGTATCAACCCTGTCCTTGGCTACAGATTTGACATAAATTCTATGTATACAATATATGAGCCTTATGGACACCATGTGAGCTGAGCCTTTCTTTTCTGTTAGCTTTTTTTTTTTTTTTTTAATGTTTTATTGTGTTTTAGGTGAAAGTTTACACAGCAAATTACATTTTCATTCAAAAATTCATATGCAATTGTTCTGTGACATTGGTTAAAATCCCTGTAACACGTCAGCACACTCTCCATTTCTACCCCACTTGCCCTGTTTCCATCCATCCAGTTTCCCTGTCTTCTCATTTTTGCTTCTGTATAAAAACTGACCACCTGGTCTTGTATAGTTGATTGTTTAAAGGAAAATATTCCTCACCAGTGTTATTATTTATTTTACAGGCCAATATATAATTTTTAAGGCAACCTCCAGGAGTGGCTTCAGTTCTCATTGTATTAGGGTGATAGCCTTGGGGGTTCCTCTAGTCTCTATCACTCTGGTAATTCTGGCCTTATGTATGAATTTGAGTTTTGTTCTACATTTTTCTCTCATTCTAACCAGGAGCTACTATTATATTCCTGATCAGAACAGTTGGTAGTGGGCACAATCTAGTTCTTCTTGGTATCAGGCTAGAAGAAGCTATGGTTTATGTGGACTGTCAGTCCCATGTACTAATTTCTTCCTTGTGTCTTTGGTTTCCTTTAGTTTCCTTTGCTCCAGATGGGAAGAGACAAATAGTATCTTAGATGCTCACTTGTAAGCTTTTAAGGCCCCAGATATTACTTACCAAACTAGGATGTAGAACATTATTTTTATGAACTAAATTAAGCCAACTGACTTAGTTGTCCCACGAGACTATGGTCTTAAGCCTATGGTCTTAAACCAGTAAGTCAATCCCATGAGGTGTTAAAATATGTCTAGAAAGTATCCATAACTGTGATCCCTATGTGCTTTATTATATTTATTAATACATATGCAGCACATAAAAATATGGATATACATATATCTACAAATATACCCCACCACTCATCTGTCAGTTTGTTGTGCTGTAATGGCTTTTGTGTTGCTGTGAGGCTGGAGGCTATGCCATCAGTATTTCAAATACTAGCAGGGTCATCCACTGTGGACAGATTTCAGTGGAGCTTCCAGACTAAGACAGACTTGGAAGAAGGAATGGCCCATCCATTTCTGAAAAAATTGGCCACTAAAAACTTTATGAATAGCAGTGAAACACTGACATATTACAGGAAAACTTTATGAACATCAGCGAAACACTATCTGATTTTGTGCCAGAAGATGAGCCCCTCAGGTTGGAAGGCACTCAAAATACAACTGGGGAAGAAATGCCTCCTCAACGTAGAGTTGGCCTTAATGACATGGATGGGTTAAGCTTTCAGGACCTCCATTTGCTGATGTGGCATGACTAAAAATGGGAAGAAACAGCTGCAAACATCCATTAAAAATCTGAATTCAAAGTATGAATTTAAGAAAACTGTAAGCTGTCAAAATGAAAATGGAATGCATAAAGATTGACATCCTAGCATTAGTGAGCTGAAATTGACTGGTATTGGCCATTTTGAATCAGACAATCATATGGTCTGCTATGCTGGGAATGACTAATTGAAGAGCAATGGTGTCACATTCATCATCAAAAAGGATGTTTCAAGATCTATGCTGAAGTACAATGCTGTCAGTGATAGGATAATGTCCATATGCCTACAAGGAAGACCAGTTAATACTACTATTATTCAAATTTATGCACCAACCACTAAAGCGAGAGATGAAGAAACTGAAGACTTTTACCAATTTCTGCAGTCTGAAATTGACCAAACATGTCAATAATCAAGACGTATTGATTATTGCTGTTGATTAGAATGCAAAAGTTGGAAATAAAGAAGCATTGGTAGTTGGAAACTATGGTCTTGGTGATAGAAATGATGCCGGAGATCACATGGTAGAATTTTGCAAGACTAATGGCTTATTCATTGTAAATAATTTTTCCAACAACATAAATCATAGCTATACATGTAGACATCACCAGCAGGAATACCCAGGAATCAGATTAACTACATCTGTGGAAAGAGGTGGAGAAGCTCAATATTATCAGTCAGAATGAGGTCAGAATCTAATGGTGCAACAGACCATCAATTGCTTGTATATGAGTACAAGCAAGAACAAGTTGAAGCTGAAGAAAATTAAAACAAGTCTGCGAGAGCCAAAATATGACCTTGGTTATATCAAGTCAAAAGAGACTCTGAAATGTGCTCTTAAATGGAGAGTAACTGAAGTGAATGGAAGAACTAAACAGAAGATTTTAAAGGGTGGCTTGGGAAGACAAAATAAAGTATTATAATGAGATATTGAAAGGTTTGGAATTAGGAAACCAAATGGGAAGAACACACTTAACATTTCTCAAGCTGAAAGTACTGAAAAAAAAAAAAAAAAATCCATGCCTTAAGTTGCAATATTGAAAGAGTCTATGGAAAAAATATTGAATGATACAGGAAGCATCAAAAGAAGATGGAAGGAATACACAGTCACTGTACCAAAAAGAATTGGTAGATATTCAACTATCTCAGGAGGTAGCATATGATCAAGATAGTTTTGTGTATGGTGTGAGGTATGAATCCTATTTCATTTTCTTGCAAATGGACATCCAGTTTTGCCTGCACAATTTAAAGAGACTATCTTCCCTATTAAATGGATTTTTGCCCTTTGTCAAAGATCAACTGTCCAGATATGGGTGAATTTACTTCTGGGTTCTCAATTCTGTTCCATTGGTCCATGTGTACCAGTACTACACTATTTTGTTTACTGAGGCTGTATAGTAAGTTTTGAGATTGGGAAGTGTAAAGCCTCCTCCTTTGTTCTTCTTCAGTATTGCTTTAGGTATTTGGGGCCTTTTCCTTTTCTATATAAAGATGGAAATAGTTTTTGCCATCACATTAAAGAATGTTGTTGATATATGGGTCAGGACTGAATTATATTTATAGATCACTTTGGGTAGTATTGACATTTTTATATTGTTGAGTCTTCCAATTCATGAGCATGGAATGTTTCTCAATTTATTTACATTTCCTTTTATTACTTGCAGTATTGTCTTGTAGTTCTTTTATAAGTCTTTCATGTCACTGGTTAGATTTGTTCCTAGGAATTTCATCCTCTTAGGGGCTATTGTAAATGGTACTCTTTTCTGATTTCCTTTTTAGAGTCCTCCTTGTTTGTGTAGAAGTTTTCAGCTCATCTTAAAAAGCCAACAGAAGGACTTCCGGTAAGATGGAGGAATAGGCAGACAAGCAACACAGACCCTCTTCAACAAAGAAAAGAAAAACCAATTGACAGAGATACAGAAGATAATCCT
>NW_006921827.1:3428619-3439157 GCF_000298275.1 Orycteropus afer afer | reverse complement strand
CCAGCCTTCTGGTTAGCAGTCAAGTGCCTTAGGCGCTATGCTACCAGAGCTCCCATGATGATTCCTTAGAAAGTTGGAAATGGAGATACCATTTGACCCAGCAATCCCATTACTAGGTATACATCCTAGAGAGGTGAGAGCCAGGATAGGAACAGATACATGCATGCTCATGTTCATCACAGCCCTATTTACAATAGCAAAAAGATGGAAACAACCTACATGCCCATCAGCAGAAGAGTGAATGACCAAACTATGGTACATCCACATACTGGAATGCTATGTAGCACTAAAGAATAATGTAGAGTCTGCAAAATACTGCATAATATGGATGAACTTGGAGGACGTTATGCTGAGTGAAATAAGTCACTCAGAAGAAGGACAAATATAGTATTAGTTCATTGTTGTGGAGGGTCAAGGAAAGGTTTATATATGGAGGGAAACTTTCTTTGTTGGTTGCTAGGGGTGGGAGTAGGAGGGAACACTGCAAAAGAAAAAAAATGCATTGACCCATGTCACTTTAGTTTTGTGTATTTCACTGTACATAAATTATATTTCAATAAAATGTGTTAAAAAAAGCCAACAGAAGGAGCAGAAATAAATATTAATAAATATCAGAGCAGAAATAAATGAAACAGAAAATTAGAAAATGAAAGAATCAACAAAACTAGAAGTTGGTTATTTGAGAGTATGAATAAAACCATGGCCAAATTGACAAAGGGAAAAAAATGAGAAGATGCAAATAAGCAAAATAAGAAATGAAATGCATGACATTATAACAGAACCAACCTAGTGAAAAAAGATCATAGGAGAATATTATGAAAAATCATACAACAATTTGAAAACCTAGAAGAAATGGACAAATTTCTAGAAACATACTACCTACCTAAACTAATACAAATAGACGTAGAAAATCTAAATAGACCTAAAACAAAAGAAGAAATTGAAGATGGTATTAAAAAAAAAATCCCAAGGTGGGGAAAAAAAATTCTCAGCCCAAATGTCTTCACTGGAGAGGTCTGCTAAACATTCAGAGAAGAGTTGACACCAATTCTATTCAAACTTTTCCAGAAAAGGAAGAAATGTACCCTAATTCATCCTATGAAGCCAACATAACCCTAATACCAAAGCTAGACAAAGATACCACAAAAAAAGAAAATTACAGACCAATATCCTTTATGAATATAGACATAATATTCTCAACAAAATTCTAACCAATAGAATACAGCAGCATATCAATAATAATAATAATAATAATAATAATAATAAATCATGAGCAGTTGGGATACAAAGCAGAGATGCAAGGGTGATTCAATATTAGAAAATCAATCAACATAATACAATAATAAATAAAACACGAAAAACAATCACGTTCTCTGAATCAATGCAGAAAGGCCATTTTTGAACACCCTTTCCTGATAAAAACTCTCAGCAAAATAGGAATAGAAGGGAAATTCTTCAACATAATTAAGGACATATATGCAAAACCAACAGCCAACTTTATTCTCAATGGAGAGAGATTGAAAGCATTCTCCTTGAGAATGGGAATGAGACGAGGATGCCCATATCACGACTCTTATTCGATATTGTACTTGTGGTCCTATCCAGAGCAGTAAGACAAAAAAGGGAGTTAAAGGATCTCCAGATTGTTAAGTAAGGAGTAAAACCATTCCTATTCAGGACATGATCCTATACACAGAACATCCCAGAGATACACAGAAGGTCATTGTAGCTAGTAGAAGTGTTCAGCGAAGTAGCATTCTGGAACTTCTGCTTGAGATACACAATACCTTTCTTTCCACTGGACTTGAAACTATGAAAATACAAATTTGGAGCTTCTGGCAGCAAATCTGCTTGTGTGAGGAGAAGGCCAGCCCAAGAAAGAAACCAGTTTGAAAGCAAAGCCAAGAGATGGAGAAAAAGGACTCTTGATGCCATGATCTGAGGCTAAATTTCAGCTACGCTGTTTTCCCCTGCACTTTTTCAGGAGTCAATACATATGATTTTTTTTTAAGCCAGTTTGAGTAAAATTAATATTCCTTGTAACTGAAAGAGTTCTGATTGATACAAGATCATTGTTAAGTTGGCTTTGGATTCTCTGTGGGAAGTTCTTGCTCTTTTAGAGAAGAGAGAAGAAACCTAAGAAAACTCTAGTCCCTGGAGACTAGCCTAGTGGGTGTCTGGCATGGTCAGCGGAGAGAGCACAGCCAGACCTCAGAACTAAGGTCTTAACAAAAGTACTGTGAGAATGTATTGACTCAAATTAAGTTTTATTATTTTTAAGCAAAAACAAAAACAAAACTTGTTGCCATCAAATTGATTCCAACTCACAGTGAACTTATAGAACAGATAGAACTGTTCCGTAGGATATCCAAGGTTGTAAATCTTTACAAAAGTAGACTGTCATATCTTTCTCCTACAGAATGGCTGGTGTGTTTGAACCACTAACCTTTTGGTTAGCAGCTGATTCTAACCACTGTGCCACCAGAGTTCCTTTAAGCAAATGAATATTTATTTAAAGTATTTTGAAAGGCTGACCGGTGTCATCATGTTAATAAGTTTTGTAAACTCTCTTGATCTCTTCTTATCTTTTGTCTCTTCTTCATTGCAACTCTAGAAGGTAGGAATTATTACTCTCATTTTACAGACGAAGAAACCCAGGCTTAAAAAGAAATGACCTGTTGAAGAGTACACAGCTAGTAAGTTGTGGAGGTAAGGCCCAGGCTGTCTAACTCCAGTGCCTGTGCTTTTAACCACTGCAAACCCCTTGCCCATGATTCTGGAGTCTGGCGGGATGGGAATCCTTAGCCTCTGCCCTCCACTTCCTGTACCCACATTATTCACTGCAGGTTCAGCTCATCAGGAGACCTAGTTCCTAGGAGTCAGTACGCTCAGGATCGCTCACAAAACTGATAGTGAGATTTTCCAGTGGCAAGCTACAGACAGTGGGGGCAGAACTGAATCACTTTGAGGAAAAAGTATGTACTCCTAAGCAGGAATTGTTATATTCTCACTATACCTGCTTCTTGTTCTACAGCTGAGGAGAAAGTGTCTCACTGTGGAAGACAATCACTCCATCCTCATGAACCACTTAATAATTGATTTAATTACATGAGGTGAGTATGGGAACCAGATGTGGGTGACAGGTATCTACTTTTTTTCATTTCTTTTTTTATCACAATGCTCAAAGGGAAAAATGGAGATGTTACTTGAAACAGATGACTTATTTAATGTGAATTTTGTGTTGATAACGTGCCTCGTTCTAAGATGAACTAAACACAGTGGTAATGAACACCTTCTACCACCCTTACCATTCTTGAAGCTTCCTGTGTCATTATGAGAGTTATTATTTGGGTCAGATGTCCTTGACTTGGTTTGTTCTCCTGTGATTTTATTTTTGTGACTTGGTGGCAATAGAGATTAAAGGTAGATGTGTTGTTGTTGTTGTGTGCCATGGAGTCATAGCGACTCCTCCTTGGGTTTCTGAGGCAGTATCACTACAGAAGTAGGTTGGCAAACCTTCCTTCCAAGGAGTGGCTGGTAGGTTTAAACTGCCAGCCTTCTGGTTAGCAGCCAAGTGCCTTAGGCACTATGCTACCAGAGCTCCTAAGGTAGACATGAGTAGAGACTAAAACAACTAGCAACCAGATGCTCACGATTATCCTCATATAGCAAAGATGAATTTGTATTTGCTGATCATCAGGATCACCACTTTGTACAACACTAGGGCTCCATTTGCATTATATTTTTTTTAAAAAAATCTAAGGTTCTCTGAAAGCTAAATGGATCTGTGCCAGATGAATATGGAGAGGGGAGGTTTGAAAAGTGATTGAGATGGACATGTGTTGCTTCCTGGCTGCCCAGCAAGAAAAGAGTAAAGAGCATTTATTTATTCTATTTATCATAGCCTCCAACATTCCCTGGGGATCTATACTTCCTCTACTCTCAATACATGTGGTTCCAGGGGAGCCAACTCCACCCCCAGCTCCAAGGGCAGCAAGTGACCTAGACCTGACCAAACAGAGCTTCACATTCCCAGTGACTGGTTCAGAAGAGATGCATAATGACAAATCACATGTACTCTATACCTTTTTGCTGAGACCTCTGAGAAAGGCCTTGACCTAGTGACTTCTCAGTCAGGATACAAGGCTGGCCTGCTTTTCCTTGAGCTTTTGGGGCCCAAATATAAAATCATAGTGACTTGAGCAGGATGATTGTTGGGAAGGAAAACAGATATAATGGTAGGAATGCAAGCTCATGATGAGTTGAGGCATATATTTCTCTATAATGAATAAGCATTTTGTAAGAGGGACCAATGTTGATTGTGGGAGAGTGTTAGGGGAAGGACTTTAGGGAGTTGCATCATGATATCTCTGGATCTGAAATCTGTAAGAGTCCAAGATTCAAGATGTGATGGGTCTATCAAATTGCAATAAGCTTTCCTAAGCCTCTGAGAACAGTACAGTCAGAATATTGACTTTATTCTCAGTCTTTAGCCAATTGAGTGCTCTTTTTCTAGCCCTTCTTGCCTTTAAGTCATCTTCAAAAAAAAAAAAAAAAAAAAAAATTCTATTGAGTTGATTCCCACTCATAGTGATCCCATAAGCATCTTAAACCAAAAAAAAAAACTAAACTTACTGCCGACTAATCAGATCCAACTCATAGCAACCCCTCCTTGGTTTCTTAGGAGGTATCACTATGGAAGTAGATTGCTCAATGTTCTTTCTGAGGAGTGCCTGGTGGATTTGAACTGCCAGCCTTCTGGTTAGCAGTCAAATGCCTTAGGCACTAAACCACCAGAGCTTAGTCACTGTTTTTACCTTCTCCTATCTTTTCTCCATCATCATGGCCAGACCACTTTGTATCTGGCAATGTTTAATAGAAGTTTGTATTTCCAGTCAGCACAACACTTCGAACTCTTTTACTAGAGAAATCTAGTAAAATAATGAATTATTGTGACAGATATTTGGTTATTTTTTTCAATTTTCTTTTCCATTGTAGTTTGAAAACCTACTCTGTTTAATCCATGTGTACTAGTATGCATCAGCCAGGACTCAAAAGAATTATGTTTCTATCATCACAATCATAACTTCTCTCCCATTGTATTTACTCCTCCCTGTATTTTTTTGCTTGACATTCTGCCTGCAGGGTCTGACTAACTGCAGAGGGAAAGCTATCTTACTCAGTTCTATTCATCATTCATTTTTCCAGGCTGAGTTACAATGAAGGGGTGGGGGGGAAAGATTTGCATAATAATTAGATATAATGTACCACCATTTATAGAGTTCATAGTTTGAGAACTTCCTCAGTCACAAAGGACTCAGAAGTGATTGTAGATCTAACTGGGGATTTTTATTTATGTCATTCCAAGAAAGTTGGTGTTTTCCCAGACTCCAAATCTGACCTTTTCTTGCTGAGTAGGCCTTTTGAAAGTTAATCATTGGTGTCTACATCACCTAGTTACTTTAGTGCCTCTATAAACTAATCCAAGAAGCATTTGAATTAATGTACATAGTAAGTATCTCAAAAAACCAGACATTTGGGCTCTGGAGGTAAATCAGAGAGCCAAGAGAGCACTGAAGGGAACCTTCAGCACTGAGACATGAACCCACTGTGTGCACATCCACAGCGGGAAACACTCCTTGGGGAAGTCAGCCTGGGGCAGTAGCAGAAGAAATTAGCTACTCCTAGCTGTTTTTGCCTCAAGTTTACAGGGAGTCTGCAGATATTGGCTCTTTATCTTGACCTAAAAAAAGTCTTAAAATTACTGGAAGAAGAACGGACATGGGGGGATCTTGGCAAGTTTTCTACTAACTTAGCCTTAAGAATACCGTTTTTTAACGGGGGTCTATTTTCAATGTTTCTGTGGTTCTGTACTCCCTCTAGTGGCAATTTGATGACATTATTTTCTAAATAGCAGAGACCATCATGTCTGCCTAAAGCAGAAATCACATAGTTGTTTAACATGAACACATATTCAGATTGGGTGTAACACTCTATTAAGGCAAAGAGCAGATGGTCCATGCTGCATTTGGACACATTTGTCAGAGAGTTAAAGAAATCACTTTTGGAAAGCTTATAAATAAGACTATAGATCTAGTGCTCCCACTAGTACATAGCTTCACAAGCATTTTTTTCCAACAAATGCTGGGCTAGTAATAGGCATACTGGGATACGGTGAGGAAAGAAACCAGATTTTCAAACTTCTGTTCTAGCCGAGGGAAAATAATCTAAGTTTTCCTTACAAAAATAAAAATCAGCATCTGAATTCACATATACACTGTAGCAATGTAATATATAAGCAATATTAATGGAATTACTTTATTATTATTATTATTATTTCTATTATTATATACTCCTCTCTATTGCACAGAGAGGAATGGGACAAACTACAATTTAACTGGGAGTTTCTTTTTTTGAATACTTAAATGGGATAAGCAGCTGTCCAGGAAAATGTGCCAGAAATAGATTCTGATTTTCAAGGGAAATGAGCTGGCAGCAAATTTTAAAGTGCTATGCATAGTGGCTAAGACACTTGCCTGCTAACCAGAAGGCTGGCGGTTCAAACCCATCAGCCACTCCTCGGAAGGAAGGTTGGGCAATCCTACTTCCTTAGTGATACTGCCTCGGAAACCCAAGGAGGGGTCACTATGAGTCGGGTTTGACTCGACGGCATATAACAGGGAGCTCTGGTAGCATAGTGGCTAAAAGCACTTGACTGCTAACCAGAAGGCTGCGGTTCAAACCCACCAGCCACTCCTCGGAAGGAAGGTTGGGCAATCCTACTTCCGTAGTGATACTGCCTCGGAAACCCAAGGAGGGGTCGCTATGAGTCGGCGCCGACTCGACGGCAAACAACAACAACAACATGCATTGCTTTGGGAGCTCTGGTAGTGTAGTGCCCAAGGCACTTGCCTGCTAACCAGAAGGCTGGCAGTTCATACCCATCAGCCACTCCTTCGAAGGAAGAAGGGGCAATCTACTTCTGTAGTGATACTGCCTTGGAAACCCAAGGAAGGGTTGCTATGAGTCGGGTCTGATCGAGGACACATAACAACAACATGCATTGTTTTAGGATAATTCAAAATAAATAACAAAAAGATAATTAGAAAATCCCCGTCTTAGTTCTCTAGTGCTGCTGTAACAGAAATACCACAAGTGGACGGCTTTAACAAACAAATTGATACTCTCACAGTTGAGGAGGCTAGAATTTAGAGTGCTGGCTGGAGAGAAAGCCTTTCTCCCTGTGTCTCCTGGCTTTCAGATGTTCCTGCTACACGGATGGTGAGTCCAAAGGATATGCTCTACTCCCAACTTTTCTTTTTTTAAAAATTTATTTATTTATTTTGTGATTTGGGTGAAAGTTTAAAGATTAAATTCATTCTCCAATCAACAGCTCATACACATTTTGTTTCATGACACTGCCTGTAATCCCCACAATGTTACAGCTCCCTTCCCCCTTCCTACCTGTGGCTTTTTCTCTGTGTCCTTCTTTTCTATGAATTCCTGTCTTCTGAACCATCTCCCTATACAAATGCTGCCCTTCTGATCTCCCGTGGTTGATTGTTCTAAGTCCTGCGACTACCTAGTATAATTGCTCACCTTGTGGGCCTTTCTATTGTTTGGCTGGAAGCTACAGGAGTGAGTTTAATTCCAGGCCTGCAGAGTGACTGGAGGCCATAGTCTTGGGAGGTTCACCAGTCTCTTACAGACCAGGAAGCCCCATCTTTTTTATGATTTTGAGTTCCACATTTTTCTCCCACTCTCTCCAGAATCTCCTATTTTGATCCCTTTCCAGGCGAGTGAGAGTGGTAGCTAGGCACTATCTAGTTTTTCAGGTCTCAGGGTCATGTAGCCTGAGGTTCACATGGTCCACTAACCCTTGGATTAATTGTTTCCATGCATCTTTGATTTTCTTCATTCTTCTTTGTTCTGATTAAGGAGAAACCATTTGTTGCATCTTAGAAGACCGTGTGCAAGCTTTTAAGACCCTAGTCGGTACTCACCAAAGAAGGATGTAGAACAATGTTTTTGTGCAGTATGTTTGTTTGCATCACTTGGCTATTGTGAATAGTGCTGCAATGACCATGAGTGTGCATATATCTATTTGTGTCCTGGTTCTCACTTCTGTAGGATGCATACCTACTAACGAGATTGCCGGATCAAATGGTGTTTCTATTTCCAACTTTTTAATGAATCCCTATACAGATTTCCATAGTGGTTATATCACTTTACAGTCCCACCAGCAGTTTATAAGAGTCCCAATCTCTCCAAATACTTGCCAGCATCTATTATTTTCTGTCTTGTTGAATTTTGCTATTATTGCTGAGGTGAGATGAAATGCATTGTTGTTTTGATTTGGAGCTCTGGTGGAGTAGTGCCTAAGGCATTTGACTGCTAACCAGAAGGCTGGCGGTTCAAACCCACCAGCAACACTTGGGAAGGAAGGTTGGGCAATCTATTTCCGTAGTCATACTGCCTTGGAAACCCAAGGAGGGGTCGCTATGAGTTGGATCCGAGTCTCTCTGGGATGGCTCAATGGCTAAGGATCATGAGCATTTCTTCACATGTTTTTGGCTGCCTGAATTTCTTTTCTAGTGAAGTGTCTGTTCATATCTTCTGTATATTTTTTAATTTGATTATTTGTCTTTTTGATGTTGAGTTGTTGGAGTTTTCTATAAATTTTAGAGATAAGACTCTTGTCTGTTATGTCACTGCTGAATCTTTTTTTTCCCAATCTGTAGGTCCTCTTTTCACTCTTTTGGAGAAGTCTTTTGATGTGCATAAGAATTTATTTTTTAGAAGATCTGTCATCTAGTTTATCTTCTGCTGTGTGTGCAGTTTTAGTTATGTTCAATAGCCTATTTATGCCATATATCATGGAGCTCTGGTAGCACAGTGGCTAAGGCACTTGACTGCTAACCAGAAGGCTGGCGGTTCAAACCCGCCAACCACTCCTCGGAAGGAAGATTGGGTAATCTACTTCCATAGTGATACTGCCTTGGAAACTCAAGGAGGGGTTGCTATGAGTTGGGTCCAACTTGACGGCACATAACAACAAGTTTGCTTCTATTTTTTCTTTGATAAACTTTATACTTTTAGGTTTTATATTTGTCTTTAATCTATCTTGAGTTGGTTTTAGTGTATGGTGTGAAGTACAGATCTTACTTCATTTTTCTGCACATGGATATCCAGTCTTGTCACCATCATTTGTTAAATAGACTCTCTTACCTATTTAATGGATTTCAGCCCTTTGTCAGGGACCTCTGGTGGCATAGTGCCTAAGGCACTTGACTGCTAACTAGAAGGTTAGCGGTTCAAACTCACCAGCCACTCCTCAGAAGGAAGGTTGGGCAATCCACTTCCATAGTGATACTGCCTCAGAAACCCAAGGACATGTTGCTAGGAGTTGGAGATGACTCCATGGCACAAAACAACAACAACAGCCCTTTGTCAAAGATCAGCTGACCATAGGTGGATGGATCTATTTCTGGGTTCTCAATCCTGTTCCACTGGTTTATGAGTCTGTCATTGTACCAATACCAGGCTGTTTTGACTACTTGTTGTTTTGACTACTATGGCTGTATAATAAATTTTGAAATCTGGGAGTATGAAACCACCTACTTTGTTCTTCTTTAGTAGTGCTTTGCTTATCTTGGGTCTCTTTCCTTTCCATATAAAATTAGGATTGGTTTTTCCATGTCCTTAAAGAATGGTGATGGAATATGGATTGGAATTGCATTGAATCTATTGATTGCTTTCAGTAGTACTGACATTTTCACAATGCTCAGTCTCCCTACCCATGAGAATGGCATGTTTTTTCATTTGTGTAGGTCTCATAATTTCAGCTGCACTGAAGAAACTGGGGAAAAACAAGACTCCAGGAATTGATGGAATCCTACTGAGATGTTTCAACAGATGCCGTGCTGGAGGCACTCAGCTATGCCAAGAGATTTGGAAGACAGCTACCTGGCCAACTGACTGGAAGAGATCCATATTTGTACCCATTCCAAAGAAAGGTGAGCCCACAGAATGTGGAAATTATCGAACAACATCATTAATATCACATGCAAGTAAAATCTTACTGAAGATAATTAAAAAATGGTTGCAGCAGTATATTGACAGAGAACTTCCAGAAATGCAAGCTGGATTCAGAAGATGACGTGGAACAAGGGATATCATTGCTGATGACAGATGGATCTTGGCTCAAAGCAATGAATACCAGAAAGATGTTTACTTGTGTTTTATTGACTATGCAAAAGCATTCGATTGTGTGGATCATAACAAATTGTGGATAACATTGAGAAGAAGAGGAATTCCAGAACACTTAATTGTACTCATGAGGAACCTGTACACAGACCAGGAAGCTGTCATTTGAACAGAACAAGAGAACACTGAATGGTTTAAAATCAAGAAGGGAGTGCATTAGGGTGGTATCATTTCATCATACTTATTACATCTGTATGTGAAACAAATAATTGGAGAAGCTGGACTATGTGAAGAAGAACATGGCATGAGGATGGGAGGAAGAATCATTAACA
>NW_006921827.1:3425541-3427054 GCF_000298275.1 Orycteropus afer afer | reverse complement strand
TTTCTTGGGAAAATGGCTCACAAACATATAGAAGCTGGCAAGTCCAAAGTCCCTGGAGGAAACTTCAGGCTGGCGGCAGCTTAGCTTCTGCAAGTGCAGGGGGCCAAGCAATTCAAGGCTGGCAGGCAGTACACTGGTTGTTGACTCCAACAAAAGATGAATCCAAGATCTCCAGGCCGAGCAGTGGGCTGCCCCCTCATGGAAGTTTGTAGTCCGCACACCAGGATTCCAATCCCTCAAAGAATGTCTCTCTTCCCAGGATGTCCCTGGATATCTTGGAAGCAGGCGACACCCCTAGGGAAACTCCCCTTGGGCAGACTGGCCACTCAGAATGCAGTCATCTGATCCCATCATGGGAACAACCACACAGAACTGGGGTCCAGCCAAGTTGACACACAGATCCAACTATCACAGGGTCTGTTCTGTTTGGGGCTCACTGGACTTCTTGAATGGATATATTCTCATCTATCATCATATCAGGGAAATTTTCTTCCACCAAATCTTTGACAGTTTGCTCTGTGGTTTTATCTATCTCTTCCTGCTCTAGAATTCTGATTACATGTAGATTCCCCTTGATGGCATCCCACACGAATCTTAGGCATTCTTCTTCTTCACTTTTTATTTTTTTATTTTTATTGTGATTTGGATGAAAGTTTATGGAGCAAATTCATTTTTCATACAGCAGGTCATACACATTTTGTCTCATAATATTGACTGCAATTTCCCACAATGTAACAGCTCTCTTCCCACTTCCTCCACATAGTTAACTCTTCCCTGTGTCCTTCCCTCCTGTGTACTACTGCCCCCTGAGCCATCTCCCAGTGCATTCACTGCCCTTCTGTTCTCCCATGATTGATCTCTCCAAACAGTGTGTCTACCTGATATAAGTTCAGTCAATTTGCTGTTCCTTTGTTTGGCTGGAAGCCATGGGAGTGAGTTCAATTCTAGACCTGGAGGGCAGCTAGGGGCCATAGTCGAAGGGGTTTCACCAGGCTCTGTCAGACCAGCAAACCTGGTCTTTTTTCTTATACATAATAATTTTGAGTTTTGTTCTACATTATTCTCCCACTCTATTCAGGATCTCCAACACAGATCCCCCTCTGAGTGGTTGACAGTGGTAGCCAGGCACCATCTAGTTCTTCTAGTCTCATGGTCATATAGACTGAGGATTGCATGGTGTACCAGTCCCTTGGACTAATTGTTTCCATGTGTCTGGTTTTCTTCTTTCTTCTTTGCTCTGGATGAAGAGAGATGCATTGTCGCATCTAGATGCCTGCTTTCAAGCTTTTAAGATGCCAGTCACTACTCACAAAAGTAGGATGTGGAACAATGTTTTGTGTAGTATTTTATATGCCAATTGAGCTTGATGTCCCCTGGGATCATGGTCCTAAGCCCACAAGTCCAACTACTCGATCTCTCTGGGTAGCTGGCTCTGGCCAAGAAGTCACCACAAACTTGTCCCTTGTCAGCTCTACTATATACCTGGACAACGGTCAATTTTTTTTTTTTTTTT
>NW_006921827.1:3422303-3424226 GCF_000298275.1 Orycteropus afer afer | reverse complement strand
TGGAAATTTTTCTCTTTCAGGGTTTTATATATACCATCCCATTGTCTTCTCGCCTGCATGGTTTCTGCCAAGAGAGCCGAGCTTAGTCTTATGGGTTGCCCCTTGTAGGTAACTTTTTGTTTTTCCCATGCTGTTTTCAGGATTATTTCTTTGTCTTTGGTTTTGATGAGTTTGAGGATGATATGTTTGGTGATTTTCTTTTGGGGTTTATCCTGTTTGGGGTTCATTAGATTTCTTGAATGGATATATTCATCTTTCATCATACCAGGGAAATTCTCTTCCAACAAAGCTTTGACAATTTTTTCTGTGATTTTATTTTTCTCTTCCTGTTTTGGGATTCCAATTACACACACATAGGTGTTCCTTTTGATGGTATCCCACATGAACCTTAGGCTTTCTTCATTTTGTTTTGATCTTTTTTTCTGATTGATCCTTTAACAAAGTAATATTGAGGTATTTGTCTTCAATCTCACTAATTCTGTCTTCCAGTAATTCAATTCTACTCCTGTGCCCATTCAATGTCTTATCCATTTCTGGAAATTTACTATTGATCTTCGGATTTCTATGTGCAGATTTTGTATCATTTCTAATTTTTTATTTATTTTGTCATTTTGTTCTTGTATTGTGTTTTGAAAACTTTCTAGGATTTTCTCTGTGTTTTCCTCAATTTTGTCAGTGTTTTCCTTGATCTGTCTCTCAATTTGTTGAAGATATCTGAATATAATTCTTTTGTATTCCTTATTAGGGAGTTCCAATGCTGCATCTTCCTCAGGGATGTGTTCTGGGTCTGTATCGTGGTCCCTTGTTTCTCCTATTTTATCTTGCTTCTTTGTGTGCACTGAGATGCTCTGTTGTCTCTGAGGCATTGTGACATTTTTGTGTTTATATTTAGTTGGTGATTGTATGTTGTAGTGACTTGGCCATGATTTTCATTTTGTTTGTTTTGTTTCTATGTTATCTGTGTAAGCAGGGTACTGTGCTGTGCTCCTCTGTTCAGTAGTTGGCAGCACTTATACACTCACCACCTGTCTCCTTTCCTGTTGCCAGCCTCCTGTATGTCCATGCCTTGGTAAACAGAGCTTATTCTTAGGTCCTTGGAATCCAAATGATAATGCTTTCACTTTAAAATCCAAAATGGTGAGCACTTGTAAAGTTTCAAAATGGCTGCACCCTTGGTCACTTTTGTCAAAGAGACAATCAAAATGGCTGTACCTTCTGGACAGCTGAAAGTTCACAGCTCAGATTGTCTTTCTGCTTGCTGTTTCCCTTCCTAGTCATAAGCCACCAGTGCAGTACTCCCTGCAGCTCTTGGTAACCAGGGCTGATCTTTAGGTCAATTCTCAGGTCCCAACACCACTTAGAAATATGCAAGCTATTGGTCCCATCAGAGTAGCTGACAGTCCACTGCTCCTACTGTCTCCATACTCACTGTTTTTGTTCAGGTTTTTCCACTAGATGGTACCTAATCCACTTCTGAATACTTCCTTTCAAAGCTCAGGGTCCCAGGATTATCTTCTGTATCTCTGTCAATTGGTTTCTCTTTTCTTTGTTGAAGAGGGTCTGCATAGCTTATCTGCCTATTCCTTCATCTTACCAGAAGGGATTGTTTTGCTAATGTCTTTTCATACTTGGTATGAACCTCATTTGGTGATAATGTATTATTATTATTATTTTTGATATGTTGTTGAAGTCTATTGGCTAGGATTTTGTTGAAGATTTTTGCATGTAAATTCATGAGGAATATTGGTTTGCAGTTTTTTTTTTTTTTTTAGTGATGTCTTTGCCTGGTTTTGTTATCAAGGTTACACTTGCTTCATCGAATGCATTTGGGAGGATTCCATCCTTTTCTATGTTCTGGAATAGGTTGAATAGGATTGGTGTCAGTTCTTCTCTGAACATTTACTAGAATTCTCCGGTAAAACC
>NW_006921827.1:3399324-3404549 GCF_000298275.1 Orycteropus afer afer | reverse complement strand
ACTCCATGGTAAATAACAACAACAGGCATAAAATAATCTCATTCTGAGAAAATTTTACCAATGACAAGGGTGACTTTCATTCCTAGGAGTTATAGCTGAAAACAACTCAAAGATAGGAGCTCTGTCTTATTTCTCTAGGCCAGAACCTAAACCCAGAAAATACTTGCTGAGTGAATAATGAAACGATGTGTAAATGAACGCAGAGTGCCAAGTAAGTCATTTATCAGTCAGGTCTTAGCAGCTCCCACAGATTGTGGCTGCAGGGACAGCCCTTTGGAACCAAGTCTCTTTGGCAGGCGCTGGCAAGAAAGAAGGTTGGGTAATCTACTTCCGTAGTGATATCCCCTCGGAAACCCAAGGAGGGGTCGCTGAGTCGAAATCCACTCAGCAGCAGTGAGATCGCTTTGGATTGGTTTGGCAGCCATTAGAAGAAATGGTGGACTACATTTCCCAGGATTCCAAGGGAGCACCGCGCAGGCGTATCTGGAAACATCGGCTCCCGTCACCTTCCCAGACACTAGCCAGTCTATTTCATCTCGCCTTGCCACTCACGCCCCTTCTTCTCTCCGTTTAGCACTCTGCACTCAAGCGGCTCTGCTTGTTTGTGTGTGTCGCTGCAACAATGAATATGACCTCGCATCTGAGGTTTGACGGGCGGGTGGTGCTGGTCACCGGCGCGGGGGGAGGTGAGCACGCGAATGCTGGACGACGGAGCTGGCGCATCACTCTCGTGCTGAGAGGACACTTTTTCGGGCCGAGGCTGCGCGCGCAGCCGCAGCTGCATTATTAACTTCAGGGCCTGCGGGCGGTGGCGGACTCCGGAGCTAGCGGCTGGGTCTGGTGTAAGGGGGAGCGGAGGGCAGGAAACAGCTGTTCTCACGGCGCCAAGTCTACTGAGGGAGGGAGAGGTAGGATTAGGCACCCTTGGGTGAGGAGGCAGAAACACCCGGTCGATGCAGCTCAGTTTCTTACAGTACTCCTAAAGCGCTTTCCAATGTCCTAAATCTTGGGTGAGGGGAGAGGCCTAGGATACGACTAGCTGATGGGCCCGGAATGGGTTGAAGAACTGGATGAAGGTTCTTAATGTTGTGTGGACATCGATTGCGCCTCTTCCTGCCAAGACTCTGATAGGCCTCTGTCACATCTTTTAAAGGTTACTGCAGCCGCTTGGGGGAGTACAGATGTCAACTACTTGCCTTTGAAACGTCAATCATTAAAATATTTCTTTTGTTGGAAGAATTTAAGTTTTTTGAGAGGGCTTTCTTTGGTGGCATAGTACCTAAGGCATTTGACTGCAAACCGGAAGACTGGCGGTTCAAACCCACCAGCCACTCCTGGGAAGTAAGACTGGGCAATCTACTACCCTGGAAATACCGCCTCAATAACCCAAGGAGGGGTCGCTATGAGTCACGACTCCAGGGCAGTGAATTTGTTTTTTTGGTTTCTTTGGGAAGAAGGCATCTGATAAGAGGCCTCCTTGGAGTTTGTGTGCTTAGCAGCCAAGCACTGTAATTGAAGACTACTGGACTCTTGTCAAGGGTTGCAAGCACACAGACCTATGGGGTCAGGAAGGCAATAAAGGAATAAAATGGGAATAAGGTGGGGGAAGTGGGGAAGCAGAGCAGAGTCATTTCTGAAGTGGACGGATCAGTGGGGAGGTTGCCAGATTTTCCTACATTGCAGGATAAGTGAAATAGAGTTTTGTTAGGTGAAATAATCCCATTTTTAAAGAACAAAACAAGTCACTCCAACCATACAAAGCTCTGCAGAGAGATTCTTCACTTGTTTCCCACAAGTGAGTTGCTCTACTAACCTCTGAAAGGGTGGCTGACAAGTTTAGTATGGAGAATTTCAAGGATGTAGGTAAAATGGAAGCTTATGAATTTAATTTTTTATGTGTTTATTTTGATTTATCAAGCTGTGCTGGGCCTTGCAGGGAATGTTGATATTTAATCTCAGCCTTCATGGACCTTCTAGTTTAGTTGAGGAGGCAGATGAAATAAATACTTGATTTTTGTAAAAAACACACATCTTTACCGAACTCTTAACAGACTAGAGGTGCTAGAGGGAGGAAGTGAGAAGACTGTGGTTTAATGTTTTATGTGCATCAGGCTGCCTCCCCAGTTAAACTAGATCTTTGAAGTTTGGGATTGACTATGTCAGCATTCCCAACAGTGCCTGGCACAGCTTTACAGTCAAAATGTGCAAAAAAGTTACATTCATGAGCCTCCATTTTGTACGTTTCCAGTGGGCCTTTATGATACAGATAGATCACTTCCATTATCTTTTAAAAGAACTGCATAACTTAGAATCAAGTTGAGCTAGTTCTCTGATTAGTTTAGTTCACTTTCTGATAGAGGCCTACTCTATTCATCTGATTGTTTTCTCCTCTTTTACCATAACTTTTGCATTCTGCTCATGAACATTTGATTTCTCTAAGAACATCATGTTTGGAACCAGTGCCTCAGCCTTGATCTGATAAAATATGAGAAGAATATAGTTCCTGTTGGCTGGCTGAGTTCCCTCTTACCGTACTAAAAGTGGATTTAGTTCTAAATTAACTTATTTAATGGTATCTTTTAGTTTTATGTAAAACTTTATATATTTTTGGTTTTTATAAAAAGAACTTTATAATTTATTAATTTCAGTTTATTTGTATACTTAATTTATCAGTTTAATTAAAAAATATGCATGTTAAAAAAATTCAAAGCATACAGAAGGAGTTACATTGAAAAGTAGCCTTTCACCCCTGGCTTTTAGCTACATAGTTCCACTCTCAGAGATAACTACTAAACTGCCAGTTTCATATGTTCTTACATAGATATTCTGTGCGTATAAAACTACATATCTATTTGTCTGTATGTCCAAGAACAGGGAGAGTGACTGATCTATTTATTTATCTGCCTTTGGATGTGTAAATATATATCTTATTCCTTTAAGTCAGAACTTAATGTTTTTTGGATTTGATAATGTATAGTCAAGATTCAGTGCAGAATACAAAAATTACTAGATATTTTAAGCAGGAAAGGATTTAACTCAGGCCACTGGGTTTTGAACAGGTGCTTTTAGAATGGCTCCTGTAATGTGGAACTGGTTCATTAGAAGGGCCACTACCTTTGAGCTACTATTTGAGCTCTGCTGAATGAAGACTAAGGCGCTCTGGTGGTACAGTGCCTAAGGCATTTGACTGCAAACCAGAAGGTTGGTGGTTCAAACCCACCAGCCACTCCATGAAGGAAGATGGGGCAATCTACTTCCCTGAAGGTTTACCACCTCAGAAACCCAGTGGGGGTTGCTATGAGTCAGAATCTACTTGATGGCAGTGATTTTGGTTTGTTTTTGGTTTGAATGAGGACTGGAGCACCTCTGCGGAAGCCCAAATAGCCACTGGACACCCGGAGAATGGAAGTTGCCATTCAGTGATAAGGGAGTTGGATCAGGAAGTTGCCACTGCGGTCATTGTTTCTTAACACCTTGGAGGCTGCAAGAAAATCAGTTTCTTAACCAGCAGTGACAGCCACAAATCAGTTAGGTGGTCTCTGCCTTCTGCCTTCCAAATTCCATGTGAATGCATGTAATGGTGGAATCCAGTTCAAATCTGGTGTCGTAGCTAGGTAGTCTGGAAAATGTAGTTTTAAATTTTGTAACCTCTGTAAGTGGAAGAGGATGAAAACAGACATTTAGAGTACCAATGAAGACACTATCATTATAATGAAATTAGTTGCTCTCCAATTTGAAAATGAGGTTTGAGTTGACTGGAGTAAGAAAATATGCTGACATTTGCTTAATTTTCTGATTATTTGTTTTTGAACAGGACTGGGTCGAGCCTATGCCTTGGCTTTTGCAGAAAGAGGTGCATCAGTTGTTGGTAAGTTGATGTGATTTTCTTTTGAATCAATAGGTGGTAACTAAAGTACAGTTTTCAAAAACCACCTTTGTCTTTCCATCAAACAATTTGTTAAGGTCATATTTCATCAGGTTGGGCAATCTACTTCCGTAGTGATATTGCCTCAGAAACCCAAGGAAGGGTCGCTATGAGTCGGATCTGACTCGATGGCAGTGAGTTGGTTTTTTTTTTGTTATTTACTTCTGTCAGCAATTTTTTTTTTTTCCTCTAGAAGCTGTGAATTTCATAGAATTTCCAACTTAGCAGAATTGATAAAGTTGGGCAGGGATTCATTGTATAAAAGGTAATTCTTGAATTTAGTAGACTATGGGTTATAATTTTTTAAAATGGAAGGCTGATCTCTTAGTGCAAAGTAGAAGGAGACTCCTTACATTAATAAGAGTAAGAAATAAGTGATTTTTAAGAATTGGAAATTTAGAGCCTGGGAATCTGAGATATGGGTTTTTTATCTCCTTCATCAAAAATTTTTAGTTGGGAGCTTTTTGTTTTTAACTGAGGGGAGAGTTGGATAAGTTTTTGTTTTATTATTGGGTAGAAGGATGTCAGCTGAAAGGATGGAAGTTTTTAGTAGTCTAAATGGTTTGGACTGTCCTGGTAAACCTAGGAGCAGATTTGCCCACAGCAAGCCTTAGTAAGGAATAACTGAGTGACTACTTAGTGCAGGGTAGGTGGGTGGGATGGATATTATGGTTCAATATTTTTTGTTATCTTTCCTTTGATGAAATTGTTGCTCTACTATGACCCCCTAGTCCCAGCTTTCCTTCATTTTACTTAGGAATACAGAGGGACAAGTTTCTCCCAAATTTGTTTATGGAGACATGTATAGCAAAGAATAAACTAGCAGCTAGGCTGTCTAGACAGAGGAGATCTAACTAAGCAGAACATTTAATAAAGTCTTTTCTCAATGTGGATGTGTAGCATATCTTTCTGGAAGGGGCACAGAGACCTTGGAGACCATTTTTAAGATCATAGCCACTACCTGTTAATCAATCTGCTCCTTATAACGAGGACAGATTTTTTGACATTGTGTTATTTGATTAGGGGGTGCATTTCAAACTCTTCCTCAGATTTTCCCAAGGGTATTTCATATCAGAGCTTAAAGATACATCCTGTTACTGTTTTTCTCTTCTTCTTTTTTAAAATATTGCTCATTAATTCTTGGGAGCTCTTGTGGTGTAGTGCCTAAGGCATTTGACTGCTAACCAGAAGGCTGGCGGTTCAAAACCACCAGCCACTCCTCGGAAGGAAGATTGGGCAATCTACTTCCATAGAGATACCACCTCGGAAACCCAAGGAGGGGTCTCTGAGTCAGGATCAA
>NW_006921827.1:3395953-3397839 GCF_000298275.1 Orycteropus afer afer | reverse complement strand
AACCCAAGGAGGGGTCGCTATGAGTCGGGGCCGACTCGATGGCACATAACAACAACAACAACAACAGAATGTTATGACACATTAGAGTGTCTTGTTTGTGGAAAAGTGATCAGTGAAATAATCCTATAACTATCTCAGAGCCAGTACAAATTAAGACCTTGAGAAATTAAGTAGCTTGTTTCTTGTGTAATTCAGTTTTTGCTTGTTTATGCTGGGGTAACAACCAGCCTCTAAATCTCAGTAGTTTATAATTATAAACTACAGTTACCATGCTTTTGCAACCTTTCAGCTTCTGATCATATCTGCTGTGCTCCCTATCTTCCTAATTTCAGGATCCTGGCTGAAGGAGCAGCCTCTCTTTGGGCCATTGCCATTCAGGGCATAGGGAAAATAACAATGCTGAAACCATTTAAAGCCTCTTAAAGCTTCGGTTTATAAGTAGGATACCACTTTTACTCCTGTTTCATTGACCAAAGAAAATCACTTGGCCAAGTCCCAAATCAGGATAGCATTTCAGATATTCTCTTAACTTCTTGTTAATATGATTGCTATCTTTTATATTTTAGAATATAAAGTATTATGAATATTTAAATCAAGGTATAAGAACTGCTAAGCTTTTGGCTGATACTGAAAAAGGGATATTTGGTTTGGTATAAATTACGTCTTTTGGGAAATATTTGCATATATCTGAAATAAGTACTGGAGATTGAGTAGCTTTGAGATTTCCTTAGTAGGTAAATCATATCTAGTTCTCTAAATATTAAGTTTTATCTTTGATTTTGAATACAAAGAAGATTGACTAGTTCTAGCAAGAGGAACCTCTGACAGTAAGAAAAGCAGAGAGTTTTCTACTTTTAACCTGGAGAAGTAACTCCTTTGGGTAAATGAAATTACCACACATTAAGATGAACATGATATCTTTTCCATGCTACAGTTACATAATAGCTGGTAAAGCTGAGTTGTAAATCCCTGCTGTCTGATGCCAGAGCTATGTTCTTAACCACTATCTGTTACTGATTGGTGAAGTGAACATTTGTGAGGAATGCTCTTTGCACCTGTAGTTAGGTCAGGCGTCAAATGCTGACTCTGCTGATTAATTCCATGTCCTCTTTGAATGTATGTAGCTGTCTTACCTAACTTCTAGGGTTATGGTAAAGATTAAATGATACAAATAATTCAAGCCTTTTGTGAAGCTAGGTGATGGGTACATTCAAATTTACCCATCTATCTCTACTTTAATATGTTTGAAATTTGCCACAGTAAAAAGTTCATAAGTAAATGAATAGGTAAATAAAAAAATTAAAACCCTTTGTAATGAGAAGAGGAAGGTGCTAATATACCATATACTACCATACTGTATACTAGGCACTAAGCTGAAAAATATATCAAAGTGAATTTGAGGTCTTATTCTGGAAGTGGAGCCAGGTGCCTGGGGCTTTTGCAAGCAGCTTTAAGGGGTGGCCTGGAAGTGGAGCCAGGCGCTGGGGGCTTTTGGAAGAGGTTTTAAGGCATGGCCCGGAAGGGAAGCTGGGTGTCAGGGGCTTTGGGAGCAGCTTTAAGGGAGGCCAGGAAGTGAGCGGAGCGGTTTGGAACAGCTAAAGGAGACGAACTTGTCTGTCAGTTTGTTGTCCTGTGGTGGCTTGAATGATGCTGTGAGGCTGGAGGCTATGCCACCAATGTTGCAAATGTCAGCAGGGTTTCCCCTGGTGGACGGTTTCAGTGGAGCTTCCAGACTAGGACAGACTCAGAAGAAGAAAGAAGCATCCAGTTCTCAGTGAATTGGCCAATGAAAACCTTATGAATAGCAGTGAAACACTGTCTGATATATTACTAGAAAACTTTATGACTAGCCCTGAAACATTGTCCAATATAGTGCTGGAAGGTGA
>NW_006921827.1:3394201-3395853 GCF_000298275.1 Orycteropus afer afer | reverse complement strand
GTATACTAGGCACTAAGCTGAAAAATATATCAAAGTGAATTTGAGGTCTTATTCTGGAAGTGGAGCCAGGTGCCTGGGGCTTTTGCAAGCAGCTTTAAGGGGTGGCCTGGAAGTGGAGCCAGGCGCTGGGGGCTTTTGGAAGAGGTTTTAAGGCATGGCCCGGAAGGGAAGCTGGGTGTCAGGGGCTTTGGGAGCAGCTTTAAGGGAGGCCAGGAAGTGAGCGGAGCGGTTTGGAACAGCTAAAGGAGACGAACTTGTCTGTCAGTTTGTTGTCCTGTGGTGGCTTGAATGATGCTGTGAGGCTGGAGGCTATGCCACCAATGTTGCAAATGTCAGCAGGGTTTCCCCTGGTGGACGGTTTCAGTGGAGCTTCCAGACTAGGACAGACTCAGAAGAAGAAAGAAGCATCCAGTTCTCAGTGAATTGGCCAATGAAAACCTTATGAATAGCAGTGAAACACTGTCTGATATATTACTAGAAAACTTTATGACTAGCCCTGAAACATTGTCCAATATAGTGCTGGAAGGTGAACCCCTCAGTTCGGAAGGCACTCAAAATATGACTGGGGAAGAGTTGCCTACTCAGAGTAGAGACGATGGTAATGATATAGATGGTGTAAAGCTTTCAGGACCTCCATTTGCTGATGTGGCATGGCACAACATGAGAAGAAACAGCTGCAAACATCCATTAATAATTGGAACATGGAATGCATGAAGTATGAATCTAGGAAAATTGGAAGTTGTAAAAAATGAAATGAATGCATAAAGATCGATATCCTAGGCATTAATGAGCTGAAATGGACTGGTTTTGGCTATTTTGAAACAGACAACCATATGATCTACTATGCTGGGAGTGACAGATTGAAGAGGAATGGCGTGGCATTCATCATCACAGTGTTTCAAGATATGTCCTGAAGTACAGTGCTGTCAGTGATAGGATAATACCCATATTCCTGTGAGGAAGACCAGTTAATACTACTATTATTCAAATCTATGCACCAACCACCAAAGCCGAAGATGAGGAAATTGAAGATTTTTACAAACTTCTGCAGTCTGAAATTAACTGCACATGCAACCAATATGTATTGATTATCACTGGTGATTGCAATGCAAAAGTTGGAAACAAAGAAGAATCAAACACTGGAAGTTACATGATAGAATTTTGCAGGACCAACGACTTATTCATTGCACATATCTTTTTTCAACACAATAAACAGCGGATATACACATGGACTTTGCCAGATGGAGTACATAGGAATCAGATTGACTACACCTGTGGCAAGAGGCAATAGAGAAGCTCGGTATATTCAGCCAAAACAAGGCCAGAAGCTGATTATGAACAGACCATCAACTGCTCAAGTTCAAGTTCAAGTTGAAGACAATTAAAAGAAGTCCACGAGAACCAAAATATGACCTTGATTATATCTCTCCTGAATTTAGAGAACATCTGAAGAATAGATTTGATGCACTGAACACCATTGACCGAAAAACAGAGGAATTATGGGATGAGAACATCATCCATGAAGAAAGCAAAACCAATACCAAAACCAAACTCATTGCCACTGAGTTGGATCCTATTCATAGCGACCCCTCCTTGGGTTTCCAAGGTGGTATCGTTATGGAAGTAGATTGCCCAACTTTCCTTCTGAGGAG
>NW_006921827.1:3393394-3394022 GCF_000298275.1 Orycteropus afer afer | reverse complement strand
GAAGGAATACACAGAGTCACTGTACCAAAAAGAATTGGTCAGTGTTCATCCATTTCAGTAGGTGGCAGATGATCAAGAACCAATGGTGCTGAAGGAAGAAGTCAAAGCTGCACTGAAGGAAGTGGTGAAAAATAAGGTTCCAGGAATTGACGGGATACCCGTGGAGATGTCTCAACAAATGGCTGCTGCACTGGAGGCACTCTCTCTGCTATGCAAAGAGATTTGGAAGACATCTGCTGGCCAACTGACCGGAAGAGATCTGTATTTGTACCCATTCCACAGAAAGGTGATTCCACAGAATGTGGAAATTATCAAACAATATCATTAATAATACATGTAAGTAAAATCTTACTGAAGATAATTAAAAAATGGCTGCAGCAGTATATTGACAGAGAACTTCCAGAAATGCAGGCTGGATTCAGAAGAGAATGTGGATAGATCAGGGGATATCATTGCTGATGTTAGATAGATCTTAGCTGAAAGTGAAGAATAACGTTTTATTGACTGTGCAAAAGCATTTGATTTTGTGAATCATAACAAATTACGGATAATATCAAGAAGAATGGGAATTCCAGAACACTTAATTGTACTCATGACTAACTGGTGTATAGACCAGGAGGCTGTTGTT
>NW_006921827.1:3390636-3392679 GCF_000298275.1 Orycteropus afer afer | reverse complement strand
AAGTGCAGCCGGAATGCTCCTTGGAAGTGAGAATGGCCAGACTCCATTTGACCTAGTTTGGTCATGTTGTCAGAAGGGACCATTCTCTGGAGGAGGATATCATGCTCAGTAAAGTGGAGGGTCAACGAAAAAGGGGAAAGCCCTCAATGAGATGGAGTGACACAGCAGCTTCAACGAGGGGCTCAGGTATAAGCAAGGATCATTAGGATGGCACAAGACCAGGCAGTGTTTCGTTCTGTTGTATATGGGGTTGCTATGAGTCGAAGCCAGCTCAGTGGCACCTAACAAAACAACAACACAGGGGAAAAGTTATGAAAACTTCATAGCCGTAACTAAACACCTGGAGGTAATGTGTCACTATGAATGGGGGCTTTGGACTACAGTCTCAGGGGACACTAAGGCCAATTTGCATAATATATTCTATAAAGACAGTATTCTATATCCTACTTTGGTGAGTAGTGACTGGGGTCTTAAAAGCTTGTGATTGGCCACCTAAGGTGCAACAATTGGTCTTTTTCTGTCAGGAGCATAGAAGAATGAGGAAAATGAAATGCACAAGGAAATAATTAGTACGGAGGATTAATGGACCATGTGAACCCAGCTTCCGTGACCTTGAGGCCAGAAGAACTTCATTTGCATTTTTTATGCAAACAAACTTCGAGATAGCCCCTCAGTTCTCTTGTTGTGGTTAGCTATCTTGAGTTGTCCTGATTCCTGTGATCCTGTGTACAAAGATGGGAAAAAACACTGCCTAATCTTATACCATCTCCATGATAGGTGTGGATTGGACTGTTTTGTTCTATAGACCTATTTTCAGAAGTGGGTTGCTGGCCCGGTCTTCCAAATCTGACTTGTGTGGAGGCTCTGCTGATACCTTTTCAGCATAAATAGCAACACACAAGCCTCCAATGATAGATGGGTATTGACTGCACTTAAGGTGTGTTAGAAGAAATATACCTGGATGCTCCCTTAAAAGTGAGATGGCCAGATTTTGTCTCACGTACTTTGGTCATGTTGTGATAAGGGATCTATCCCTAATGAAAGATAAGCTTGGCAAAGTAGAGGGTTATTGATAAAGGAGAAGACCCTCAATAAGATTGACACAGGGGCTGCAACAGTAGGCTGAAGCATAGCAAAGGCTGTGAGGATGATGCAGGACTGGGCTGTGTTTTATTCTGTTGTATGTAGGGTGGTTATGAGTCAGAGTCGACTCAACAGCACCTGATAGCAACAACAACATTCGTTGTCTTGGAATCAATCCGGGTCTCCCACATGAGAGATGAGAACACCACCATTGACCCACCATTGCCTTTGTCAGCTGGCTTTTAAAGTCAAATTCATTGGCATCTAGTTGATCCTTGCTCATTGTGACCGTAAATAAGAATAAAACTGCCCATAAGGTTTCCGAGGTTATGACCTTTACAGAAGCAGACTGCCACATCTTTCTTCTGAGGGGGGGTTGGAGGGTTTGGACCACTGACTTCTTGGTTAGCAGCTGGGTGCATTAACTACTGTGACATCAGAGCTTCTCTTTCAGCTGGTTTAGCAGCCTTGATATCAGGAGATTCAAAGCATTGTTTTTTTGGAACCAACAGAGAAGATGAGGACATAGAGAAAGAACAAGATATAACCAATTTCTAAGAACAAAGACTTGTATAGCTGCAGTGTAGTAAATTATTTAGTGTGGCTTTTCTACCCGTAAGTCTTTGTAAACTCCAAGGTGGGATTTGCTATGAGCAACTGAGGAGCTCCTGATTGTTGAAGTTGTCCACCTTGAATATTTCTGTTGGGAGTGGCACAAAACAATGCTCTGGGAGGTGCCCACGCTCTCTCAGGTGCTCAGAGTTCTGATGCTATGGTTGGCTAGTTTGACCACCCTGCCGGGCTCAAAAGGAGGCCTCCTAGAGGCAGAACTCTCTCTGATTGCTGGTTGAGGAAGACGTGCTGCCGAAAGAGACACGCGTCCCTGAAAGAGACACGTGTTGCTGGGAAAGAGACGCAAGAGACACGCATTGCTGAGTGAGACACTGAGGGACCAGCACT
>NW_006921827.1:3388907-3389996 GCF_000298275.1 Orycteropus afer afer | reverse complement strand
CCACCAGAGCTCCCAGTAATACACATAATACTCATCAAGTGATGTGATGCTTAAATGTGGCCTTTGTTTCTCTTTGAACATTTCAGTAGATAAATTCACGCTTTGTAACATATGGCAGGGGATTAAGATCTTTTCTAAATAAAGGACTTGTATAAATCCATAAGAAAGACAAAACACCCCAAAAAAGACATGAACAAAGGATTCAAACAGGCAAAACAGTAAGAAATAAAAAGAGCTGGTGTGTCCATTTGAGCACTTTTTAGTGCTCAAATGTTGCTTACTGGTAAGTTGTTCTTAGCTGCCATGACAGTGGCTATTTTGACTCATAGGGACTCCATGTTCCAACAGTAGAACTGCTAACCTAAAGGTTGGCAGTTTGAATCCACTGAAGGCACGTGCAGAAGAAAGGCCTTGTGAACTGCTTCTATAAATTATAGCCAAGAAAACACTGTGGAGCAGTTCTACTTTTTAACACATTGAGCCATTTTGAATCGAAGGCAAACTGAGTGGAAACTAACAACAACAACAAAATATGCTTCAGAATTCTCTGGATCCTTACAGTCCCATTGTAGTGGTTGGCATGTTGCAGGTATTTAATAAAATCTTGGGGATGAATTGTTAGAAAAAAACTTCTGTGATCTTTAATAGATTATCCAAACCACTGACTTATTCAAAACAACAGAAATAGGCAAAGTATTTTGGGTCTTGAAAAAAACTCAGAATTTTATAAACTGGATTTTGAGTGGAGGATTTATAGATTTATCACATTTTGGGTTATTTTTGATGGTTTCTGCTGACAAGACTCTATTCTCCATCTTTAACTATCATAGGCTTACCATTAATAAAAATGTTATTGTATCTTACCATATTTTAAAGCTACTTGTTGAGTGAAACAGCTGTTTTATAATTTCCTGTATCCCCTATCCAACAAATGTAATTTTTGCTTACTGGAAATGTGTTTCTGGGATAGAATAAACTTGCTTACAGTATTAAAGGAGCAGAATGACATAGCAGTAGGCCCAGTTTCTGGTCTAGAGTTTACCATTTCAAATAGCCTTGGAGCTTGGGGCAGGTTACTCAACCTTTCCT
>NW_006921827.1:3380199-3388587 GCF_000298275.1 Orycteropus afer afer | reverse complement strand
TTTTTTTTTTTTCCCTTTTAAACGTTGTTGCTATCCAAGCCGTTCAAACTTGAAGCCAGTACTTTTCTCTCAATCAAAACTCACTGCAATTGAGTTGGATCTGACTCATACCAATGACTCTTTTGGTTTCCGAGGAAGAATCACTAGAGAAGTAGAAAAATCACTAGAGAAATAGATTGTCCAATCTTTCTGAGGAGTGGCTGGTGGGTTTGAACCACCAGCCTTCTGGTTAGTAGTTAAGTGCCTTAGTACTATGCTACCAGAGCTCCTATTTTACTTAATGGGGTAGATTTGGTTTGGTTTTGGTTTTGGTTTTAGTGCTATCTTGTTTTGCTGCACTTTGTATAATTTCCACTTGGGGGTAGTGTTTCATTCACAATTGAATATTCTTTCTTTAGTTAAATGTTGCCCATTTGCTTTTGAACTTTCCTGTGCTTGCTTTAAAGGGTCGGTCATAAAAGACTTGGAACTGCATGTTTTAACATTTTGATGTTTTCACTTGTTTACTGTCATTTGAGTAATCACATGAAAATGAACAAGTAATAGAAATTCAGAATTTGAGAATCTTTTTTTTTTCTTTCCAAGGGATAGTGTAAACTTCTTTCTATTAGGTGTCTTTGCAGCAGTAATGGTAATTTTTGCAGTAATGGTAAGAAAACGATATTTCTAGAAAAAAATATATCCTGGTTTACAGTTTGAAAGAGTAATTTTCTTAAAAAACAAAAAAAAGTAAAAATTGACTTAGCTCATTTTAAGTGCTGCTAGGCATTGTCTTTTTCTTTGTATCACCTCTACCTCATTCACCACCCAACCCCACTTGCAACCCCCACTCCAATCAACAAACAAGAGTCATTCTTCAGAAGAAGAATAAAAAGGCTCCCGCCCCAAGTGTGGCAATCATCACTTCCGGTAATATTAAAATACCTTAAACTTGACTGTATACAGCCATGTCATATATTAACTAGTAATTGTTTTTATTATACTCCTCATAATTGATTTATCCAGTAGCACTGCAAAAATTCAATGTAAATTGTTAATGTTTTTTCCTAAGTATTTTTCTTAAATTTTTAAAAAAAGTTATTTGCCATTGATGTATTATATCTTTTTATTATTTTTGCATATTATTTTGTAAATTTTGTGTCAAATGATTATGTAAATGTACCTACCAGCAATCCCCAACTTACAATGGGGTTCCATTCTGATGACTCCACTGTAAGTCGGTTCTGATGTAAGTCAAATATTTCAATTTTTTTCTTTTTTTTTTTTAGTTTTCATTATTATTGTCTTTTAGGAGCTCTGGTAGCGTAGTGCCTAAGGCATTTGACTGCTAACCAGAAGGCTGGTGGTTCAAACCCACTAGCCACTCCTGGGAAGGAAGGTTGAGCGATCTACTTCTGTAGTGATGCCGCCTTGGAAACCCAAGGAGGAGTCTCTGTGAGTCAGATCTGGCTCGACGGCAGTGAGTTAGTTAGATTATTGTCTTTTATTTATGTTTTCATTTGTGAATATTTTGTGTTTAAGGTGAAAGACTGCATAGAAAATTAGATTCCCATTCAACAATTCATACATAAAATGTTCAGTGACATTGGCAACAGTCCCCCTAATGTGTTAGCACTCTCACTATTTCTACCTCTCTGCCCCATTTCCATCCATCCTGTTTCCTTCCTTCTCCTTGCCTTCTCATCCTTGCTTTTGTATAAATGTCAATTGTTTGGTCTCATGTTGTTCAAAGCAGCACATTCCTCATAGGTGTTATTGTTTATTTTATAGGCCAATCTATTACTTGGCTGACAGGTGACCTCCAGGGGGGCTTCAGTTGCAGGTTAAAAGGTTATCTTAGGTTTATTACCTTTCACCATCAGTATCTAAATCTAGTATTTGTCTTTGGGGGTTGGGGACATTACATATAAATTTACAGATAAAATGACATCAGCATATTACATGCTGCAACAGTGTATGTAGTACATATTACTAATGATAAGGTGTACCAAAAAAAAAAGGTTACAAGTGTGATTCGTCACAACTTAAAATAAATTGTATGTTGGGGATTATTTGTTTTTCATTGTGTTGACCTTTGATTTGCATATTTCACTCTAAAATCTATTCATTACCATGGTCATCACATACTTAACTTTCAATAGATGATAAACTTTTTGAGGGCAAGTGCTATTCTTAAACATCTGTATGTACCTCTAGTGATTTCCTTGCAAATCTCAAGTGCTCATTTAATGGTTATTAACTGATTATTAGAACTGTAATGATTGTCATCTAAGGAGACCTTTAGTAACTACATGATTAGGTGTATGGAACTATTAGGTGGTAAGTGTGGTTGGTTGTTAAAACATATAAAGATGGAACGTGGTATAAATTAATAACTGAAGCCACTTAAGGTTTTGTTTTTTTTCAGCCTCTTACAATAAATGTTTTTTATTTCTTTTGTTCCCAGACCATGGCATGTTGTGTTCTGTGAAAATTTACAAGTGTGTTTCTGTTTAATAGTTTAATATTTTATGAATCCTTTACACCATTCCCATAAGCATAGGCTTTCTTGGCACAGAGAAGAAAATTCGTATTATGTGTTTTATCTTAAAGTGATTTTCAAGTTTTATTTTTTATTGCCAAAAAGTGGATCATTTTTTTCTCTTTCCAAAAAAGAAAAATAATTGCAAAATTAGAAACTTCATGACCTGAACTTATGTTTCTTAAGTATTTTTGCTTTTTCTCTTTATTCAAAAACAAGGACATGTTTTAAAAAAGTACATATCTTGTACTGTATTTAGCAAGATGGGGTTATAGTAGGAGGGAAATGGGAAAATAACTGAAGAAATATACTACTAAGTCAAATGTCAATTTCAACTTCTATATTGAAGGGTGAGAAATTATGGTGTGATTAAGAAATAATTGACCAAATTTTTAAGTTGCTGTTTCTGTATTGCAGTGAATGATTTAGGAGGAGACTTTAAAGGACATGGTAAAAGCTCCTTAGCTGCTGATAAAGTTGTTGAAGAAATAAGAAGGAAAGGTGGAAAAGCAGTGGCCAACTATGGTATGGTATTTGAAAGAATAGACTATGTCTTTTAGTTTTCTTCAACTAGTACTTTTGCTTACATTAATGAACACTGAACAAATATTTCAGCATTCTAGCATAATTATGACATTAGATTGTATCAAGTTGGCTATAATTCTAACATTTTCTATTGCTTATTTAGTTTTTTGATAAATGAGCACATGATGTAATCATAATCATTATATACATGGATATGGGTATGTTTTTGTTCTTCTTTTAAAAATTGTGTTTTTTAAAAATTAAAGCTATAGTGTAAGAACTGAAATGTCCCCTTTGTATACCTGGCCTTCGTATTCCACTCCATACAAGTAATTACTGTTATTCGCAACCTTCTGATTTTTTAAAAAATAGAATTTAAAAAAAGTTCATGTGAATTCTGACTTACTGTGACCTCATATGTGTAGAGTAGAATCTCCATAGAGTTTCCAAGACACTGACCTTTCAGGAGATCACCAGCCCTCCTCTGTGACTCCTCCTTTGTGACTGCAGAGAATATAGAAAGAAGCAGTGGTAATGTTAAGTTATAGTAGACTATTTGGCACACAGTGGTAGGAGTGTGAGCCCTTTCCTCCGTGAATTGCTGATTAGTAAAAAATAACCAAGCCTTAAGATTTTGTTGAGATTTACTTTCTGTAGTTAGTATTACAAAAACAGTAGGGTTGTTTTTCCATTTTAGTTATATAACATTGAAAATTAGACATATTATAATTTTGCAGATTATACATGCATCTCCCTACCTGGAGTCCTCCCCAAATTCTGATTTGCATCTTTAGGGCAGAGTATCTCTGTGACTGTTTAAAACTATACATAAATGCAATGAAAATAAGCATTTTAACAATAATAAGTCTGTTGCACTGGGCACATCTCAAGCCCTCAGAGTCACTTGTGACTGCTGGATTAGTGCAGAAATAGAACGTTTTCATCACTCTTGTTAGTTGCTAATGAGTCTGTTCCAATTCAGAAAACAACCCTTAAATAGCAGCCCATGTGTACAGAGTAGAATTGCTGCATGGAGCGTTCAAGGCTGTGACCTTTTGGAAGCATATTGCAAGGCCTGTCTTCTGAGGCACTTCTGGGTGGGTTCAACAATCTTTTGACTAGTTAGTTGTTGAGTGCTTAACTGTTTGTGCCACTCAGGATCTCTTTTCCATCACTACAGAACGTTACATTGCACAGTGCTGTCTTATATAGTATTTGGTAAATATTTCTTATACCTTCTCCCCCCCCCTTTTTTTTTTTTTTAATAAAGAGTGTTTTAGGAGCAGAATTTCTTCTTTTACATTAGACCATCTGTATTTTGGGGAGCTCTGGTAGCATAGTGCCTAAGGCACTTGACTGCTAACCAGGAGGCTGGCGGTTCAAACCCACCAGCCACTCCTCGGAAGGAAGGTTGGGCAATCCTACTTCCGTAGTGATAACTGCCTCGGAAACCCAAGGAGGGGTCGCTAGGAGTCGGGGCCGACTCTATGGCAAATAACAACAACAACAACAATCTGTATTTTGATTTGTTATGTACCTGCAATATAAATTTAATTTTCCTCGGAATGAGTTTTGTTGGATAATAGTGTCTGTCGTGTTTGGATACATAGAATTTAGAAGTCATTTGTGAGAGAGACTACTGATGGTTTTCACTAATTTCCTGTTCACCTCAGATTCAGTGGAAGCAGGGGCGAAGATTGTGAAGACAGCATTGGATGCTTTTGGAAGAATAGGTGATGTTTCTTTGAGTTTATGGTCCTTACAAAGCAGTTACTACCTTCCTAATAAAATATTGTGGATTTTACTTTTGTTTATTAAACAAATTTTTCCTTGTTGATAATCAGATTTTTAGATTTGTCTTTCAAATTATTTAATTATTGTACAATCCTACATTATTGCACAAAGAGCTTTAAGTGACAATTTTTGTATTGTTTTATGCACTTTAAGTACTTTATAAACTTGCAAGCATTCTCTCAGTGACCTTTTCATAATTTAGTTAAACCGTAAATATGTTTATAAAATAAAAATAAATCAAGTTTTGGAATAGAAGACCCAGTGGGTTCTTTTGGATAATTATTTATATTATTATTTTGGATAATTATTTATATGATTTTGGATAATTATATATGATTTATATGACTAAAATGATTCAGTATCATATAAATTAATTAAGATGAATTGTATACAAAATTACCTAGTGACTAAACCCACTGCTGTCGAGTTGTATCTGACTCATGGTGACCCCTCCTTGGGTTTCCAATAAAAAATATTTTTTTAACGAGCTTTTTATATATTTTTAGTTCACCCTTCTCTAAATAATCTTCCTGGTTTAGTTCTACACACTCTTAATAAAATATTATTGATTTAATAAAGGGAAACATTATTACAGATAAGTCTAATATGTTTATAATCTGAAAAGCATTCGATTTTGTAATTTGAATATTCAGCCCTCCCCTTTTTTGTCTAGCATATGTGATTTTCTAATTTTGTTTGGTTGACATCATTTAAGAGATGTATTCATGTATCGCCCGACTCCCCTCGGGCCTGCTGAAGCCCAGAAGTGCAGTGGTCAGGGGACCCCTCGAGGGTCTTTAAACCTCTGGGCTGGGATGCCCTAGGTACCTGGACTGGAGCTCCGGTAGGTTGGTGCCTAAGGCACTTGACTGCTTATCAGAAGGCTGGTGGTTCAAACCCACCAGCCACTCTTTGGAAGGAAGGTTGGGCAATCTACTTCCACAGTGATACTGCCTCGGAAACCCAAGGAGGGGTCGCTATGAGTCGGGTCTGACTCCATGGCACCTAACAACAAAATTCACATATAAGCTGATGGAGAGGTAGAGGAGACCATAAGTGTGAAGTCATAGAATGAGTTAACAGGATGGTGGTTAAACCTTAAAAGACATAATTCTTCTTTTTACATGGTGAGAATACAATTATGTAGCAAGATGGAGCATCAGTTTCTGACTAATGGTTTCCTTTCTGGGCTTAAGACTTTTGAGTGGCAAGGAAAAAATTTTTAAACTTTTAAATTTCTGAGTGGATTTTGAGGCTAAATGAGGGATAGCTTATGGTTACTATCCAACAACCTAGGGTTGTGCAACAGCATATCTTATGAATAAGCTTTTAGAATTTCAACAGAAGGTAAGGGTAGAAAAGTTGAGATATGTGAGTTTGAGAGGAAGGAGCTACATGTAGATCATTTTTTTTGGCTATAGTTGTACAATTTTATTTTAATAGCAGTTTTTACCTAGTGTATTTACTTTTCCTTGAAAAAACAATTTTGGAAGAAATATCAGTTCTAAGCAAATGCAAATGAATATGCTTACTTTTATATTTATGATGTGAATCTTTTTATTGCAGATGTTGTGATCAACAATGCTGGGTGGGTATTTTCTCATTTATAGTAATGTTCATGCAAAGTAGTATTATTTTTTAAATAAAGTATATTTTTCTTCTTCTTTTTCCTAATTCTAACTAATATAAATTTTTTAGGATTTTGAGGGACCGTTCTTTTTCTAGGACAAGTGATGAAGACTGGGGTAAGGTGTTTTATTTTATTTTTTATTGTGATTTGGGTGAAAATTTACAAGGCAAATTCACTTTCCATACAGCAGTTCTCATGACATTCACCACAATTTACCACAATGCAACAGCTCCCCTTCCACTTCCTCCCGACAGTCATCTCTTCCCTGTGTCCATCCCTCCATGCACCCCTGCCCCTTAAGCTGTCTCCCTGTGTGTAAACAGCCTTTCCTTAGCCATGTTTGCCTTCACTGACAATGCTGTACTGTATGTGCAAAAGGGTTCATCTTTGTTGACCTCTCTATGTCTTCCTCTTCCTCAATGCCACCATGTTGATCACTCACATTTGGTACGTTGCCCTTCTCTTCACTCAGATCAATACTACTCTCTACCTATCTAACAGTGTTCCCTCTCCTCCCCTCCCACCCCTGGTAACCAACAAAGAAAATTTCCTTCCATAGATGAACCTTTCCTTGATTTTTACAATAACAAACCAATCCAATATTTGTCCTTCTGTGATTGATTTATTTCACTCAGCAGAATGTCCTCCAAGTTCATTCATGTTATGTGGTGTTTTGCAGATTCTACATTATTCTTTAGTGTTGCATAGTATTCCATTGTGTGTATGTACCATAGTTTGTTTATCCATTCCTCAGTTGATGGATACCTAGGTTGTTTCCATCTTTTGGCTATTGTAAATAGTGCTGTGATGAACATGGGTGTGCATATGTCTGTTCTTGTCATGGCTTTCACTTCTTTAGGATATATACCTAGTAATAGAATGGCTGGGTCAAATGGTATTTCTAATTCCAACTTTTTAAGGAATCGCCTAAATGCTTTCTACAGTGGTTGTACCATTTTACAGTCCCACCAGCCGTGTATGAGAGTCCCAATCTCTCCATATCCTCGCCAGCATTTGTTATTTTGTATCTGGTTGAACTTTCCTACTAGTACTGGAGCAAGATGGTATTTCATTGTTTTGATTTGCATCTCTCTAATGGCTAATGATAGTGAGCATTTCTTCATATGTTTGTTGGTCGCTTGAATATCGTCCTTAGTGAAGTGTCTATTCATGTCTTCTGCCTATTTTTTAATTAGATTATTTGTCTTTTTGTTATTGAGGTGTTGGAATTTTCTATAGATTCTAGAGAGAAGTCCCTTGTCAGATATGTCATTGCCAAATATTTTTTTCCAATCTTTAGGTTCTCTTTTGCCTCTTTGGAGAAGTCTTTGGAAGCACATAAAAATTTAATTTTTAGAAGGCCCCATTCATCTAGTTTCTCTTCTGCTGTTTGTGCATTTTGGGTTATACTTGATAGTCTATTTATGCCATATATTAGGGCCCCTAATTTTGCCCCTAGTTTTTCTTTGAGGAACTTTATAGTTTTAGGTTTCACATTTAATCTGGAGTTAGTTTTTGTGTATGGTGTGAGATATAGATCTTGTTTCATTTTTCTGCAAATGGATCTCCAGTTTTGCCAGCACCATTTATTAAACAAACATTCTTGTCCCCATTTAATTGGTTTTGGCCCTTTGTCAAAGATCAGCTGACCATAGGATGCTGGATCTGTTTCTGGGTGCTCAGTTCTATTCCATTGGTCTATGTGTCTGTCATTATACCAATACCAGGCAGTTTTGACTACTGTGGCTGTGTAGTAGGTTTTGAGATCCGGAAGTGTGAGACCTCCTACTTTGTTCTTCTTCTTCAATAGTGCTTTGCTTATTCGAGGTCTCTTTCCTTTCCATATAAAGTTAGTGATTGGTTTTTCCATATCCCTAAAGAATGTTGATGGGATCTGCATTGGGATTGCATTGAATGT
>NW_006921827.1:3370409-3379249 GCF_000298275.1 Orycteropus afer afer | reverse complement strand
GAGCAGGAGTGGTGTATGAAAGGGAGCCTGGAACAGTAAAAATGATGGCAGTCTGAGAACATCATGGAACAAATGAAGATATAATTTTGAAGTGTCTAATAAACAGGAAAGATTTCCAGTAGTGGTGCCAGATAGGAAAGGTTGAGTTTAGTTAATGAACAAACAACAGTTAACAAGAAAAATGTATGGCTTTGTTGTTGTTGTTGCTTTTTACTCTTTGCCCTTACTTTCATTGTCCCACAAAACTAATACAGTAAACGGGGAGGCAGCGGGACTGAGATAATGGCAGTCATGACAACTGAGGTGAATGTGTCATCACTTATGGAGTGTGCTTCTGGGGAATATTACCAGAAATTCTTTTGGAAGAAGCAAAATTTTTCTATCATTTAAGCAAAACAGAGCTTTTAGCTTCCTCTTCCTTTAAACTAATAAAAGACAATCCCAGGTATATAGGATTTGTTGGCAAAGAGGAGTTTATGCTGGAGCTTTCCTTTGGAGTTCTTGAGGGGCAGAGGTATCTCCTCTTGTGTACTACTCTTGACTACCCTTTCCTTTATTTCTCCCTCTTCCTTTTTCTTCTGATATATAAATGAAAACGTTTGTTGAGGCTCTAGAATGAAATGAAAATAAGGATGGTTAAAAGCCTTGGGGATTAAAAGAATAAAATTAAATCTAGAATTATTTATCTGAACCATTCCCTAAATTGTCTATTAATTCAGTTTAAATCTTTCAGAACAAATAGGCTTCTCTCAACTCATTTGCAAACCTTGGTGAAAACAGGGAGACAGTGTATATTTTGTGACTATTTCTTGGTGATGAACTGTGTTATTTATGATTGATTATGTTTTACCTAATGTTAGTGTTGTGTGCCAATTTTGAATGTAAATTAATTGGAAATTAATACCAGTGAGTTTATATATAAAGAATATAAATTTACATGTAAAGACAAATTAAAGGTAGCATTGTATTTAGATATGTACATAGATTGAAATGATTACCTCTATGGTTTTCATTTTTTGGTGTTGGTATCATACATTATAGGGAACATTGTTCTAAGTCTCAGTGTGAATTATTGATTGTAGCATAACTTGAACAAAATAAAAAATGGTTCTAAGCATTCTCAGAGAGTGATGTGGCTGTAGGTGATTTTGAATGGTAGTTATAAAATGAACATCTTTGTGTAAGTTAACTATGTTAAGTCTGAGATGTACCTACCTAATTTTTGAGAAAGTATATAATAAAAATCATTTCTTGTTTTAGATCTAATCTACAGAGTTCATTTGTGGGGCTCATTCCAAGTGACACGGACAGCATGGGAACACATGAAGAAACAGAATTATGGAAGGTAGAGTTGAATATGGCTGTAGTGGGGGAAAGGATGAACATATGTTTATGGGCTTTTGTGTACGGAGAAAGATGATATTCTAAAAAGTGCTATGATTGCTTGATGAAAATATCTTCAATATGTGTAGGCTTTTTATAATGCAGTCTTGGCATATGCTCTCTAGTAAATTGATGTCATTCAGTCACAGTTTAGCTATTTCTTTTACCATCTACTTTTCATTATTAATGATTCTCGTACTGCTCTCTATCATTTAAAAAAGCAATTCAGACATTGAGGATTCAGTTGTATATACTTCATTCTCTAACCAAAATGTCATTTTATGTCTTCAGTGACCAAATGGGGAGATATGAGTAGCTATTTCCTGCTAACTTGTACTGGTTCGACATCAGTTAGTCTTTATAAACTGTTTGCAACTTTAAGCCTTCTCATGATTACTTCTATGTGGCTGATTCAGATGTGGCAGTGCTATTAAGGAACTCCACACCCTCTAATGTCAGGGTCATTCCTATTAACTAAAGGTTCACACATATAAAAAGAAAAAAAGCACAAATTCGTTTTTGTTTTAATTTTATGGAAGTAGATCACCGGCCCTTTTTTCTAAGGTGCTTCTGGGTAGATACAAAACAAATTGCCAGCATTGTACTGAATGGCTAAGTGTAAACTATTTGCATTACCCAAAGACACACACATATCTACTGGAAGTAAATAATTTGTAATACCTGTTTTTACTGGAAATTTATAGCTTATCCTGATCCTGACCATTTTTGTAATTTAGTGATAAGATTTACTTGGTCAAAGTAGAGTGAGTGAAGTTGGGTCAGATTGTCAGATGTTGTTGTTTTAATGAGACATTTAATACTTATCCAGAAAGGGAGAGGGGCAAAGTGGTGAGGACTGAAAATTAGAATAGCTTCATCTAACCTTTCTTGCTAAAATTTTAACTTGTGTATTGCCAACTTTTTTTTTTTATTTGTAAACATTTTTTCTTGGTTTTAATAGATAATGAATATGCATTCTTACACTTAAATTGATTTGATCCTCTAAGATTGTTTCTGAAACAGTTAAATTTTATAGCTGAATTTTGAGAGATACTTTTGTATTAATATTATTTTAGATATATGAATCATAAGTGTAATATGCTAGTGACTATACAGAGAGTTAGGAGCTCTGGTGGCATAGTGCCTAAGGCATTTGACTGCTAACCAGAAGGCTGTGGTTCTAACCTACCAGCCACTCTTTGGTAGGAAGGTTGGGCAATCTACTTCCGTAGTGATACCACCTCAGAAACCCAAGGAGGGGTCGCTATGAGTCGGATCTGACTCGATGGCAGTGTGTTGCATTTGTTGTTATACAGAGTTGGTTTTGACAGGTGTTAATAGTACCCCCCCTCCACACACACACAAAAAAAAAGAGTTGCAGTGTTATCAACATATAGAAAAGATGATGTTGAAAGACTGATTTTCCTTTTAGGATCATTATGACTTCCTCAGCTTCAGGAATATATGGCAACTTTGGCCAGGCAAATTATAGTGCTGCAAAGCTTGGTCTTCTGGGCCTATCAAATACTCTTGCAATTGAAGGCATGAAAAATAATATTCATTGTAACACTATTGCTCCTACTGCGGGATCACGTATGACTGAGACTGTTTTGCCAGGAGGTAAGTAGCTTAGATTTTTCAATTCTGTTACCTGTCAATATGTGGAGTGAGCTTTGCAAAAATACTTCATTTTCTGAATACTTGAAACAATTATTTTTTTCTGTAATTTCAAAATCATTGTATATATGTATATTCATTGTGGAAAATACAGAAAAACAGAAAAGAAAAATGAAATGACCCATAATTCTACTATACTGAAGTCAACTTTCATTATTTTTCTCAGTAGAAATATGTACACAGGCATACATACATTTTTTTTTATAAACGGGATGATAGCATTTTAGGTAACCATTGTTGCCATAACAAAAAATACTACAAGTTGGTGTCTTTAAATTACAGAAATTTATTTTCTCATAGTCCAGGAGGGTTCTAAGTCTGATTTCGGGGCATGGCTCTAGGGAGAGGTCCTTCTTTGTTTCAGCTTCTAGTAGCCAGGAGTCTTTGGTGTTTCTTGGCTTGTAGATACATCTGCCTTGTGTGTCTTTGTTCATATGGCATCTTTCCCCTGGGTATGTCTGTGTCTGTTCTGTTTTTTTAACTCAGAAATGATTGGGTTTAGGACCCACATTACTCTGATAAAACCTCATTAACATAAAAGGAAACCCTCTATTTCCAAACAGGGTCATATTTACAAGTACAAGGGTTAGAATTTCAAAACATAATTTTAGGGGACAAAATTCAATCATAATAGCATTCTTACTGTTTATAATAATTATTGTTTTTTAAATAACAAATACATATTAAAATTTTTCAATTGTCTGTTGTTGTTGTTGTTGTTGTTATGTGCCGTCGAATCGTTCAATTGTCTAAGAAGGTATATTTTTACAGTTGGTTTATTCCACTCAGGATCCAAATGAAGTCCCTGGGTATTTTGTTATTATATTCCCTAAGTTTTCCTTAACATAGTATTTCCTTTTGAAAAAAGCCATTTATTTGTTGACAGAATTAGTTTATTTGACCTATAGATTATTCCACATTCTTAGTTTGTATTGTGTTTATAAACAGGTAAGTCTTAGAAAATACAAAATTTTAAAGGTGCTTCATATTGTATGATTGAGAAGCTGTAACATTTTTTTAGTTATATAAAAAGTAGAAAACTTGACTAGTGGAAACTGTGTTTAGTTTTTGATACTCTGGTTTTTAGATATTTATGAAAAGTAATTTCCAACACTACTTAGGTTCTGTGAAGTAGAAGAAAACATTTTTTTGTATGTGATTTGTCCTCTTTCACTGGCTGCTTTTAAAAACGTCTTTTATGTTCTTTTCTTTCATAAATGTATCTATATTTATTTATCTAGTCACAAATGGTTTACACTGGACTGCTAACCTAAAAGTTGGAAGTTCAGAGGCATCCAGTGGTGCCACAGAAGAAAAGATAGCGATCTGCTTTTGTGAAGATTGCAGCCAACAAAACCCTATGGAGTAGTTCTACTCTCTAACTCATGGGGTTGCTATGAGTTGGAATTATTAACTTGATAGCAACAGGTTTTCATATTTGGTTTATACTGTGGTCTCTTAATCTTTGAGCTTATGGTTTATGTTTTGTTTAGTTTTATTAGTTTTGGAAAATGTATAGTTTTTATTTTTTACTCCTCCAGTCTTTCTCTTCTTTCTACTGTGAATTTAATATATATTAGACCTAATTTTGTCCTTTATTTCTTTTCACTTCTTTTTCATATTTTTGTGTCTGTCTCTTTTATTGAATTCTGAGTAGTTTAATTAAATTTGCCTTTGCTAATTCATTCTTTATCTGTGTCTAATATTTAATGGATCCTTAGCATTTTTCCTGTCAGTAATCTTTCTTTCCACCCTACCATATCTCTACTCTGCATATTTATTGATAAATAAATAAACTTATTGATAATTTCTAGGCGCTTACCATTGTGATTGTTTTATTTTCTGAATCAGTAGTTAGCTCCTCTATGCAATACATTTCATAATAGCAGTATCTCTAGTCCATTGTAGTCTAAATCTGTTGTTTCTTTTGACTTTTAGTGGTTTGGAGCTGCTCTTTTCAAAAATTATAAGTGCTGTTTTTATTATTTTATCATGCTAATAACAAATTATATTCTGTCATTTCACAATCAAATTATACATTTATTTGCCCTTTAAATGTTACAAGGTCCAAAACCAAACCAAACTCACTGCCATCGAGTTGATTTTGACTCACAGTGACGCCCCCTCTTAGGTTTCCGAGGTGTTATCTCTATGGAAGTAGATTGCTTAGTCTTCCTTCTGAGGAGTGGCTGGTGGGTTTGAACCGCCAGCCAGTGGGTTTGACTGGTTAGCAGTCAAATGCCTTAGGCACTATGCCACTAGCGCGCCCAAGTTACAAGATACAAACTCAAATTATATCTCATTTGAACCTTGGAACAACTTGGTGAAATAGGAGTGGAAAACATTTTAATCAATGCCTTACCAATGGAAAAAGAGGTCCAGAGTTGTTGAGATGTTCAGGGGCCTAAATTGCCTATGTGCAGGGCCAGGACTAAAATCCAGATTTTCATACTCACTATAGTGCTTTTCTGCTCTTAAGCTGCTTTCAGAAAGTATGCAGTAGAAAAATATTTCTCTGTATGTTCTTGGGAGTTCTGGTACTGTAGGGCTCAAGGCATTTGACTGCTAACCAGAAGACTGGTGGTTCTAACCCACCAGCCGCTCCTCAGAAGGAAGGTTGGGCAATCTACTTCTATAGTGATACCACCTTGGAAACCCAAGGATGGGCTGCTATGAGTTGGGTCCGACTCAGCAGCAGTGCGTTTGGTTTTTGTTTTACAAAAATATTTTCTTACTCATCAGTGATACTTGCAAGGCCTATTACATCATTATTTCACTGTCATTAGAATTGTCAAGGCTGTTTGGTAGTTTTCTGGCTTCTGGTTAAACAGCTGGTGGGGAGAGGAGTAAAGTAGTTTTGAGAATGAATGGTACCTGTCTTAGGTTAGGTTCTCTAGAATAGGAAAACCAGTGAAGTGCATGAAGTACACACACACACATACACACATATAGAGAGATTTATTTCAAGGAAATGACTTACACAGTTTTCAGGGCTGGCAAGTTGCAAATCTATGGGTTAGGCATCAGGCTAGAGGCTCTCCTTGACTCACATAGTTGCAGGGGCTGATGAATCCAAAGTTGGCAAGTCATATGGCAGACTGCTGGTTCACAGGTCTGTGGGAGCTGGTGAGTCTCCAAATCTGCAGGTCAGGCGGCAGGCTGGTAGCTTACATCCCAAAAATTGAGGGTCAGGATGATGAATTAGATGCAGAATTGAGATAGAGTGAGCTTTGCCAGAACATCCATATATATTAGATGCAGGCCATACCCCCAGGGAAACTCATTGGCTTTCAACTGATTGGCTTTTCATCTAATTGCTCACATCAGATCACAAAACGGAGAATGATGACATTATTTTATGGAATAACAATCAGTCCAGCGTCTGCCCAACCACTGACAAACATAGCCTAGCCAAGTTGACACATAACATGAACCGTCACAGTGAGTTTCTCATATCATGTACAGCTTTGCTTATCAGTCTTTGCCTGTGCAGATCTAACATCTCATCCTAAATAGTATGTTACCCATCTTGGAAGATAAGTTTGATGCCTCCAAGTATAGAGGCATGAGAGAACTTCAGGAATATGTCTGTTGGGATGAAGATGTTCTTCCTTAAGCTTTGAATGTTATTCCAGTTACATATATCTAATTTTGTTACTATTTATTTAAAAAAAATCTCTGAGTTATCTATAATTTAATAAGAAAAATTTGGGAAAGTAACATGATTAAGTATTAATATGTTCTTATTTATAACCTTTTTTTTTGTTGTTGTTTATTTCAGAATTTGTAAAAAGTCTGAAGCCAGATTATGTGGCACCTCTGGTTCTTTGGCTTTGCCACGAGAGTTGTGAGGAAAACGGTGGCTTATTTGAGGTATTCTGCAGCTTCCTGCTTCTTCCCAAAGTAATATTTGTGTAATGAGATATGAAAAGTGCTTAAAATCATATGTTTCCAATTGTTTAAATTTGTAAAAATCTGTACCAGTTCACATCACTTGTGTTATAAACCTTTTAACATTATGTATATATTATGATTAAGGAACAAATGTTAATTAATGTCCTTTTTTGATAAAGTAACAGCAACTTCATAAATTTTGCTTTCCTTCCTTCTTCTTTTCTGATATTTTTACCAAATGAAAATGTGACTGGTCTAGTATGTTTGGTCAAAAGTGGAAAATTTTACTTTGTTTGAGAAACTGAATGATCAAGTGGAAAGATGGAATATAGTGTTTGGTATCAGTCATGCCAGGTTTTGAATTTTTATTCTCTTAATTGCTGGCTTGCTTGTATTAATTAATTGCAAATTAACCTTTGTGCTTTAAGTTTTGTTGGGGATTATGTGACAACTAGAAGTTGTATTTTTAAACCCCTAGCATTGGGCTTACTTCATAGCAGTCATCTCTACTTTTAATTGTTATATCACTATAATCTTTACAGAAGAGGGACAATTAATAATAGCATTTGAAGTCCAAAATTGGGCCTGAACGTCTTTTATTTTATTAAGGAATAGTTTTAAAACTATTTATCTTTTAGAATGATAATTTGTTATTAATTCTGTGTGCAAAAATAATACATACTCTTTGTGGAAAATTTCAAAAAGGATAGGAAATTAATTATATAGAAGAAAATAAAAGTTGTCATCTAAGTTACCAACAACCAAATAAAACTACTGTTAATGCTTTATGTATTCTAGTCTTTGATGTGCATTATACACAAGTCTTTTTTAAATTATGGGTTTTATACACACATACACAAGTAGGATCATGCTATAGATGAAGTTCTGTAAGTTGCTATTTTCTTTCAATTTTTCATTACCATTTTTAATAAGGAATCATTTGTCATGCAAGATTGACAAAATATAGTAAGAGTTATAAGTAATATGTTTGTGATGACATTGTAAATAACTTGCCATTTTGTGAAGTTCAGATATATAAATTGGCAGATACAGATTTTTTTGCTTAGCTAGAGCCTTTGCTTCTAGTACTTGAGGAACTTATGGTTTCTTTACTCTCAGATTGTTATCAAACCTACTCTTAATTTTATCTATTCTGACTACATCAAGACTAATTGGATCTCTTATAAAAGATGTGGGTATATTAATGGAAAGCCAAAGGGTAATAGTAAGCCAGACCTTGAGCCTAGAGCTGTTAAGATGTGTGCTGTCTCTTGATAGATTTTCTTCTGTCATGTTCATGTGGAATTGTGGTAAGTTTTGTCATACTATACTTGTGTTTGGAGATAGGGTGAACAAATTTTATTTCTATCAGACATTATCTTCAGAGGATTTTTTGAATGACCTGTAGAAGAAAATGCAGAGATCACAAATTTATCTTTCTGGGTGGAAGTTAAGGTATTTGTTTTTTTATTTTGTCTTTGTATAAAGAAACGTTTCCTTAAATGACTTTGTAGTTTGTTAAGTCAAATTCTGGTTTTGTTTGGCTTTTTTGTTCACTGGATCTTCTAGAAAGGCATTTATTTTGAGCCTGTGACATGTTAGGCAATTTTACTCTTTATCCTGATTAACCTTCACAGTAACCTCATGGAGTGTGTATGTTATCCATAATAATTTACAGATGAGGAGACTTGAGTTAGGTTAAATAATTTGACCAGGGTCATATAGTCAGTAAATGGAAGATCTGGTGTCAAACTTAGGTCTTGTACATTAGTCTTATTTTTTTAATACATGTATTTCTACTACATAAAGGAAGGTTGAGCAATCTACTTCCTTAATGATACCTCCTTGGAAACCCAAGGAGGGGTCGCTATGAGTCGTGTCCGACT
>NW_006921827.1:3354152-3366179 GCF_000298275.1 Orycteropus afer afer | reverse complement strand
GTCTTAAGACATCCATTTTAGAAAGGGAGATCACGTGTTACAATGAAGGCTGTATACTATAAATAGAAAAGCTCTAGAAGCAGGCTTTTCTGTCATTCCCCATGACAAATACTCAAGTTAATAATCATATATTTAAATAAGGAGCTCTGGTGGTATAGTGCCTAAGGCATTTGACTGCTAACCAGAAGGCTGATGGTTCAAACCCACCAGCCACTCCTTGGAAGAAGGGTTGGACATTCTACTTCCTTAGTGATACTGCCTCAGAAGGGTCGCTATGAGTCGGATCTGACTCGACAGCAGTGATTTTGGTTTGGTTTTTGGTTATATTTAAATAAGAAGGAGCTCTGGTGGCCCAGTGGGTAAGGTACTTGGCTGCTAATCAGAAGGTTAGTAGTTCAAATCCACCAGATACTCCGCAGGAGGAAGATGAGGCAATTTACTTCTGTGAACATTTACAGCCTTGGAAATCCATTGGGTGTTGTTATGAGTCAGAATCGACTCAATGGCTGTGGGTTTTTAAAAAATATTTAAATGAGTTCTGGTAGTGTAGTGCATAAGGCATTTGACTACTAACCAGAATGTTGGTGGTTCAAACCCACCAGCCACTTCTCAGAAGGAAGACTGAGCATCTACTTCTGTAGAGATACTGCCTCAGAAACCCAAGGAGAGGTCACTATCAGTTGGATCTGAATCTAAGGCAGTGAGTTTTTTTTTTTTTTTTTTGGTTAGTAACGTTATTTATTTGTCTGGCTTTTTCAAAAGGAAAACAGTGTTAAAGTTTTTCTTCTTGGGACTTATGCAAACCTGTGCATTATAGTTGACTTCCTATGGAAATGGAGGAAGAGCCAAGGGAGGAGGAGGGAGAACTATTTAGGGCTAACTGCTATACTACTTTTCATTAAATGGAGTCTTTGACCTGTTATCATTCCTCATCTTCAGTTTGCTTTTAAACCAAGTTCCATCTTAATTTTATAAACAGGGCAGGGAAGTATATTAGCTGAGTGATCTGTGATCATGAAGTCAGTCTTTTGGTGTGATTTTATATAATTTACCTTTTTCTGATTCAGCACATCAATCTACCATTAATAATACTAATAAATTAATAATATTAGAGGAAAATCTTTTTCCCTTCAGTTTCAAGTACTTTTTTAAAATTTGACATCCTGACGAAATACGTTAATTTAGGAAAAATACATTTTAAGGCATGTAGTAAAACTCATTAAAATTTAGAATCTTCTTTTTTGAATTCCTTTTTTTCTTCAAGTTAAAAAAAAAATGAAGAACTCTTATCTTCTGTTCTGTCTCACTCTTTAAAAATATGTGGTTAATATCTTAGTTTTGTTTCTATAATCAGTACGCTGGGAGCGGACCCTTGGAGCCATTGTAAGGCAGAAGAATCAGCCAATGACTCCTGAGGCGGTGAAGGCTAACTGGGCGAAGATCTGTGACTTTAGTAATTCCAGCACACCTCAGAGTGTACAAGGTAAAGAGTTCCAAGTCAGTTCAGCCCTGGTTGGGAAAGTAGAAGCACAAGCATTCTCTTCTGTTATGGTGTTATTTTCTATTTTAATTGTTGTGATTTAGACATTTGAATCATCCATAGCATGTTTTCTGGTCTGGTAAGTATTAGGACTTTTAAAATTGAAGATATATTTGTCACCCCTACTGTTAATTTTTTAGCTTTTTTATAATTTTTTTTGGTGAGTGCATGGATAGGAGATAGCATGAGGTATTTTTCCATCTGTGTTGAATGCACCTGTTTCCCAACTGATGGTTAGTTTCAGAGTCTTCCATATCTAAACTCCTTATCTGACCTGATTTTTCTTTATTTCCCTAACGTTTATTTAATTGTATTTTATTTAGGTTCAGCTCTTTTCTGCTCAGTGAATAGGTTTTGTTTTGTTTTAGATATAATGTCTTTAGTATTGTTTCTCTGCCTTTCTAATCCACTCCTTCCTTATTTTATTATCTCTGCTAATCTTAGTGCTTCTTTAGAAAAATTTAAGGCCCAGATGTTCAACAAAACATCCCCAGATATTCTGAGTTATATTGGTCTCTCTCTTAGCTCAACTCCTACCACTTGAGCATCTAATCATAACTACTTTGGACTAGTTTTGTTTCATGAATGCATTTTTGTTAACTGCATTGCAAGTTCCTTTTGAGGGCAGAGACTGTATGTTATATTTCTTTTGTATCTGGTGGTAGCACAGTGCTGTACTCATAGAAAGGGTTTTATAATTGCTTGTTGAATTATTGAATCATCTTTGATATGCTATAGGAACAGGTAACCAAATAGTCACTTAATTTTTTTCTGCTATAACTTATATATGCATATAGTGCCTAAGGCATTTGACTGCTAATCAGAAGGCTGGTGGTTCAAACCCACCAGCCAGTCCTCGGAAGGAAGGTTGGGCAATCTACTTCTGTAGAGATACTGCCTTGGAAACTCAAGGAGGGGTAGCTGTGAGTTGAATTGACTCAATAGCAGTGAGTTTTTATTTTTTTTTTTTCTGGGAAAGATCATAAATCATGGTCATTTTCTAGAAAAAACTTTTCCCCCCCGTTTTGGTAATTTTATATTCAAAATTTGATAGAGAATATATTTGAAAAGGACTATTCTGTTACTTTTATTCCCCATAATGACTCTTTCCTGCTTGCTGGTGCACTCATTGAAATCTTCATTGTGCTTTTTTCAGTTAGATGATAACATGAGTGTTATAAATGGTAGCATTTTCTGCATTTTATATTTTGATATTTGAGATTAGTCTATGAATATCAGTCACCTACTAATGAAAAAGAATGAAGGAAAAAAACTTTCTTCTGTAGCCGAGTTCCACGTTATTGCTTTGGAAGTATTAGACTGTTGTAAAAAAAACTAATTAAATTATGTGATTACAAATAAAAAGATACCCTTAGTATTTGAAATATAATGGGGGAAAAAAAAAGGAAAGGTCAACTTTTCTATAGGGTTGAGACTTTTTAGAGCACCTATTCCATCTTCTCGTTTTGCAGATGGGGGAACTAAATCCCAGAAAAACTAAATAACTGTCTCAAGCTTTCCCATTTAGTAAGTGTTTGTGCCAAGAATTAACTTAGGTCTATCTCCAACTGCAGTGCTTTTAGCCTATACCAAATATAGCCTCCCCCGCTAGGCAGTATCGTTAATGAGGTTGTAGAGGGAGGATTAACAGGCAAGATGTGTTTCTGCCACTGTCAGCAGGAATGACATATGTCCCTTGTCATCTCAGACTTTGTATTTACTTACTGTTTTTTGTCTAAATTCAGAATGTGGCCCATACCTCCCTCTTGGGTTTGTTGGAAATGTTGCAGAGCCTGTTTTCAGAATTGTATGGCTTGTGTGGGTGCTTCATGGACCTATCTCATTAACGCTTCAGATCCCTATCTGGAGTCAGTGGTCATGATGATGGTTTTCTCTGGAAGAATTGTTAGTATTTTTTTCAGAGCTGTTAATTACTTATAATGGGCTAATCTTGGAATTGTTCCACCTAAGGGGGAGGGTTGGAAGAGGGGAGGGAAAACAATTGTCCTTCACCAAACATAATTTACCTGTCTATGAACAAGCAGAGGAGCTCTGGTAGTGTGGTGGTTAAGGCATTCTTGATTGAATCCACCAGCCACTCTATAGGAGAAAGTGGTAAAGATTTATAGCCTTAGAAACCCTCGGGGGCAGTTGTCCTCTGTTTTATAGGGTCACTATGAGTTGGAATTGACTCCACTGGCAGTGGGTTTTGTTATGAACGTGTATCCCATTTTACAGAATTATAAAATAAAGATATCAGAAGGCTTAGAACCCTCTTAGGATCAGTTAATGCTGTTTTCTGTTAAGACATCTACTTTTCTTTGGTCTATTTGAAAATCTTTTACAATTTTTTCCTACCATGTTCTGACCCATATTCAGTTTATGAGTGCCAGTGAAGGTTCTGGAGCAGGTTTGCTCTAGTGACATAGTGCCTAAGGCATTTGACTGCTAACCAGAAGGCTAGCAGTTCAAACTCACCAGCCACTCCTCGGAAGGAAGGTTGTGCCATCACTTCCGTAGTGATACTGCCTCGGAAGCCCAAGGAGGGGTCGCTATGAGTAGAATCAACTTGACGGCAGTGAGTGAGTGAGGGTTCTGGAGCAGGTTTACTGAATGTTATAGGAATGATTATCTAGCATATTGGAGCTTTTTTTAGTAACTTTGTTAACAAAAGCATTATTATTATTATTGTTTTTAATTTTAGAGTCAACTGGGAAGGTACTTGATGTTCTAAGTAAAATAAATTCAGGAGGAGTTTCGACAAATAATACCAGTCATGCAACAACATCAGGACTTGTAAGTAGGAAAAGAACCTAAAGCTTTTGCTTCCTCTGGAGATGTTTTCTTTCCTTCTTCTTTTTTTATTTATTTTTTTAAAAAGACAACATTTTTTTTTTTTTTTCAGTCTTTAATAATGTATGGAAAGCAGTAGTGGAGATATTTAAAACTGAGGATTTGCTTAGAAATCATTTATGACTGACCTTGGAACAAGGTTGATTCTGACAATACAGGAAATCACGATTTTTGAACCTCATGAAGGAGTGGCACACAATAAATTCTAAAGCTGTCCAGACCACTTTGTTTTATTTTGAACTTCACCCTCTTTGTCTTTTCCTTCTGAACTGTCCTAAGCCTTTTTCTCCCTTAATGATGGTTTGTCTTGATAGGAGAGCAAGACAATTGGGTGTCAGTTTCTATGCTTTTCCTAGTACAGTAATAGAATGGAAGGTAACCCACTCATCTTCTTGTTGAGGCTGTACTGAACAAGACAGGCTGTGGTTGGGAACAGAGGTTCTAAAACCAGAGTCTAGCTTAACCTGAACTTTTGAGGGAAATACACTTTACTTGCAGACAATTTTTAGCCGTCTCCCTTTGGGGCGGTGGTGAATTAAGGTAGTTACCTGACAGATATTCTGATCACTTCCCTCCTTTACTTTTCCCCCATTGCTGTTTGTGAATTAGTTTAGGAAGGTATTGAATGGAAGAAGAAACAAGGGGATTACTCTAATGTTGATAGAAAGGACTTGGGGCTAAACTAACTAGGCCTGATATCTGTGCTTACTTTGCCTGTTCACCTTCTTTATACAGTCTTTATTCTGCACATTAATGTTTCTTTTTCTTTTCAAGGTTATCTTTAAATGGATTTTAAGTAAATTTCAATTGTATGAAAATTTGTGAGGAAGCATTCGCTGTATAATACATGTAGAAGGTTATATGCTATCTGCCCTTTGCTATCTATGATATTTTCACTCTTTGCTAAACACACATAAGGCTTTATGTTTCTGTATTGAAAATACCTAAAATAAGCAAAATAGAAATGTAATTCTAAAACATTTTTTCACTTATTGAAAGTTACTTTCCAAGTTATTTAATACATTGTTAAATAGGAAAGATACAAAACTTTTCATAAAATAATGTTCTGAGTGTTGACATAACTTAAAACATTAGCTGGAACTTTTGGTTTTTTTTCAGTGCACTTAGCAAGGTTTTTCTTTCTTTCTTTTTTTTTTAAACATCATTTATAATCCCAGTTTATTATTATTATTTTTTAATTTTTTAGAAAAGGATATTTATTTTAGTGGCTCTTTTGAGTCATTTCTTTTAAAGAAAAGCATTGATATAATATTGTATTTTGGGAATATCTGAATATTTCAACATGGCTACAAGTGAGCCTCTCACTGTGTCAGTAGTTCTAATAGAATTGTGGTTGTAGCTCATGTGAAGTTAACTGATTTTCATCTAATGTATTTTTCCTTTTTTAATTGTAGTGTATAAATAGTAAGAAATAATTATTTGCCACATTAGATTCTGGTGTTTTGTGACCTAGGGCTGACATGTTGTTGCGTGTCATCAATTTGATTTTGACTTACAGAGACCCAATAGGAAACCCCACAGGGTTTCCTAGACTGCAGACTTTATGGGAGCAAATTGCCAGGTCTTTCTCTCAAGGAAGCACTGGTGGGTTCAAACCATCAGCCTTTCAGTTAGCCACTGAGTACTTAACCACTGCACCACCAAGGCTCCTTGGAAAAGGGCTAAATAGTAAATATCCTTGGAAAAGGGTTAAATAGTAAATATCCCAAATTCTTTCTGTTCTTTTTCTTTGTAGCCATGTACAATGTAAAAATGTAAAAGTCATTTTTTGTTTGTAGATATAGTTTGCCAACCCTGCTTTAGAATAAAACTTGTAGGAATGTTGGATGTCGTTCTTTTATAATCTAATATGTGCTTCACCCATTAGCTAGTAATTTCATCACTAAACAGAAAAATACAATCCTGGGAAAGAATTTCAGGTTAAATTTCATTTTAACCAGAGCCACTATGAGGCAATCTAATTTACAAGGATTAAGCATTGTTTTGCTCATCAGTTTTAAACAGTAGATCTTATACAGTAGATCTTAACAGATTTTATATAGTAGATCTTATAAAGCAATTTACTATCCCTATTCCTGACGAGCTCTGGTAGCACAGTGCCTAAGGCATTTGACTGCTAACCAGAAGGTTGATGGTTCAAACCCACCAACCACTCCGTGGAAGTAAGACTGGGCAATCTACTTCTGTAAAGATTTACTGCCTTGGAAACCCAGTGGGGTTGCTGTGAGTCAGAACTGACTCGACAACAGTGTTTTTTTTTTTTTTTTAATTCATAACACATTCATTATTCTTTGGATTTTTGAGTAGCTAATAGTTGCTGAATTGGTAGTTTTCTCACCATCAGAGTCAGGAAAGTTGAAAATGAGACATACTATTTATTAGCAAAAAGCAAACAATAAGAAAGTATTTATTTATAAATGATGTCCTTCTAACACATTATCTAATTGGTTTAAATTAGATAATTTTTAAAATTCTAAAATTTTTAAAATTTCAAATGTAATGAAGCAATTATTAAATTGCATCACTAATCAAATTCACTAAAAAGGCATTCTATTCAATATTTTGAAAAGCTAAAGCTAACTATGTAAATAGTTATCAGTTTTGGAAAATTGAAATTCAAAGATTTGACAAAAAAATGTTATCAATGAAAATAATCAATTTTCACAACTTTTCCATAGGCTGGAGCTATTGGCCATCAATTTCCTCCATTTTCCTCTGCTTATACTGAGCTGGAAGCAATTATGTATGCCCTTGGAGTGGGAGCGTCCATCAAGGAGCCAAACGATTTCAAATTTATTTATGAAGGAAGTTCTGATTTCTCCTGTTTGCCTACCTTTGCTGTTATCTTAGCTCAGAAACCTCTAATGAGTGGAGCACTAGCAGAGATTCCTGGGCTTTCAATCAACTTAGCAAAGGTATGCTTAATAAGAAACCTTTTATTTGCTTTTCTTCTGTGTGTTTAATTATGTTTGATAAAGATCACATTATCTATCTAGGAGCTCTGGTAGCATAGTGCTTAAGGCACTTGACTGCTAACCAGAGGGCTGGTGGTTCAAACCCACCAGCCACTCCTTGGAAGGAAGTTTGGGCAATCTACTTCTCCGTAGTGATTCTGCCTTGGAAACCCAAGGAGGGGTCGCTAAGAGTTGGGTCTGACTTGATGGCACATAACAACAACACAACATATATACAACTGTATACACACCTACATATAGAATTATAAAATAGTTTATAGTGGTTTAGGAGTAAAGGTAACATGTTTTTACTTTTTTTTTTTTTTTTTAAGAATAAAAAAGATGATAGTTTCAAAGGCAAGCAAAAAGAGGAAAATAATTATGAGCAGTACCACAACCCTGACATAATATGATTAATCCTCCCTCTGCCATTTATTAGCTGCTTGACTTAAGGTAAATAACTTCTCTAAGCTTCAGTTTCCTTATCTGTAAAATGGACCTAATTCTTACCTCATGATATTGGTGGTGAAGGTGCAAGCCAGGTATTTAAGGCAGAAATAACAGGTGTAAAAGACCTTGTGGTAGGTGTGTACTTGGCTTGTTCTTGGAACAGCAGAGAGGCCAAAATAGCTGTAGAGTTAGAAGAGGGCAGTACTGGGAGAATGCCTGTACATTATTGTAAGCTTTTACTTGGAATAACATGAGATGTTATTGTATTGCTTTGAGGTAAGGAGTGACAGGATCTTGACTGGGTTCACTCACAGGCTCACTCTTATTGCTGTGTGGAGGCTAGATTGTAGGGGAGTAATATAGAAGCAGGGAAAACCAGTTAGGTATCTGTTATAGTAGTCCAAGCAAACGAGCTGGATAAAAGGTGAGAGAAAGGAGTCGATGATGATTTTTGCTCCAGACAACTAGAATGGTATAAATGTGTATATATATAATTAATTGTGTACAGTATATTTAATATATGCAAAAGTTACATTAACTAAACTCATTGCCTTCAAGTCAGATCCGACTCATAGCGACCCCTCCTTGGGTTTCCAAGGCTGTATCACTATGGAAGTAGATTGTCCAACCTTCCTTCTGAGGAGTGGCTGGTGGGTTTGAACCGCCAGCCTTCTGTTAGCAGTTAAATACCTTAGGTACTACGCCACCAGAACTTCTAAAAGTTATATATAATATAGTATAATAAAAATATACTTATTTTGAGGTTTGAGTTGTTAGGAGTTTGGTTTTAGATATGTTTGAAATGGCTGCTATACATTCAAAGGGAGATATAATATGAGCAGTTGAATATATGAGTCTGGATTTTGGGGGAGAGCTCTAATTTGGGCCCTTAGCAATTTAGGTGATATTTAAAGCCTTGATACTAGATGAAGTGACCTAATGTGTGAGTGTAAGTAGAGATGAGGCTTTTTATTTAGGGGCCCTGCAATGTTTAGAGGTTTAAGAGATAAGGAAGAACTAGCAAAAAAGGCTTGGAAGGAATGGACATACATTAGCAGAATGTAGTATTTGAGAAGCCAAGTCAATAAAGTGTTTCAAGAACAACTATGAAACTTTTGAGGTAGAGTATATTTTACTTCTTGGAGTAGGATTTAGGTTATCAGCCTGTTGATAATTGTTGAATCATGGAGACAGAAGGTGATTGATTTCTGTGACTTTGGAGAACCCATTTACTGGACGATTGATTAGCACACTATTGCTCTGAATCGATGGGAACTTATTTTATTAGTATATTTGATCAAGTTGAGAGTAAAGTGAGAAGTACGTGCAGAAGAGCTTGCTGTTTCAGTCACTGTTCCATGGCATTTACTATGTACCATCTTTCTGTTTGGGTAATGTAAGTGCAAAAATCAAAACAAATGTTTTAGAATTTCCCCTTAGGGTTGATAAGTGGTGTTTAAATTATGTGGCTTGTAATGATTGCCATCTTCAAATTTGAATACCAGTCTTCCCAAGCTTGAGTTTCCAGGTAGTATGACTCAGTGAGGGAGTCTTTCATTTGTCCTCTCATCACTACTCCCTTCTCCCTTGCTTGCTTTCTTTCTGGGTGTTGAAGAAGACTGGGGATTAAGCTGTCCCACTGCAGTGGTCATTTGGGTATGTTGTTCAGGTCCTGGTTTTCCTGTTCTATTGTTTTCTACAAATACTTGTTTATTCTTGGTCTGACACATTGAAATTAAATGAAGTTACACAATATCCTTAGGTTAGTCTCTGTGGATAAATGACAAGATATTATATGAAGGGAATGTTGACAGTGCTTGACTCTGAATGTGGTTGTAAGGTTTATCTTTGTGATTTTAGTTGTCATTTGTATTTGGTTTGTGTTTTACCTATTTAAATTACTAGCACTAGCTCTGTATGTTCATTTTTATTCCTTATATTTACTGAATGCCTAGTGTGTTCCAGGCACTGTGATAAGCACTGGAAATCCAGACTAGATTGTTGTTGTTGTTATTATTTGCCATTGAGTCGGCCCCGACTCATAGCGACCCCTCCTTGGGTTTCCGAGGCAGTATCACTACGGAAGTAGGAATGCCCAACATTCCTTCCGAGGAGTGGCTTGTGGGTTTGAACCGCCAGCCTTCTGGTTAGCAGTCAAGTGCCTTAGGCACTATGCTACCAGAGCTCCTTATTGCCCCTATTATCACATATGCTCTCTTCTTACTTACTGACCAGCTTTGTGTGCAAAATCAGTGTTGTATGAGAGTCAGAGGCTACACCTTGTCTTTGGCGCCAGATCGCCCCCACACCTCCCATTGGTCACTGCCTTTTAGGTACCTCTAGTGCATCTTGGGAGGTGCGTGGTGTGGTGGAGCCCTTTACCCATTATACCTTTTCTGCTACTATGGAGCCTGTGGGCGTTGGAGGTAATGGTGGTGGCAATTGCCAAGTGTTACTTGGTGCCTTCTGCCTCCCACTGTCTGTCTTGGGAGGGAACTCTGCTCATCCTGTGTCTGCACTGGCCCCACAGCCCCATGTGGTCCCATTCCCCCTTACCATCTTCTTGTCTCTGCCTGCTGACATCGCTGATACCTTCAAGCCCTCATCTGGCCTCCCCCTGTCCACCTGCAACCTCATGTTGTGCTACCATCACCTCAAGCCCTGCATGGTCAGACTGAGATTTTGTGGGTGAACAAGGGGAAGTGTCCTGTGGCCAGTTGGCAACTGTCCCTCGTGGCTGAATCATTGCTGGGGCCTCCAGTATATCATTTGGTGTAACCTGTGGAGGGCTACCTGGGCCTGGTTGCAGCCCCACCTGGGGCCCAAATCACTGGAGAATTTTTTCAAAGTTGATGTAAATGTGAAATGTCAGATAACAAGATAGTTGATAAATGAAGATTAGATGTAATTCATAATTATCAGTCAACAAGTACTTATGAATGCTGAAAAAGAGCACAAATATAATATACATTCTATACTCCAAAAAAATCTGCAGTCTTCATATTTGGGCACTTGTTATTTCTGAGTCACATGATTAAGAAAAAGAAGCCAAATTGAGAAAGATAATTAACTTTTGGGAAGTAGTTATGTATGTGAGTGATGTGATGGTGTCACCTGTGATTGACCATATCCACAGGCAGATTGGGGAAAAAGAAAGTCTGTTAATAATATTTTGCTTACCCTACCATAGATTCTTCATGGGGAGCAATACCTGGAGTTATATAAACCACTTCCCAGAACAGGTGAGTTCTTGATACACTATTTCCATAATCAGTCCATAATTTTATTTTCTGATTAATCTTCCAAATAGAATCAATATGTTAAACTGGTATAAAGAGACCTAATAAAACATATCACAAATTATTTATGTACGTGTCAGCCATAGTAGTATATTGATATCAACCAATACCTGTTTTGGTTACCTAAAACTTTGTCCTTTAATAATTTATAGTAAATTACTTCAAAATATTAAAATTTTATCTCTTTTGATATATATGCTTATGTGTATATACACACACACACACACACACACACACACACACACTTAGAACTGAAAAGGAAACAACTGAAAAGAGCATTATCTTTTGTATTTTATACTTAATGATTATATACAACAGGTTATGATTCCTATGACTATGGATCTTTATTCTTTTCTCAGGTACTTTTCTTAGTACTTATTTTCATAAAGCAGAAAAATTAAAAAGATACAGAATTTCTTATAGTTAATTTTTTTCTAAATTCTTTCAGAGAAAATAAAATCAAGCTGGCCTTAATAATCATTTGTATTTTTCTCAATAATATCTTACTTGTTGAATAAAGTTTCTATTTTTATTCTGTCTCTATAATTTGATACTTTTGTTTGTTTCTCTACTCTGATGTTGTAATATTGCCTAATTATATGCTGGCCATATAAAATGATTAAAAAAAAGTATTGATTTGTCATTTCACATTATATAATGTAGAGATCAGCAAGTAGAGAGAATCTTATTTTTAATTTTTTTTGACCCTTTTTATTTTACTAAAAAATTTGTGAGATTTTTCTTTGTACAGGTCTTTTGTCCCTGGTAGGATTTATTCCCAAGTATTTTATTTTTTTGGTAGCTATTATAAATGGGGGAGCTTTGGTAGCATAGTGCCTAAGGCACTTGACTGCTAACCAGAAGGCTGGAGGTTCAAACCCACCAGCCACTCCTCAGAAGGAAGGTTGGG
>NW_006921827.1:3348683-3352032 GCF_000298275.1 Orycteropus afer afer | reverse complement strand
TAAGTTTTTACAAAGCTCATTTTTATCTGAGTCAGTGCACAGTGTGTGTTGACTTTGCTATCATGAAGTATCTACTGGATATCTACAATGTGTAATGCGTTACATTAGATTATTATATATTAGATAATTTCCTAACCTTGCCGCATATCAAAATTTCCTGATTTATTATATTTCCTGTTATTTAAAATAAACTATAGATTCTGGGTCCTAACCCTAGAGTCTGTGTATGTGTGGGGTAGTGATGTTGGTATTGGAAAGAGCAGTTAGTTACATTGTTACATTTGGGATTGGGAAAAAATGACCTCAGACATAACATGGAGAATGGGTTAAAGTTGGCCAGAGCGGATATTCAGGAACTCAGAAGTCTGTTGTGGTGGTGGTGGTGGTGTTAGGTGCCATTGGGTCAGTCCCAACTTACAGTGACCCTGTGTACAACAGAACAAAACACTGCCTGGTCTTGTGCCATCCACAGTTGTTGCCATACTTGAACCCATCGTTGCAGCCACTATGTTAGTCCATCTCATTGAGGGTCTTTCCCTTTTTTGCTGACCTTCCACTTACCCAGTGTGATATCCTTCTGCAGGAACTGGTTCCTTCTAACAACACGACCAAAGTCTGAGAGATGAAGTCTGGCCATTCTTGCTTCTGAAGAACATTTCTGACTGTACTTACTCCAAGACATTTTTGTTCATTCTTCTAGAAATCCATGATAGCTTCAATATTCTTCACCAGGACCACAATTCAGAAGCATCCATTCTTCTGCGATCTTCCTTATTCATTGTGTCACTTTCACATGCATACAAAGCTATTAAAAATACCTTGGTTTGGGTCAGGCACACCATAGTCTTCAAAGGGACATCTTTGCTCTTCAACACTTCAAAGAGGTCCTTTGTAGGAGATTTGTCCAATGCAATATGTCATTTGATTTATTCACTATTACTTCCATGGACATTGATTGTGGATCCATCTAAAACAAAACCTTTGACAACTTCAATCCTTTACCCATTTATCAAGATGTTCCTTACTGATCGAGTTATGAGGATCCTTGTTTTCTTTATGTTGAGGTGTGATCCATACTGAAGGCTGTATTCTTTGATTTTCATCCATCAGTGCTTCATGTTGTGCCTTCTGCGTATCGCAGGTTGTTATGTTAACAAGTCCACCACCAGTCCTTAAGCTGCCTTCTTCATAATCCACTAAGATATGCCAATTAAATGATAGGAGGATCCATAAATGAAATGTGTGATTAGAAAGAAACACTGTCTCAGTGAAGCCCATAGAGTAGAGAGTTGAGAAGGAATAAGGTAAGTGGTAGGTACTCTCAACAAATGTTTGTTGAATGCTAGAATTAAAAGAGAACAGGAGATCATTGACATTGAAAGTTGTTATTTTTAGAATCTAATTTTTAAGAATTATTAGTATTGCAAATTTAGTGATGCAGGTGTCCTGGTTGATTTTATGTTTAATTTTTTTCTGAGTTAGGAAAATTATTTCAAGCTAACATTTTAGTTTTGCTGAACATACAGTGGAAATTATTTTAAATGCATACATATCTTTATATAATAATTTGTGGTATTTAAAACACTCTATCTGTTTTTTTTTTTTTTTTTTCCTATAGGAAAAATGAGATGTGAAGCAAGTGTTGCTGATGTCCTAGATAAAGGATCCGGTTTAGTAATTCTTATGGATGGTAACTCATTTATAGTTTTTATAATAGTGTTAGATTGATAAAATTTGTATGTAACATAATACTTCACCATAGAAGTTGATTATTAAGTTTATATTTTCTAATTTGTGTGAAGCATGTAAGCATTCTAAAAATTCATAAGCTCTTTTAGAAATACAAAGGGGTGGGAGGGGGAAGAGGGACGTTTCAGGAAATTTGAACAACATGACCAAGGCATGGACAGGAGATTTTTGGCCTCAGAAACCCAAGGAGGGGTCACTATGGGTTGGGTCCGACTCAACTGCACATAACAACAACAACAAATAGAGAATACAGAGGAGAATTATACTGTTGGAGTATGTTTTTAGCAGGAAGGAATATATAGACAGCCTTCACCAGAAGAATAGGCTATATATTACAGGTATTCTTTTCCATATTGGCTCTTTGGAACTTAGAAATATTTGACCACTGAATCACACTTATAAATGGTGGTTAGGTCTCTATTACTGATCATTCAGCTTACTTAATTCATGATGTGGTTTAAACACCATAGCCATATTTTATTTGCAGTGGAAAAAAGATGACTATAGTATTTTAATAAATGTTGAGATAATGATAAATATAAGCTAAGCTACATTGCTTAAAATTTATTTATTTTAAAATTTAAGAACAAATGAAATAAATATTTACTATACAAATTTTGGAAATAAAGAACAGATGGAAAACTTAAATTGTCTGATACTTGGAATATTGGCTTCATTGTTTTGTTCTAAATACGTAGGAGATTATACTGTATATATGTTTTTGGAACTTGACTTGTTTGAACTTAATATGCTGAGAACATTTTTGATGCTCCTAGATATTCTTCTACTGTGTTGTTTTGTTGATTTTGTAATATTTCATCATGTGTGTGTTCTTTCTTTCCCTTCCTGCTCCTTATTATCGTCCTCCTCTGTCTTCTTCACATTTTCATGTTCTTTTGTCCTTCCAGATGTTGGCCAATATTTGGCTGCATTTCTACCAGTTCTCTTTCTCACCATTCTACCATATGTAACATACTACAAAACCAAAGTTCCACAGTAACCTTAGCTTTAATTTCTACTATTCTCTCTTGGTTTACTTCATACATAAAGTGCAAGTTGCTAATTGGTCAGTGTATTAGAATTTATGGGAGCTCTTGTGGTGTAATGCTTAAGGCATTTGACTGCTAACCGTAAGGCTGGCAATTCAAGCCCACCAGCCACTCCTTGGAAGGAAGACTGGGCAATCTACTTCCGTAGAGATACCGCCTTGCAAACCCAAGGAGGGGTTGTTATGAGTCGAATCTACTCGACGACAATGAGTTACTAGAATTTATAGATAAAGCATAGATAAAATCAAATATCCAATTTCCAGTGTAATAAAGATAAATATCGTAAGTAAACTTCTACAAAATTCCTTATTTTTTGTTACACTTAGATTCTTTAGTATGAATTTCAAAATTATATTCCTTGTTTTCTAGAGCCAGATTTAAAATGGGTCTCAAACTTTTGATAGTGAATTAGTCAGGAAAAAGAGGGATAGTTGTTATGTTTTCACTTATTGTTTGCTTAGTTGCACACTCACATCATTCATTCTTTGATTCATTAAATAATTTAATAAATATTGGGTACCTTTTCTGCACTCAGTACTTTCTTTTTTTTA
>NW_006921827.1:3347042-3347613 GCF_000298275.1 Orycteropus afer afer | reverse complement strand
GTTCTATCTTGTAGTTGTCTTGACTTCCCTACCATCTAGAAGTTCTGTAACGACACAGATTTATTCCCTCTTTTTGGTTTGTAGTTGTCCTCATTTGTTGATTGGCGTCTCTGGTTCCCTGTTTACAATCTTGTAGGATTATTTACTTTGGATACTTCCATAGCTGGGTTGGTTTCTGGGTTGCATCATCATGTGTGTTAATGGTCAGTTGTTGGCTGTTGGTGCTTCTCTGTCCCAAGGGCTCCCTTTAGTATCTCTTGTAAGATATAAATTCCCTTAATTTCTGCTTATCTGGAAATGTCCTAACTTCACCATCATATTTGAGGGACAATATTGCTGGGTACATAATTCTTGGTTGGAAATTTTTCTCTTTCAGTGTTTTATATTTACCATCCCACTGTCTTCTTGCCTGCGTAGTTTCTGTTGAGAAATCCAAGTCTTATTGGTTGCCCCTTGTATGTAAGTTTTCATTTTTCCCTGCTGCTCTCATGATTCTTTCTTTGTCTTTGGTTTTGGTGAGTTTGATGATGATATGTCTTGGTGTTTTTCTTTTGGGGTCTATCCTGTTTGG
>NW_006921827.1:3342953-3345387 GCF_000298275.1 Orycteropus afer afer | reverse complement strand
GTTTATGCCTTCATTCCCACATAGTTCCTCCTTTATATTCCTTCTGAGCTCTTTTTGAGTGCTTTGGCAGAATATTTGAAAGTCTGAATTTTGTTTTCAGCACTTTCTGGTTGTATTTTTTGAAAAGTTGTAAGATAGAATTGAAATGTGAAAGGCATTTGGGGAAGAAATAAGAGAAACTGATATTTCACAGTAGTAAAAATGACAGTACAAGGTCATCAAACACCTAATTTGCATACTACCAGCCGTTTCCTGTGGGAGTTATAAGATGATGCATAAGTAATTCACTGTACTGCCAATAGTCCAGAAAGAATTTGTGAAGATCCTCATCTTTGTCTTTCAACCACAAATAGTGAAGTTGTAGAAATTGGTTCTTTGTCAGAGACTGGTGGTGAATATATTAGATTGAATACTTTATACTCTGAACTTGGACATCTATAAATTATAAAACAATTTCAGTAATTGGATTTTGGTTTGGAAACCCTTAAAGTATTGTTGAACATATCCTGTTAAAAAGTTATATCCTTTAATAATAACCCTTCTTTTTTCTTTTACTTACTTTTTAGTCTATTTGTATTCTGAGAAGGAACTTCTTTGTTATAATCAGTTCTCCATCTTTGTTGTTGGCTCTGGAGGGTTTGGTGGAAAACGAACATCCGACAAAGCTAAGGTAGGCAATAGCTTTATTGAGACAAAATATTTGTGTAGTTAAGGATCCTTACATATATTTTGAACTTAATCGTATTACCATATGTATAATTTCATAGAGTAGAATAGAGTAATCCATTCTTCTTTGAAGCAGAAAGTGTTTCTTATATTTGAAGTGGCATTTATGTTTATATATACATATATAAACACACACATACTTACGTATATATATGTGAAAACATGTAACATACAACATTTATTATATTGGAAAGTCTTACTAAATTAAGTTTGATGTGACTGAGATAATTATGACAATATTTGTTACTTTCTTGAACAAGCTTTGTAGTACCCAAAAATATTTAGAAAGACTTATCACATACAAGTGATCTTTGTAGAGGTTAAAACCTTCATTAATTTAATGACTTGGGTAATTACCTTGTGTAAGTTAATCTTAGTCACTCTTTAATTCTCAAATAATAACAACATTTTTCTTAGAAATATTTTATAATTCAGGTTTTATACTAATTTAATCTGACCTTTACCTCTAATTTATTTGAGGTAATAAAAATTATACTTTAGTAAATATTATTCTGTAGTAAATGCAGTATAATTCAAAGCACCATTGAGAGTGGACTTCTGCAATGGCAGCATGAGAAACTCTTTGGATTCTCTCTCCCCAGCAAAATAGCCATAACTGGTAAAAAAAAGTCATAAAATCAAAACAAAAAACTAACTATATGAAGTCACTGGAAATTACCCAAGGACATACAGTAAATAAAAAACAAAACAGAGAAAACATTCAAGGAAATATGCTATATCCTGGTAAGAACAGTGAGAGTCTGTGGCTTTTGAGCCACAACCCATCCCCCTCCTCTCTTCTTCCCCAGCTCAACAGATGCCAAACACTCTACTCTAGGCAGGTGTGGCCAAGAACTTAGAATCCTCTCCCCATAGTTCTAAGACTGTGGTCATGCTATCTTCCTGTCAGGGGTAAACTATAAGCTTTTCTAACTACTCCCTTTGAGCAGCTCCATGTTGCAGAAGCTCTATTACAGGAAAACTGACCTTTGTGGGGCTTTCTTCCTGCATCTAGCACCAACTTGTAGAGTGGAAGTTCTTGTAGGCATAGGAGGCTGAGATTACTAGGATCCTGGTCACCCTTGCCTAAGGTCATTACTAGACTAGGGGTTTCATGGTGGGATAGGCAAGGTGAGAAGACCAGAGGCTATCATCTCTGCCTAGCACCCTTCTCAAAAACGAATGTCATTACAAGAGAAGTGGACCATTATTTTTAGCCCCATCTCTCTAGCAGTAATGTGGAGCTTTTAGCTAGAGGAGAGGCAGGCAGGCTTTAATAACTAAGAGCTCTGAAGCTGTTCTCAAGGGAACTCAATTGTTTTGCAGCAGAGTATGGAGAAGTTCAAGCATAAGAATATTCTTAAAAACAATGACGATTTTAGTGGCAAACAATTAAGAGAAGGCTAGTAGGTCCGTGAGAGCTACAAACTAAACTGTAGCCCAGTGAGACGTTTATAAGGGAGAGAAGCAGAAAAAGAGCTATGGAGAACTCTCCAGAGGTGGGACATCAAAGACTTGCCTCCAGCACTGGCCTACAAAGAGGCCTGAATTTAATTGGAATAAATCAAAGCCAAACTCACTGTCGTGGAGTTGGATCCAAGTCATAGCGACCCCTCCTTGGCTTTCTGAGGCAGTATCACTACGGAAGTAGATTGCCCAACCTTCCTTCTGAGGAGTGGCTGGTGGGTTTGAACCGCCAGCCTTCTGG
>NW_006921827.1:3341128-3342078 GCF_000298275.1 Orycteropus afer afer | reverse complement strand
TGGAAGTAGATTGCCCCATCTTCCTTCCGAGGAGTGGCTGGTGGGTTTGAACTGCCAGCCTTCTGGTTAGCAGTCAAGTGCCTTACCGCTACGCCACCAGAGCTCCAACTACTTTCCATTAAATGGGGTAATTTCAGAGAATTCATAATATAGATGAATCTAGCAGTTATGAAACTTTAAGTATCACTATCTCCTGAACATAGAAATACTTTAAAAAATTACCTTTTTACTCAATTTATAGAGTTTATTATGTTGAAACATGGTTGTTTATCAAAAACCAGTTTGGCTAACAAGAATAACAATTACTTTATTTGTATTTAAGATTTAGTATATAATGTCTTTTGATTTCAGGTAGCTGTAGCCATACCTAATAGACCTCCTGATGCTGTACTTACAGATACCACCTCACTTAATCAGGTAAGATTGTTTTCTTGAAAAGTAATATATTCACCTGACTGATGATACCTTTCTCTTTATAACTCTGATACCCTATGATTTTAGGAGTCTAAAAGTAGTGTCCTTCAACATAATAAAAATAAGGACATGTTTCCTATAGTTGAAATTTATTCTTTCTAAATTTTTACTTATCTATATTTTTCTCCATTAGATGTCAAGAATATGTATAAATGGGTTTTCATTAGTCAGTCAAAAAGTATTATATTTTGCTGACAATTGAATGCTTGCTTGCCTTATAAAGAAACTACCCATATTAGAAGCCAAGAATTTCACAAACACCTTTGAGAGTAGGAAAAAAAAAAAGAGTTAAAAGACAAGTCTTAGTCCTCTTTTCTTTTACCAAGAAAGAAATCTGTCATATTACTTGAAAATAGATTATTTTATGCTAATTTAGAGGACAGGCAAAATAAAGTATATTGGCTATGTTGTTGTTGTTGTTGTTGTTATGTGCCGTCGAGTCGGCCCCGACTCATAGCGACCCCTCCTTGGGTTTC
>NW_006921827.1:3335340-3341028 GCF_000298275.1 Orycteropus afer afer | reverse complement strand
GAGGCAGTATCACTACGGAAGTAGGATTGCCCAACCTTCCTTCCGAGGAGTGGCTGGTGGATAGACGACTTAATCTTTTTTTGGCCTAAATAATGTGGAGGAGATAAAATGCCCTGTCAGTTCACAAATTCTGTGAACATGATGATTTATTTAAGAAACAAAAGGTAACCATAAAGATGTGAAAAGTCTGTTTTTCAGACACCTAAATGTTCCTCACTAAGGTGGCAGAAGAATAACCAAGCAGATAAAGCCTAGATTCCTTTAATTTCTGGAATTACACTGTGAATGAACTTGGATGATAGCAAATTATTCATAAAGTTCATTTTGAATGTTTGATCCTCACTTTTGCAAAATTTATGTTTCTTGGCAAATAGAAATATAATTTCATATACCAGAAAGAATTTAGGATGGCACATACAAATTGTATTTTTTTCTGAATCATATAATTTAATGATAGAAAGAATACTACTTTATTCATCAGGTTAGGTTTTGACTTTAAATGTTTTTTCCATCCCTTACTGTTTTTTATTAATTTCTTAAAAATACACCCACATTTGTGTTTATATAAGACATCATGGAGAAACTAATTTTATTAGGGTACTAAAGAACAGAAAAGACTTCATGGTTCCATGGTTAAGAAAACCCAACAAATAGCCTTTATTCTTGGGTTACAAAATCCAAACCAAACCCACTGTTAATTTTACTTATAGGGATCCTGTAGGACAAAGTAGAACTGCCCCATAGGGTTTCCAAAGCTGTAATCTTTATGGAAATAGACTTCCTTATCTTTTTCCCACGGAGCAGCTGGTGGGTTTGAACTGCTGATTATGTGATGAGCAGCTGAGCACTTAAATAGTTGCTACCAGGACTTCTTTGGGTTACATTGCAATTCTTGGGTTGTACTGAAGTAGTGAAAATATTTGCTGTAGATAAGAAAAACAGTAGTTTCCAGGGTTTAAATTCTACACATGGTAAGTGGAGGCATTTTCTTTCTTTGACTCTTTCTCAAATGAATAGAACTTTTTGTTAGCTTTTAGAAAATTTTAATATCTTGCTGTGTGACAAGACATTTTTTAAGTCAACAAATATTTTTGTGTAAATAATGATCACCCATAATTTTGACAGAGGTTCTTGGTCATTTTATGTCATGGTCATTCAGCCACATGATGACAGTCATCTAACATTGCTTCAAAAAGCTTTTTGCACGAAAGTTCAGGGGATTTGTTTGACCATCTGAAACTGGATCTGTGCTCCAGGAGATACAAATGAAGTAGAAGAAATGTGTCTGTTGTCAAGAAGCTGAAAGGACACATGTAGATTCCAGACATAGATGTTTGAAATAACTGTTGTTAAGTGCCATTGAGTCAGTTCTGACTCATAGCAATCCGATTTACAACAGAGTGAAACACTGCCCAATCCTGTACCATTCTCACAGTTGTTGCTATGTGTGAGCCCAGTGTTGTAGCCACTGTGTCAGTCCATCTCATTGAGGGTCTTTCTGTTTTTGGTTGACCTTCTAGGCCACCTATTTGAAGTAAGAATGTTTAAATACAAGGCTTTGAATTGTGTTGTCAGAATGTCCAATGTTGTATACATTCGAGAGAGGATACTCACTAGGAACTGATAGAAGATTTGGTAGGAAAGATGGAATTTAACTGAGTTAATAATGAATTGATATTCCTTATTCCGGAGACATAGAGCTTGCAGTGTGATAGGGAAAGGAATGCGAAGTAATCAAAGAATGTAAGGGAGGAGAAGAAGAGCATAATGTGTGTGTTGAGTACAAGTGTACTTTATAGTCAAACTTCATAGTTAATAATCATAAAATTTTACATCAATAATCTAGAAAGGCCTAAGAATAAATAGATACCAAGTTAGGCTTTGTATTTCAGAAGATGAGAACAAGTATATGTAGTTTCCCTAGATACATATCTTATTTTAGTTACTATCATTATTAACTTAAATTATTCTTTGGTATATTAGTTATTTTGTTATTGTTGCTAAGTGGTATTAAATCAGTTCTAACTCATAGTGATATAATTAGTAAAATTACAGATGCATAACTACCTTATTTTTTTGTTATTAAACAATGATTTACTATGTCTCATGACTCTGTGGGTTAACTAGGTGATGCTTTTGTTATAAATGGTATTGGCTTCACTCATATACTGTTGGTGGCTGGAAAGGGCTGAGAGGTCTGAGATGGTTTCTTCCACAAGTCTGGGGTTTTAGTGCTGTCTTTTGACTGGGACACCTCAAATCTGCCTCTTCCTCCATGTGGTATCTCATCTTTCAGAGCCTTTCTTTAATGGCCTTTCTTTCCAGTAGGATAATTTAGCCTTTCACAAATTGTTGTGGTTGGCTTCCAAGAGAGTAAAAATGGAAGCTACCAGGGCCAGAGCTTGCACAGTGTCACTTCTGCTGCATCTGTCAGTCAAAGCAAGTCACAAGCGCCATATATAAGAAGAAGATAATTAGACTCTATTTCTTCATGAGTGGAGAGACGTGTGTGTGTACAGGGCAGGGAGGAATGTTGGTGGCCATCTTTGGAGAGACTGTCACAATGGTCATTAAAAATTATTCTTTAGAAAAATATTTTATGGCATATTTGTTAAGTGAAAAAAGGGACCATTGTTGAGAACAGAATATTGTAGGAGAAAACATACTTTCTATAGAATAGAATACAGTACCTATTTTGTCTAAGACAATATATATGCCCCCCAAAAAGGACTGGAAACAGAAGTATCAATGTGTCATTAGACTTTGTTTATGGGTGGCAGAGTGAGATGTCTTATACATTTCTGTATTTTCTAAATAATTAGAAATTGAAATCAGGAAAAAAAATCTTGAGCATAATTTAGAGATGACTGAATAATTAGGTGTGATTTTAAAAAACTAAACATAAGTGTCATCAGTAACTACTTATTGAACTTTCCAGTTTCATCATTACCACCCTACCCTTTTCCCACTCATCTTCTATATGTAAACCAGTTTCTTTTTTTTTCTGATTATTATTTTTTTTCATAAAAATAATCATACATGTATATTTTATTTCCTTTTTTTTCCCATACCATATATATTCTTGTGCTTTGCTTTTTCAGTTAATAGTACCTACAGCTGTGGTGATGACACCAACTCAGTGACCTTATAGGATAGAATATAACTGCCTCCTAGGGTTTCCAAACAACAACTTTTTACGGACAGTATCATTAATACCAGATACAAATAAAAGTATGCTGAAAATCATTCAAAAATTGTTGTAGCAGTACATGGACAAGAAACCACCACAAATTCAAGCTGGATTCAGAAGAAGATAAGGAATGAGAGCTATCATTGCTGAGGTCAGATGGATCTTGGCTGAAAGCAAAGAACACCAGAAAGATGTTTACTTGTGTTTTATTGACTATGCAAATGCATTTAACTGTGTGGATCATAACAAATTATAGATAACATTGTGAAGAATGGAAATACTAGAACACTTAATTGTGTTAATGAGTAACCTGTAGGTAGACTAAAAGGTAGTTGTTCAAATAGAACATGGGATATTGCATGATTTAAAATCAGGAAGAGTGTGCGTCAAGGCTATATCCTTTCATCCATACATACTCAGTCTGTGTACTGAGCAGATAATCTGAGAAGCTGGACAGTATGAAAGAGAATACAGCATTAGGATTGGAGGAAGACTAATTAACAATCTGTGATAAGTAGATGGGTACAACTTTGCTTGGTGAAAGTGAAGAGGATTTGAAGCACTTATTGATGAAGAACAAAGACTACAGTCTTCAGTATGGATTACATATCAACAAAAAGAAAACAAAAATTCTCACAACTGGACCAACAATTAGCATCACGACAAATGGAAAAAAGATTGAAGTTTTCTGAGATTTCATTTTACTTGGATCCACAGTCTATATCGATGGAAGTAGTGGTCAAGAAATCAAATGATGTATTGCTTTGGGCAGATCTGCTGCAGAAGATGTCTTTAAAATGTTAAAGAATAAGATGTCACACCTGACTCAGGCTGTGGATGGTATTTTCCGTAGATTCATATGCATTAAAGCTGCAGAGTGAATAAGGAGGACGTCAGGAGAATTAATGCATTTGAGTTGTGGTGTTGGTGAAGAATATCGAATGTACCATGGACTGCTAGAAGAATGAATAAATCCGTCTTGGAGCAAGTACAGTTGGAATTTTCCTTAGAAGTGAGAATGGCAAGACTTTGCGACTTTGCCTTTTGTACTTTGGTATTGTCATCAGGAGGCTCCAGTCCCTGAAGAAGGACAACATGCTTGGTAAGGTAGAGGGTCGGCAAAAAAGGGGAGGATTCTCAAAGAGATGGACTGACACAGTGGCAGGAACAGTGGACTCAAAGCATGGCAGTGATTGGGAGAATGAGGCAAGACTGGGCAGTGTTTCATTCTGTTGTACGTGAGGTCACTGTGAGTTGAAACTGACTCAATGATACCTAACAACAACTCTTCATGGAAGCAGACTGCCACATCTTTCTTCTGAGGTGCTCCTGGTAGATTTCAGCACTTTCAGTTAATAGCTGAGCACTTATGCATGGTGCCACCAGGGTTCCTTCAGTTAACATTATATTAAGTAAATCACCCCAGATTAGTTTGTAGAAATCTCATTTTTTTTCCAGTTAAATAGTATTGTGTGAATGTACCATAGTTTATTTGACCACTTTCTTACTTGTATATGAGTGTTTAGATTGTTTATAATACCTTATAGTAACACAAATTCTGCTAATCCTTTAGTTCATCTGAGTAGTGACCTTTACCTTCATGGCCTGGCAGGCCCCATTCCCCTGCCTCTTGGGTATGGCAGCCCTGCCCCTCACTTTTGGGGAGTGGATATGGCCACAATCTACTGGCCCTCATGAATGGCAGCCCCACACTCCAGAACCAAATTGGTGAAGGTCTGACTCTAGGAGGTGAGGGTAGTTCCACCCCCAGAAGCCATTGTCCTACCTTTTGAGGCTGAGGCAGCTCTGCTTCCTGTTTCCTTGGTCTCTCTCTCCGCTTCTGCCAATTAATGACCAAAGGCAGCACACCACCAGGAATCTTCCTGCCCCAAAGACACTCAGCTTTCTTGTTCTGTGGGCTGGTAGGACTGTCACTATCTCATGCTAGTGTCTCAGCTCTGCTGCTGCCATCTCTCTGCTGTATTGGTTACCTCTAGTGCTACTCTGACAGTAAATACCACAAATGGATGACTTGAACAGTTTATTCTCTTATGGTTTAGGAAGCTAGAAGTCCTGTTTCAAAGTGCCAGCTCCAGGGGCTGGATGACGTTGGGTAGTCCATTGACCTTGGGCTTCAGCTCTGTCTCTTGTTTCTGGCCCACTAAAGCTGGAGGCACCTCTTAGGTTAGGCAGGTGCTGGCTTCTGAAGCTGACAAACCCAAGGTCAACAAATAAAATAGCACAGTCCCAAAAGTATCAGAAAGCATGGCAGGCCACTGGTTCAAGCCCAGAAACAACCCTAAGATCAGCAGACAGCATGGCAGGCTGGATGAAGACCTGGCTACATTCAGGGTCCAATCATGCCAAAAAGCTCCAGAGACTTTCCTCAAAGCTGCTTCTTACATAATGGAAGCAGACCACATAACTACTCAGCTGCTCTAGTCGATTTCATCATGGAGTTAATGACCAGTGTCATCATAGGGAATAGCTACATCCAG
>NW_006921827.1:3331304-3334710 GCF_000298275.1 Orycteropus afer afer | reverse complement strand
TATACCTACCTGGTATAAATAGCTGGAAGTCACGGGAGTGAATTTAATTTCAGGCCTGTTGGATGACTAGGGGCCATAGTCTTGGGGATTTCACCAGTCTCTATCAGAACACTAAGCCTGATATTTTTTATGACTGTGAGTTTTGTTCCACATTTTTCTCCTGCTTTATCCAGGCTCTCCTACACTGATCACTTTCCACATGATTGACAGTGGTAGCCAGGCACCATCTAGTTCTTTTGGTCTCAGGGTCATGTATGCTGAGGTTTGTGTGGTCCACTAATTAAGTATATGTAATTTTATTAAATATTGACAGATTCCCTATATAAAAGTTGTATCAAGTTTGTATTCCCAATGACTATGTATGATAGTCCCTGTTTGCTCACATATTCACCTATCAAATGTGTCAGTCTTTTTAATTTTTTATTAATTTTATAGGTGAGAAGTAGTATCTCATTGTAGTTTATTTTACATTTCCCTTATTTGGAGTACTTTTGAGCATCTGTTAAAATTTTAAGGATCATTTTATGTTTTCTTTTGTGAACTGTTTGCTCATGTCTTTTGTCAGTTTTTCTGTTGTGCTTTTGGTCTTTTTTTCCCTTCACTTTTTAAGATTTCCTTAGAAACACCAGCCCTTTAACTGTGATGAAACTAAAAAAACCAAAGCCACTTTGTGGAGAGATTGGAACTCTCATTCACTGCTGGTGGGACTGCAAGATGGTACGATCACTGTGGAAAATGGTATTATGTTTCCTTAAAAACCTGAAAATAGAAATACCATTGATCCAGCAATTCCATTACTAGGAATATATCCTAAAGAGATGAGAGACAGGACACAAATAGACATATGCACACCCATGTTCGTCACAGTACAATTCACTATAGCAAAGAGATGGAAACAACTTAGATACCCATCAACAGATGAATGGATAATCAAATTATGATACATTCACCCAAGGGAATACTATGCTCTATTAAAAAATAGTGAAGAATACGTGAATCATCTTACAATGTGGGTGAATATGGAGGACATTATGCTGAGTGAAATAAGTCAATCACAGATGGACAAATATTATATGAGGCCATTATTGTAAAACGTCAAGGAAAGGTTTACTTAGGGAAGGGAATGCACTTTGTAGGTTACTGGGGATGGGAGGGAAAGTGAGGGAAAATTTTGGACTAGTTGGGGGTCACACATTGATTTGGGTAAGGGGAGGGGCAGTATGGTAAGAGTCTGTGACCAGCATGATGACATTGGGGAAAGGAAGGACACTGAAATGTACATATAAGGTAAAGACAACAGAGGCAAACACTAGTATACGCACAATATTGCATTACCACTAACACCAAACACCAGGTTACAGATAAACACATAAACAACTGAGAAGATCATAGGTGGGGGTCGGTGAACAGAAATGTACCCTAGACCAAGGATAGATTTGGCTGAACATAATTTTACATAGGTACTCAGTAAAACCCCAAACAAACAAAAAAACCAAACTCACTGACATGGAATCAGATCCAACTTATAGCAACCTCTCTTTGGGATTCTGAGGCAGTATCATTATGGAAGTAGATTTCCCAATCTTCCTTCTGAGGAGTGGCTAGTGGGTTTGAACCCCCAGTTTTCTGGTTAGCAGTCAAATGCTTTAGGCACTATGCTACCAGAGCTCCTACGTAGGTATTAGTGGTACAGAATTAGCTACATTCATTACAGAAGCAACAGAAGACAGAGTTGGAGTAACTTCTCAGAGACAAACACCTTGAGAGAGAGAATCACCAGGCCTGCTGATTTGAGACCATAGTGTTGGGGGATACCAAGCTCAATTGGCACACCATGTTACATAAACACCTTGTTCCACAACCTACTTTGATGAGTAGCGACTGGGGTCTTAAAAGCTTTTGAGCAGCCATCTAAGATGCAACTATTGGTCTCCTCTTGTCTGAAGCAAAGAAGAGTGAAGAAAATCAAAGCCACTTGGAAACAGTCCAAGGATATGATGGACCTGGAGACCAGAAGAACTAGAGGGTGCCTGGCCACCAATGCCAACCACTCGGGAAGGGATCAGAACTAGAGATCCTGGATAAAGTAGGAAGAAAAATGTGGAACAAAATTCAAAAACACAAACATGACCAGTACTACTGGTTGGATAGAATTTGGTGGAACCCCCAAGACTATGGCCCTGAGATACCCTCTGGGCCTAGGATTGGATTTACTCCCATGGATTGGCTGTCAGCCCAACAGTAGAAAGACTTACATGCAGAGCACCCACCCCAGGGCAATGCACCCAGCTACTCTAGGGAGATACACCCCTTAGACCAGTTGGCCGTGGGGCAACAGAGGGGCATTCACATGGAGGGAAAGCTGGACAGACAAGAGTGCATAATTAAGAAGGGCACAGGGAGGGGGTGGTCACAGGGATGGGAGGGGAAGAGAGTGCGTTATGATTGGGGGTGGTAATCGGGGCATGAAAATCACAAGTACACAAACTGTTGAATGTAAAACAAATTTTGCTCTGTAAATTTGCACCCAAAACATAATAAATTTTAAAAAAGGAAAAAAAACTAAAGCTAAAAACAAACAAAAAACCTAATCCAACTGTTATCGCCTCAATGCCAGCTCATAGTGACTCTGTAGGACAGAGCAGAACTGCTTCATAGGGTTTCCAAGACACTAAATATTTATAGAACTGGACTGCCATATCATTTTCCCATGGAGAGGTTGGTTTGTTCAAGTCTGACCTTTTGGTTAGCAGCTGAGTGCTTTAAGCACTGAACCACTAGGGTTCCCTTTATCTGTGATGTATGTTGCAAATGTTTTCTCCCAGTTTATCATTTGTCTTTTAACTTTTCTGATAGTGTTTTATATTATGCAGGAGTTTTAAAATTTAATTGTCTATTTTATGAATCTTTGGTTGGCTTGAGATTTCCAGTCATAGTTGGAGAGCCTTATACCCAGCTTATAGAGGAATTTATCCATATTTTCTTTGAATTCTTATATGATTTCATTTTTTGTGTGTGTGTTTGGGTCTCTTTTCTGAAGGCTATTCATGGGTATTGTGGGAAGTGTGGATCCAATTTTACGTTTTTTCCCCAAAGCTAGGTAGTGTCCAGCACCATTTGTTAGAAAATCCAACTTTGCCTCAGTAATTTGGAATGAAAGCTTTGTCGTATGCTGACTATTCAGATGTATTTATACCTATTTCTTGACCTTCTGCTTTTTCCACTGGGCTAACTATTCATGTGTCAGTACCATATAGTTTTCATTGTATAGGCTTTACTGTATATTTGATATCTGCTAGGATTTGTCCCAGGAGCTCTGGTAGCATAGTGGCTAAAGCACTTGACTGCTAACCAGAAGGCTGGCGGTTCAAACCCATCAGCCACTCCTCGGAAGGAAGGTTGGGCA
>NW_006921827.1:3329260-3329849 GCF_000298275.1 Orycteropus afer afer | reverse complement strand
GAGGAGTAGCTAGTGGGTTTGAACCTCCAGCCTTCTGGTTAGCAGTCAAGTGCCTTAGCCACTATGCTACCAGAGCTCCCTCAGTTTAGGAGACTAGAAATCAGAATTCAGGTTGCTGGATGTAGGGGAAGGTTTCCTTTCACAGTCACCTCTGGAGGAAGGTCCTTGTCTTCTCTTTGACATCTCTCTCCCTATCTTTTTTATATTTCAAAAAAAATTGATTCAAGATAATTCCCCACACTAATCCTATCTGGAGGACACATAACAACAACAATCCTATCTCATTAACATAAGAAAGACAATTCATTCCCAAATGGAATTGTAACCACAGGCACAGAAGTTAGGATTTACAACACATATTTTGGGAACATGGTTCAATCTATAACACTGTATATCTTATGCCTATGATGGTGGTGGGACTGAGGATTGTGCATGGTAGCTGGTTTATGTAGCTGCTCTCTTACCAAAGGTTAGTGGCTTTTCCTTTTCATAACTCCTTTCCTGGTTAATGTGTCTGGCCAGGTTCCAGAGTTCCAAAATAAATTACTATGATAATTTTTTTACAGTTTAATGGTTGTTTTGGGGGGGG
>NW_006921827.1:3317955-3328470 GCF_000298275.1 Orycteropus afer afer | reverse complement strand
ATGTTAATGATATTGTTCAATAATTTCCACATTCTGTGGGATCAGCTTTCTTTGGAATGGGTGGAAATATGGATCTCTTCCAGTCAGTTGGCCAGGTAGTTGTTTTCCAAATCTCTTGGCATAACCAAGTGAGTACCTCCAGTGGGGCATCCGTTTGTTGAAACATCTCAATGGGTATTATGGGTTTTCTGTCAATTCCTGGAGGCTTGTTCTTCACCAGTTTCTTCAGTGTAGCTTCGACTTCTTCCTTCAGTACCATTGGTTCTTGATCATATGCCACCCCCTGAAATGGATGACTGTTGACCCATTCTTTTTGGTACAGTGACTCTGTATGTTCCTTCTATCTTCGTTTGATGTTTCCTGCATCATTCAATATTTTGCCCATAGAATCTTTCAGTATTGCAACTCAAGGGTTAATTTTTTCCTCAGTTATTTCAGCTTGAGAAATGCTGAGCATGTTCTTCCCTTTTGGTTTTCTAACTCCAGGTCTTCGCACATTTCCTTATAGTAATTGGCTTTTTCTGCTTGAGCTGCTCTTTGAAATCTTCTGTTCACCTCTTTTGTCATTTTATTTGCTTTAGCTACTCTCCACTCAAGGGCAAGTTTCAGAGTCTCTTCTGACATCCATTTTGATCTTTTCTTCTTTTCTCGTCTTTTTAATGATCTCTTGCTTTCTTAATGGATGCTGTTCTTGATGTCATCCCACAATTCTTCTGGTTTCTGGCCATTGGTGTTCAATGCATCAAATCTATTCTTTAGATGTCTCTAAATTCAGAAGGATATATTCAAGGTCATATTTTGGCTCTCGAGAATTCATTTTAATTGTCTTCGACTTCAAGTGGAACTTTCATATGAGCAGTTGATGGTCTGTTCCACAGTCAGCTCCTGGCCTTGTTTTGGCTGAAGATATTGAGCTTTTCCATCATCTCTTGCCACAGATGTAGTCAATCTGATTCCTGTGTATGCCATCTGATGAAGTCCATGTGCATAGCGGCTGTTTGTGTTGTTGAACAAATGTATTTGAATGAATAAGTCGTTCGTTAGTCTTACAAAAGTTGGAATGCGGAAGTTGTAAACAAAGAAGAATCACTGGTATTTGGAAAATTTGGCCTTGGTGAGAGACATAATGCTGGAGATTGCATGATAGAATTTTGCAAAACCAACGACTTATTTGTGGTTTAGTGTTAGAATTCTAACCTCCAAGGAGAGCCAGGTTTGATTCCTCCCCAATGCACTTCATGTGTAGCCACTGCCTGTCTGTCACTGTAGGCTTGTGTGTTGCTGTGATGTGAAACATTTCAGCAGAGCTTCCAGACTAAGACAAATTAGAAAGAAAGGCCTGGTGATCTACTTAGAAAATTAGCTAATGAAAATCCTGTGGATCACAACTGTTTGATACAAAGACTATGTGGATGGTACAGGACTGAGCAGTATTACGTACCATTGTGTGTGGGATCACCATGACTTGGGGGCCAACTTGACTGCAGTTAACAACACCATTAGTCACACAAGTGACAGGGAAGGCAATAGGATTATTAAAATTATAAAAAGCATATTTAAAAGGAATGAAGTATTTCTATGAATGATATAAAATATTTTTATCAAAGAAAAATAATCAATTATGAAAAAAATGTCAGATATACTAACTTGACTAATTTTTATACATCATAATAGTAGTTTGGGAAAGCTTAACACAATATTTATGAGGAAGGGAAGAAGTCTTTAGGAAGACCCAAAAGTGTTGAGTTACTATGTAGATACATTAAATGGCTTATCACTAGCTAGTTTGTGAATTTTTTAATTTTACGTCTTTAGTACTAAAAAGTGCCCTAAGTATCTTTTGCTTTGAACAATTTAAATGCTAGGGAGTATAGTGACTTTTTCTTTATTGTTATTCACATCTTTTTTGCTAATTTTATCTACCCTAACTAAACCAGTTGCCACTGAGTCATTTTTGACTCAAGGCAACCCCATGTGTGTCAGAGTAGAACTATATTCCATAGCGTTTTTAGTAGCTGATTTTTTGGAAGTAAATCACCAAGGTTCCTCTGGGTGAACTGGAGCAGCCAACTTTTTAGTTAGGAACCAATCAGATTAATTATTTTATGACCCTGGAACTCCTAGTTAACCTGTTGTTGTTGTTGTTGTCATATAGTCAGCTCAGACTCATAGCAACCCTATGTATAACAGAATGAACACTGCCCGGTCATGTGCCATCCTCACAATCCTTGCCATACTTGGGCCCATAATTTTAGCCACTGTGTCAGTTCATCTTTTGAGGGTCTTACCCTTTTTTACTGATGCTCCACTTTAGCAAGCATGATATCCTTCTCCAGGAAATGGTCCCTTCTTACAACATGACCAAAGTAGGTCAGACGAAGTCTGGCCATTCTCACTTGCAAGGAACATTCTGGCTGCACTTCTTCCAGGACAGATTTGTTCGTTCTTCTGGTAACCCTTGGTATTTTCTGTATTCTTCACCAACACCACAATTCAAAAGCATCACCTTTTCTTTGGTCTTTCTTGTTCATTGTCCAGCTTTCACACACATATGAGGTGATTGAAAATACCATGGCTTAGGTCAGGTATACCTTAGTCTTCAAAGTGACATGTTTGCTCTTCAACATTTTAAAGAGGTCTTTTGTAGCAGATTTTCCCAGTCCATTATGACATCTGACTTGTTGACTGCTTCCATGTGGATCCAAGTGATATGAAATCTTTGACCACTTCAGATGTTTCTCCGTTTATCATGCTGCTGCTTATTGGTCCAGTTTTGAGGATTTTCATTTTCTTTATGTTGAGGTGTAATCCATTCTGCAGACTGTAGTCTTTAATCTTTATCAGTAAGTGCTTCAGGTCATCTTTTTTCAGCAAGCAAGGTTGTGTCATCTGTATTTCCAACCAAACTCACTGCTGTTGAGTTGATTCCAACTCTTAGCGATCCTTCCTTAGGTTTCTGAGGCAGTATCTTTATGGAAGTAGATTGCCCAGTTTTCCTTCTGAGGAGTGGCTGGTGTACTTCCTTTTGAGGAGTGGCTGGTGTACTTCCTTCTGAGGAGTGGCTGGGGTACTTCTTTCTGAGGAGTGGCTGGTATATTTCCTTCTGAGGAGTGGCTTGTGGGTTTGAACACAGATTGTTAATGAGTCTTCCTCCAATCCTCATGCCGCATTCTTCACATAGTCCAGCTTCTTGGAATATTTGTTCAGCATACACAGCCTTCCTGATTTTAAACTATGTAGTATCTGCTAGTTCTGTTCAAATGACAGCCTCCTGGTCTATGTATAGGTTCCTCATGACACAATTAAGTGGTGTGGTAGTCCTATTCTTTGCAATGTTATACATAATTTGTTATGATCTACACAGTCGAAGTTTTCATATAGTCATTAAAACACAGGTAACCATCTTTCTGGTATTCTTTGCTTTCAGCCAAGATCCATCTGACATCAGCAGTGATATTGCTTGTTCCACATCCTCTTCTGAATCCAGCTTTATTAAAGGCTATAAACACTTACCTTATCTTCATTGTATTTTAATGAAAGTAGGTCCACGGATTCCTTTTTGTGAATTTCTATTCAAGCAGTGGTTAACAGTGTTACACCCAGGTGTAGTTCTTGTCTCCCCTTCCTATTATTTAATAGCTTTTTTGTTGGTCCTCATTTCAATAGCAGTTGTTAAAGAAAGCATTTAATATATACTTAATCTTTCTTACTAAAAACAGCTTTTTAAAAAATCAGAGTGTCAGTTATATTATGATGGATTTCTTATATAATAACTAGCCATATTTCTTTTAATGTATTCTAAGAAAACACTGAATACTAGTCACCTCTGTAATTCTTCCTCCACAGGCTGCCTTGTACCGCCTAAGTGGAGACTGGAATCCATTACACATTGATCCTAATTTTGCCGGCATAGCAGGTGAGTTGCTAATAATGTATAACTTTGAAAAAATATTAGCTTATCATAGTAGTCTAAATAGTATTTTTAAAGACAGTGCTACTTGTAACTGGTAGTTCGAGTAACATTTTAAAAATAGCCCTTTCTGAATTACATTATTCAAAGGATATTGAAAGGTAGGAAGTATTGTTTAGAAAAATGGTATACTTGAGATTCAGATTTTAGTGAGAAGGAAGTAACTGGTAGTGATAAATTCTAAGTTAGGAGCTTGGGGTGGTCTTTGAGTTATTGTGGAGGACAAGGTCATTGGAAGAAAGATCAAGAACTAAAAGGATTAGGAAGGATCATCTACATATGGATATTGAAATCTCTGTAGATGATGACATGTTATAACCTAAGCTAAACAGAGTAAAACAATTCTTTGTATTCATAGTACTCTTACGTTACTTTTCCTGTTTTTTTTTTTTTTTGGGGTGTGGTTTGTTTGTTTGATAATTTTCTCCCAGAAAGTATATTCTATAAAATAATTTCCATGTTTCTTAAAATAGATAGTATAATTCATGTTAATGTAGGTTAAAGATATACTTAAAAAAACCCAAATTAACTGTACTTGGTTTATGAACATGACAGCTGCTGGTATTAACTAAATTATCTCTCTTTATTTAGGTTTTGACAAGCCCATATTACATGGATTATGCACATTTGGATTTTCTGCCAGGCATGTTTTAAGGCAGTTTGCCAATAATGATGTGTCCAGATTCAAGGCAGTGAAGGTATATGCATATTAATGCATTCTTTGAAGGAAAGCAGTTTAGTGAAGTCATTTAAGATAGATGTTGTTGTTGTTGTTATGTGCTGTCGAGTCGGACCCGACTTTTAGTGACCCCTCCTTGGGTTTCTGAGGCAGTGTCACTACGGAAGTAGATTGCCCCATCTTCCTTTATATGGTAGAAATAGACATTTTTATTATTTCGTTGGCTTGGCAACTACACATTTTAGTTTTGTAGCTACAAATAGCTGTATTACACATGTATTATCAATGCTATTGTATAGTTACAATTTTAACAGGTAAAGTGGACTTTATCATGTTACTGATTAGGAATATACATATACCAACATGTGCCTTCTTATAAAAAACTCGAGATTTATTCTTCCTTTTTTACTATTTTATAACTTGCTTTAATTTAATTGAAAATACTAAGTGACTATATTTGATTTCTAATAAACATGCACCACATTAACTACAATTTTTTTTAGCTCTTGTATTCTTATGTTGATTTCATGTTTCTATCCATTACAAATAATAAGGAAAAATATCTGTGCACATTCTATCTTTGCATAAGAGTAAGTCAAAAGATACACAATTAAAAAAAAAACAAAAAAACTTTCAAGTCTTAGTGTCAAATAGCTCCAAAGCTCTTATTTTATGCACTGTGCAACTATAAAAATGCATTTTCTAATGCCTTATTCTTGGTAATAAAGTATTATGCATTTTAATTTTATTACAGCTGTCTTTATTATTATCCAGTAATATATGCACAGAGCAAATAAAATAGTGTAGAAAGTTATGAAATAAAATGTAGGATTATATTGCTCTGTATACCCATGCAAGGCCTCATTCCCCCAGAGGCTAATTACTACCACTTTTAATTGCTTCTTTAAGTTGTTCTGGTAGTTACTTATATAACTCTACTTAGTATGGTTATTCTTCTCTTTGTTGATTCATCAAGATTAAATACTATTTATTGGTTCCCTACTTATTAGCTCTGGTAGTGTAGTGCCTAAGGCACTTGACTGCTAACCAGAAGGCTGGTGGTTCTAACCTACCAGCCACTCCTCAGAAGGAAGGTTGGGCAATCTACTTCCATAGTGATACCACCTCAGAAACCCAAGGAGGGGTCACTATGAGTCGGGTCCGACTCAATGGCACATAATAACAACACTTATTAGCTCACTTATATTAGGTATGGAGTCCCTGGATGGTGTAAGTGTTTAAATGTTCAACTAGTAACTGAAACGTTGGTGATTTGAACCCACCTAAATGTATCTAGGAGCTCTGATGGCATAGATTCAGGTATTTGGCCACCAACCAAAAGATCAGCAGTTAAAAGCTGCCAGCCACTCTGAGAGAGAAAGATAAAGCAGTGTACTTCTATAAAGATTTATAGTCTTGGAAACACTGTAGAATGATTCTGTTTTGTCCTGTAGGATTGCCATGAGTTGGAATTGACTCGATGGTAGTGAAGGTTTTTTTTTTCTTTTTTATTATTATTAGGTTTAGTTCTTTTATGACTTGAAATATATTTAAACTTCTATTTCCTTTCCTTTTTGTTCTTCCTACCACCTTCCCATTTTCTTCCCTTCCTCACAAATTGAAGAATTTCATGTTACAACATTTTAACCCAAGAACACATTTATTTTGTTTTAAAGGTTCGTTTTGCAAAACCAGTATATCCAGGTCAAACTCTACAAACTGAGATGTGGAAGGAAGGAAACAGAATTCATTTCCAAACTAAGGTATGAATGAGAGAGATAGAAGTACTTTGTTTTGTTACTCTCTTCACCACACTTTGTAATTTTGTTGATTCTTACAATTTCTTTGGTTAGTAGTATATATATGAGATAAAACCTAGAAATTTTTCTTTTTATGTGATGATAATATTATAAATGAAACAATTGAGATGTGTCATGTATTGAATTGTATCTCCCAGAAATGTGTATCAACTTGGCTGGGCCATGATTCTCAATGGATTGGAAGTTATGTAATGATGTAATCATACCCATGATGTGATCTGATGTGATCAGCTAATCAGTTGTAAGGGGATTAGAGTGAGATTCAACATTCTCACTTAGGTCATAGTCCTGATGTGACGTAAGGGGAGTTTTCCCTGGGGTGTGACCTGTGTGTTGTTGTTAAGTGCCATTGAGTCATTTCCGACTCATAGCGACCCTATGCACAGCAGAATGAAACACTGCCCCATCCCGTGCCAGCTCCATGATCCCTGCTATACTTGAGCCCATTGTCGCAGCCACCATGGCAATCCATCTCATTGAAGGCCTTCCCTTCTTTTGTCAACCCTCCACCTTATCAAGCATGACATCTTTCTCCAGGGAATGGTCCCTTCTGACAACATGACCAAAGTAGGTGAGACGAAGTCTGGCCATTCTTGCTTCCAAGGAACATTTCGGCTGCACTACCTCCAGGACAGATTTGTTAGTTCTTTTAGCAGTCCATGGTACTTGCAGCATTCTTTACCAGCACCACAGCTCAAAAGTATCAACTCTTCTTTGGTATTCCCTATTCATTGGAGCTCTGATGGCATAGTGACCTTCTAATCATACAAGAGATAAAAAGAGAAGTAAGCAGAGAAGTAGGAATATACTACTACCAAGAAAGAATAGTGGGGAACAGATGGACTTGAGGTCCCTGTACTGAAAATCTCCTAGACTCAGGGTAAGATTGATGCCAAGAAACATGAACATGTCCAAGGAACATTGGGCTCACAGATGTTGAAAGGAGGCAGAGATCTTCCTTCAGAGCTGACAGAGAGAAAAAGCCTTCCACTAGAGCTGGTGCCCTGAATTCTGACTCCTAATTTCCTAAACTATGAGAGAATAAATTTCTGTTTGCTAAATCCATTCACTTGTGGTATTTCTGTTAAAGCAGCACTAGATAACTAAGATAGGATATTTCAACAAAAGGATGCAATGTGGAATGCACTAGCTTGTCTGTGCCAAGAAATTTGGAAGGTTGTTTCCTGGCAGATTGATTGGAAGAGATCCGTATTTGTGCCCATTCCAAAGAAAGGTGATCCAGCAGAATGCAGAAATATTGAATAATACTAACATCACATGCAAGTAAAATTTTGTGAAAATAATTCAATAACGATTGTAGCAGTACACTGACATGGAACTGCCAGAAATTCAAGCTGAATTCAGAAGGGATTGTGGAATGAGGGATATCATTGCTGATGTCAGATGGATCTTGGCTAAAAACAAAGAATATCACAGAGATGATTACCTGTGTTTTATTGACTATGCCAAGACATTTGACTGTGTGGATCATAATAAATTATGGATAACATTGTGAAGAATGGGAATTCCAGAACTCTTAGCTGTGCTCATGAGAAACCTGTACATAGACCAAGAGGCAGCTATTCAACAGAAAAAGGGTACAGTGTGATGTATCACTTTTTATGGCCTTTCTAGCCATGGTCTTGTAACTCCCACCAAATGATTGAGCAGGACTATGCAAATAAGGTGCTTATAACCCACCAAGGGGATTGGATAGCTTGGTAATTATGTAAATAGAGTGCATGGCACCATTGTGGGTGTGGGACTGGGCAAAGGTGTGTACAACTCCCAACAAGGGGATTAGGTAGCTTTGCCAACCTGCTAGGCTTAAAATGAACCATCCTAGAGGTGGAAGCAGGGAGAAATGTCACCACCACCCGGAAGAAGAGATGGGAGCAGATGACATCTTTTGGATTCAGGATCCTGCGCTGGCAACCTTCTGGATCCAAGAGACAGAGATAGAGCTGTAACACCAGACATGGCAAGAAATAGTGACAGAGAAGTGGCAGCAGCAGAGGCAGCAGAAGTGGAGATTGGGCAGGAAATAATATTGTAGGCTTCTGTGACTATGGAGCAAGAGAGCTCAATGCCTTTAGGCTGGAAGCTTGCTGGTGGAGTGGAGTGCCTCCATGTACTTATTGGTGGAGCTAAATAGCTTTCTAACACTTGCCTGAGTAGGGTAGAAGCTGGGCTGAGTGACCCAGAAAGCCCAAGGGGCTGAGAGACTGAGAGGCTAAGGGGCTGAGGGTCAGGGAGAGCTGAGCACAGCTGAGAAGAGCCTATCCTGATCAAAGAACTGTGTCCTGAGTACTTCCTATCTTGAATTGTAACCTGTTACTTCCCTAATCTCCATAGTTGTGAGTATTGTCTGTGAGTTCTGTGGCCATTACAATGAATTATCAAAACCCAGCAGAAGAATAGAGAGTGCGGTGGGAGGAACAGCTGTTGTTATAATTAGTACAAAGTTTGGAGAGTGGAAGTATGTCTGACTTCCATTCCATAAGAATCACCCTTAGGAGTTCCAGTAAGATGGCGGACTAGGCAGAAAGAATGCACAGACCCTCTTCAACAAAGAAAAGGGAAACCAATTAACACAGACACAGAAGATAATCCTGGACACCTGAGCCTTGAAGGGAAGGATATAGAAGTGGACTAAACCCCAACTAGCAGAAGAATTTGCATGAAAATACCAAAAAAGGAGACAGATGGAGCTGCGGTCTGGTAGCAATCCTGAGTGATCCTGACGGCATGGCACAGAGAGCTTTGAGAGTGCTGAGTGGCGGTAGGACCTAAGAATGAACCTAAAAATTAGCCCTGCTAGCCAAGGACTGCATGGAGGACTGCTCTGGTGGCTGGGGAATAAACGGAAAATGTGAAGAGAAATGCAGGCTGAGCTGTGGACTTTTGCCTGTCCGGAGGCTGCTGCCATTTTGAATGTTCACAAGTGGCTTGACCATTTTGGATATTTAAAGAGACAGCGCTTTTGCAGATTCCAGGGGCTTAAGGACGATTCTGCTTGCCCGCAACCCCAAGGACACTCTGACTGGGACCTGCACGACTAGAAAGGTGCGAGATTCCTCTTGTTACTCTTATACCCCACACCCGCGTGATAAACGGAGGTGTGGCCATCCCCCACTCCCACCTACCTTCTGGGCCCACAGGAACTCCATCACAGACTGTGTGCTCAGATGGAGTGTGGGTGCCCTGCCCAGTCCTCCACTGATTTTTTTTCTCTTATTATTTTTTTCTTTTTTTGCTTTCTTTTTCCTGGTGATTAGTTTGCTTGTATTTGTCTGTTTTTAAACAACTATTAGTATTAATACTTTTGTTCTTTTTACTATTATTCTTATTCTTCCCCTCCCAGGTCCTAGTTTTCAGATTTTTTTCTTTTTCCTATTCCTGGTTAAAATTTATTTATTTTTTTAATTAAATTTTTTTCCTTTTTTCCCCCTTTTTTTCTCGTGGTTAACCCAGTTCCTTGTTTTTCTTTGTGCATTTTTTCCCATTTTTTTCCTTCATTATTCTCCTTCTCTACCTTTTTTCTCTTAGTGCCCTATATCCAGATATTGCAGATTTTCTTGTTATTTTTTTCTTCTTTTTCCATTTTCTCTTTTTTTTTGGTTACTGTTCCTGTGTGATTACATGGTGTCTTTTTTGTCCATGTGCTTTTAGTATTTTGATCGTTATTCAATTGTAATTTTTGTCTATCTGAGTGGGAAACAGCAACAATCCCCATAAGACACAACTACACCCCCACCTCCTGGAACTTCACATACTGACCAAGAGCCACTTCCTCCTTCTCCACCAATGGGCCAATGATAAAAAACCACCAAGAAGAGCCTGAATCACACTTGGCTGCTCTTCACAAACAGTTAACAGAGATCTAAATACAGCAATGCTACGATGCCTCGGAGACAACAGACCATCACAGTCCACAAAGAGGCAAGATAAAGTGGTAGAAACAAGGAGCAGGATACAGACCCAGAACACATCCCTGAGGAAGAAGCAGCATTGGAACTCTCTGATAAGGAATTCAAAAGAATTAT
>NW_006921827.1:3298599-3304302 GCF_000298275.1 Orycteropus afer afer | reverse complement strand
GACAAGGAGAGACCCATTGTTGCATCTAGATGGCTATTTGTAAGCTTTTAAGGTCCCAGTCACTACTTACCAAAGTAGGAGGTGGAATGATGTTTTGTGTAGTATGTTATGCCAATTGAGCTTTATGTCCCCTGTGACTGTGGTCCTGTGCCCATGGTTTCAACTACTCGGTCCCTCTGGGTAGCTGGCTGTGACCAAGCAGTGACTACCACCTTGCCTTTTGTCAGCTCCAGTATACACCTGGGAATTCAGGTCATACAAATACACTTATAGGACCATTGCAAATGACATCTTTAAAGTGTTAAAAAGCAAAGATGTCACTCTCAGCACTAAGGCAGCCCTTACCCTAGCCATGGTATTTTCAGTTGGCTCATGCATGTGAAAACTGGACAATGAATGAGGAAGAAGAATTGATGCCATTGAATTATGGCGTGTTGTTGTTGTTGTTATGTGCTGTCGAGTCGGCCCTGACTCATAGCGACCCCTCCTTGGGTTTCCGAGGCAGTATCACTACGGAAGTAGGATTGCCCAACCTTCCTTCCGAGGAGTGGCTGATGGGTTTGAACCGCCAGCCTTCTGGTTAGCAGTCAAGTGCTTTAGCCACTATGCTACCAGAGCTCCTGAATTATGGCATAGGCAAAGAATATTGAATATACCTGGACTGCCAGAAGAATGAACAAATCTGTCTTGGAAAGAAGTACAGCTGGAATGATCCTTAGAAGTGAGGATGGTGAGACTTCATCATCCATACTTTGGACATGTTGTAAGGAGAAACCTGTCCCTGAAGAAGGCCACTATGCTTCGTAAAGTAGAGCGTCAGCCAAAAAGAGGATGATGCTCAAGAAGTTGGACTGACACCATTGCTGCAGCAATAGGCTATTAGTAGTGGTCAGATGAAGTAAAGGACATGTAGCCATCTTTTTGCTTTGTTTTCAAGTGTTTTTTAGAAAATTTGTTAACAGAGTTGAAAGGTTGATTATTTTTGGCCGTATCATGGTGTACTATCTAGATGGTCTGTGTTGAGCATTTTAAAGAGCACCAACAATAATAGTAGCTTCTGTTTATTGTCTGTAACCAGCCTCTACCATTATCACAAATATGCATAACAACTGCTTTTAAAGGTAAGAAAATCTAGGTTTAGGTCTCCTAAATTACTTGCTCATGGTCTTCAAGGAAGTGATAAAGCTGGAATAGTCAGCCTAGCTCCAAAGCTTTTTACTGTATTATTATACATTCTTTCACAAATACATACATGTATGCATCATTGAACATTCATGGTATATTCTGTGAAATAGGATGTTACATGATTTGTATGTTGTTGTGTGAACACTGTTGCTTTGCAGTGTATTAATATGACTTCTCTAGCCATAGTCCTCCATTTTGTGATGTAAATCATAGCCTCTATTACTGTGGTTATGGTCCCATTTTGGAGTGAGTTGTCCATTATATTAAGGAGGCAGGATTAGGGTGGGATGTACCTTGAGTCACTAGAAGGTGTGACTCAAGTCGTCACATTTCGTTTTCTTGAGGAGATGGTCTACATCTAACATATGTGAATGCTCTGGCAAAGTTCTCTGTTTGGCTTTGGATCCTGTATCTGGCTCATCTTCATCTGACCTCTAGTTCTTGGGACTTGAGCCAGCAACCTGTAATCTGACCTGATTCACCAGCTTCCACAGCCTTGTGAACCAGCAGCCTGATTTGCCAATTTGGGATCATCAGCCCGTGCAACCACATGTGTGAGGAGAATCCTCCAGACTGATGCCTGACCCATGATTTGGGGCTTGCTGTCCTCCACAACTGTGTCACAGCATTTCCTTGGCATTTAGTTCTGTGAACCCTAAGAGGATAGGGAGAATACTGAAGGGAGGAGTTAATGTTGCAGATGATATAGTGGTACAGCAATTTGGAAAAGTTGAACATTTGGGACATCTTTAACTTCTGCCTTATATGGACCAGGCTTGTGCTGATCCTTCTAAAGTAAATTATTTGAGCAATTATGTTATATATGGTATATATACTTATATTATTTGATTCACATATATCAGGTAACCCCCTCACAAGTTGCTCTAGCTCTCTGCTAGCACCTGAAACCTTGGGGTTTACAAGCTTGCACCTGCAGTTGGCTACAGTTGGGCATACTCTGCTCTCTGAGCAGCCCCTGGGGACTAGGTTGCAACTGGTAGCCCCACAGAATGGAGTAGAGCAGCTGTAGTCCAGCATCTCTGTCTCCCCCTCTCCTTGCAAGCACTGACCTGTGGAGTGGTCCTGAGTTGGGGCAGGAGCCACGGCAGCAGCCTCTGCTCGCTGCTAAGCCAAAGCTCAAGGTGCGGTTCTCATGGCCCCACCTCCTGGCACCCTTCCAAATAAGCCCTTCCTTCCCGTCCCACAGATTCATATGCTGTTGGATTATGGCCCATATATGTACACAGAACACTTCTTACATGGTTGCCTCACTCCAAATTACGGCTTCTTGCAATTTCATTTTCTTAATCTACCACCCATCTTTATTCCACTTTCAGATTCCTTCTGCCTTCAGGCTTTAGTTCAAGCTCTATATTACCCTGTGGCAGTCTCTTATTACTCATCTCTTTAGCACTCATACTGACATACATACTAGCTTTCTCTGAAGTCCTCTTGCAGTTAATGTCTGTGCCACATATTCTGGAATCTTCTTAATTTTCTAATTTCTTCATATGAGTAAGTTATATTTGTCAAACAAAATTATGAACTCTAAAAGTAAGGACCATGACCATATTACATACAAGTTTTTATTTTCCCAGCATAGTAGTAGTGAACAGTGTATAATTTCTATCGATGCAACCTAAAAGAATAGAGAAATAGTTTGATATCTGAGTATAATACATCCTTGCCATTTTGGTAAATTCTAAGCATGTCTTATCATTTTAGTATATTTACTATTTTCTTTTTTTTACAGTGATTACCAATATTCTAATTCTGTTATATGTGATTCCCTCCTTCCTTTTCTTCCTCCCACCCCATTTCATTCCTCACTTCCTCTTTCCTTGCTTTCTGCTGTATATTTTAACATTTTAAACCAATGTTCCGAAATGATATGTTAGGCTTAGTTGCAAGAAATTAATTTATTAAAGTGCATCATTTTGTTCATAAATTATCTCTTTCCATGCTTTTCAGTATATCTAATTTGAAGTTAACATTATTTCAAAGATATTTTTCTTTTCAAACTATCATGGAAGTAGTTAAAGGAGTTAACAGTTAACTGTCTTCCTGATAGTTAACTATCTTCATGATAAAGTGGATACCACCTTAATTTTTAGAAACTTGTTCTATACATTTGTAGCAATACCATACTTTCTGTGGAAGAATTACTTACACACATGCACACGCTCGCTGCCGTCGAGTTGGATCCGACTCATAGTGACCCCTTCTGGGGTTTCCGAGGCGTATCACTATGGAAGTAGATCGCCCAACCTTCCTTCCGAGGAGTGGCTGGTGGGTTTGAACTGCCAGCCTTTTGGTTAGCAGTCAAATACCTTAGGCACTATACTACCAGAGTGCCCATGGAAGAATAGCTACTGGAATAACTATGTACACTTCCTATTTGAAATAAGAACTAGAATTACTACCTTAACAAGACTACTACAACCTGTTCTTGGCCAATTTTATTCTATATTAACAGCACAAATGTTCTTTGAGTACTAGTACCTTATGTAGGTATTGTGCCATGCTTAAGTCCCTAAGACTTCAGCAGTTCTCACCCTGCCTGCCCATTAGACATACTTAATGTTTTTTGTTTTTTTTTTAAATGTCCCTAAATACCCATACCCAAACCTTGCTCCAGGCAGGCTCTTTGGGGATAGGGCCTGAAAGTATCATTTAAAAGGGCTTCAGCTGATTCCACTAGGTTTAATAACGGTTGTATTAAATAAGTAATCATTCATGTTTATTTAATTTTACTTTATTAACTATTTATTTAATTTGGATTTTTTCCCCCCATACCTAGGGACAAAGTGTAAATTTTAAAAATATCTTTATACTACTTCATAATGAAATTGCATTTCCTTGGCATCATCAGCATGAACTTTTTTCTTTTTTCCCTCCTCTTTTGTACCCTTTTAAGATCCAAGAAACTGGAGACATTGCCATTTCAAATGCATATGTAGATCTTGTGCCAACAACTGATATTTCAGCTAAGATGCCCTCTGCGGTAGGTTGTAAAAGCTGGTACCCAAATAATTTCTCTGTTATGAATTTGTTAGATCACTTTGAGAATGTTCAGATTACTTTAGAAAGTTAAGAGCAGTGAAAGATTCTTAATTCTTGAACTGACATTAATTGACATTAATTCAAAACTATTTGGAATAAAAAGAATACCTCTATAACTTAAGAATGTTTTTTAACTTTTTTGGGAAAGATAGTAGATAATGTCTCTAGACTAGATATTAATATTCTGATGAAAGTGATGGAACCTTTCCTCAGAAAAGTGAATATACACACAGGCACATAAAATTTTGAGTACAATTTCAAGGAGGTGATACACCCCTTGAAGTCAATCTGTAAACCTCAATTTAAGAATTTCTAGCTTAGTTAGATTCTTAGTTGGATATTTTATGCTTTCAAGTAGATCTTGAGAAAGTGAAGACATAAGGTGGGTGCTTTAAAGACAAAATAATTGATATTTGTTAGTTACTAATAAATTAATAGTAACTAAATCAGTTGTTTAATGAGAATTTTAAAGAAACAGTATTTTGGAGAAAAGTTAAATATCCTGAGCCTTTTTCTTGATTTTTAAGATTTGTATAAAGATTTGTGTATGACTGAAAGGACAATAACATGTATTATTTATTAAGCATTTATATTCTGTTAACATGCTGAAACTTTCAATAAAATATATTTACATTCTGTCTCCAAAATTATAACTTTATTAATCTTTATATAACATTGATTTCTTGATGCCCATGTGATCTTTAATTGTCTTAAGTCATATTATCATATAACTAACCGAAGATTAAAATCCTTTAGGAAAAATCTAAAATAAAAAATGTATGAAGTTTTTAGGACCAGAAGGAAATTAGGCTTCATGCAATTTAGGTTTCATGCAATTTAGGCCTATTTTACAAATGAGACCAGAGAAGTTGATTGATTTGTCTAGTATCTTCCTGCTGAGTGAGACATAGGATATCTAGTTCCGACTTAGTTTTAAAATATTATTTCTGAATTCCTATAAAAGTAAAATCTTATTAAGAGATTGAGGTTTTGGATGATCATATATAAAAATAAGAGAAGTGTGAATGAAACCTAGTGTGGAAAAAAAACCCAACTAATTGAAGTGCTTTATTTTTGTGCAGGTCATTCTTTTAAAAATCACTTATGTTGCACATGTATTTTATAATTATTTTTTCCTTTGAATCATTTTCACAGAACTTTTAACATTAACTTTTCTTTTTTTGCTAGGATGGGGAACTTGAGAGCACCTTTGTGTTTAAGGAAATAGGTCACCGCCTTAAGGATGTAGGGCATGAGGTCGTGAAGAAAGTAAATGCTGTATTTGAGTGGCATATAACTGATGGTGATAATGTTGCAGCTAAATGGAGTAAGTCATTTCCCTCTGATTCTGTAATATTCTCGGATAACTCCTAGTAAATGGAGATAAAGTATTGTTATAATTAAAACCTGTCTCTATTTTTTTTTAAATTTTTATTGTGATTTGGGTAAAAGTTT
>NW_006921827.1:3297010-3297529 GCF_000298275.1 Orycteropus afer afer | reverse complement strand
TTTTTTTTTTGTAGATTAGAGAAGTTTCTTTCTTTATTCTGTTTGCATAATATAGTAGCACTATAACACTTCTGTTGATTCACTTTGCTAACCAGCCAGATCTTATTGCAGATTTGAAGCATCTAATGTCTATCTGTCATGGCAGAAAAATATGTGGCTTGTAGGATTTAATTGTGCTGTTGACATGACAGTTGTTGTTGTGTTGTGTTGACTGCTTCCATGACAGTGGAGAATAGTAAAGAGAGTACACAGTCATGTTCTTTGCTTGATGTAGGTGCTGTCGAATTGGTTCTGATTCGTAGTGACCTATGTACAACAGAATGAAACACTGCCTGGTCATGCACCATCCTGATCACAATCCTTGTTATATACTTGAGTTCATCGTTGAACCCACTGTGTCAGTCCATCTCATAGAGGGTCTTCCCATTTTTCACCGACCCTCCACTTTAGTAAGGGAGATCTGGTGGTGTAGTGCCTAAGGGATTTGACTGCTAAACAGAAGGCTGGTGGTTCAAACCC
>NW_006921827.1:3288190-3296348 GCF_000298275.1 Orycteropus afer afer | reverse complement strand
GATTGAATAAGTATGGTGAAAGGATACAACCCTGACACACACCCTTCCTAATTTTAAACCATGTGATATTCCCTTGTTCTGTTTGAATAACAGCCTCCTGGTCTACGTACATGTTCTGCATGAGCACAGTTAAGTGTTCTGGAATTCCTGTTCTTCTCAATGTTATCCATAATTTGTTATGATCCACACAATCGAATGTTTTTGCATAGTCAATAAAACAAAAGTAAACATCTTTCTGGTATTATTTGCTTTCAGCCAAGATCCATCTGACATCAGTGATATTCCTTGTTCTGTATCCTCTTCTGAATCTGGTTTGAATTTTGGGAAGTTCAGTATACTGCTGCAACCATTTTTGAATGTCCTCAGAAATATTTTACTTGTGTGTGATAATAATAATGTTCAATAATTTTTAATTCTGTTGGATCACCTTTCTTTGGAGTGGGTACAAATCTCTTTTAGTCAGTTGGTGTTTTGGTTGCCTGGTGTCACTTTGACAAGAATATACTACAAATGGGATGGCTTGAAGAAACAGGAATTTATTCTCTTACAGTGTGGAGGCTTTAAGTCTGAGTTCAAGGTGCCAGGCTCTAGGGACTGTGTGAAAGCCCCCCGACCTTGGGCTTCAGCTTTGCCTCTTGCTCCTGCCCACTGAAGCTAGAGGCATTCTTCACTCAGGCAGCTACTGGCTGCTGAGGATAAGAAGCCCAAGGTCGACAAATAAAATGACACAGTCCTGATGTTACCAAACAACACAGCAGGCCATTACTGCAGCATTGTAGTACAGGACAGATCTTGAAACACCCTTGTGACAATGAATATGACGCCATTCCTCTTCAATTTGTCATTCCTGGTATAGTAGACCATATGATTGTCTGATTCAAAATGGCCCAAAGCAGTCCATTTCAGCTCACCAATTCCTAAGATTTCAATCTTTATGCATTCCATTTCTTTTTTGACAGCTTTTAGTTTTCCTAGATTCATATTTCCTACAATTCACATGTCAATTATTAATGGTGCAGCTGTTTCTTCCCATTTTGAGTCATGCCCTATTAACAAATGGAAGTCTGGAAAGCTTTATTCCATCCATGTCATTAAGGTTTGCTGTACTTTGAGGAGGCAGCTCTTCCCCAGTCATATTTTCAGTACCTTCCACCCTGAGGGCCTCATATTCTGGCACTATATCAAACAATGTTTCATGGCTATTCATAGTCTTCCAGTAATGTATCAGACAGTGTTTCTATGCTGTTCATAAGGTTTTCAATGGCCAGTTTATTCAGAAGTGAATGGCCCCATTCTTTTTCCCAGTCTGTCTTAGTCTGGAAGTTCTGCTGAAACCTCACCACCATGGATGACCCTGCTGGTATTTGAAATACTGGTAGCCTAAGTTCCTGCCTTATAGCAACATGCAAGCCACCGCAATATGACAAACTGATAGATAAGTGGTGGTTCTGTTATTTTAAGCAACAATAAAAATTCAGAAGAAATGAAAGATGATAGAAAGATAAAGAAGTAAAGGATTTATGTAGGCTTGTAGAACAGTTTGCTCCTGACAATTAAAGTAGCGTTACTCTTTTCTGCAATTTCCACAACCACAAAGCCCTAAAACTGAAAAGTTTCTTTTTTTATTTCCCTTATAGCTCATTGGTGGCAAAATCTGACCTGAACTTGCTTAATGCTAATTGATTGTCTTTCTTTAGCTCACCTAATATGAATTATTAAGGTATAGAAATATATTTGTTTATAGACTATTACACTGTTGGTGGTGTCTCATAATATGTTGTTGTTAGGTGCCATTGAGTCTTTTCTGATTCATAATAACCCTATGTACAACAGAATTAAACACTTCCCTGTCCTGTACCATTCTCCCAATCATTGCTATGTTTTGAGCCCATTGTTGCAGCCATTGTTTTAGTCTATCTCATTGAGGGTCTTCTTTTCACTGACCCTTTGTTTTACCAAGCATGATGTCCTTCTCAAGGGACTGGTCCTCCCTAATAACATGTCCAAAGTAAGTGAGACGAAGGCTTGCCATTCTCACTTCTGAAGAGCATTCTGACTGTACTTCTTCTAAGACAGATTTGTTTGTTCTTCTGGTAGTCTATGGTATAGTAAGTGTTCTTCACTAGTGCCATAATTCAAATACATTGATTCTTCTTCAGTCCTCCTCATTCATTGTCCGTCTTCTGTATACATGTGAAGTGATTGAAAATGCCAAGACTCTGGTCAGGGGCACCATAGTCTTCAAAGTATCATCTTTGCTTTTTAACAGTTTAAAGAGGTCTTTAGCAATACATTTGCCCAATGCAATGTGTCATATGATTTCTTAACTGTTGCTTCCATGAGCATTGATTATGGATCCAAGTAAAATGAAATCCTTAGTCAGTTCAATCTTTTCTTTTTTTATCATGATGTTGCTTATTGGTCTGGTTGTGATGATTTTTATTTTCTTTATGTTGTGGTGTGGAAGCTCTGGTGGTGTAGTGCCTAAGGCGCTTGACTTCTAACCAGAAGGTTGGTGGTTCAAACCCACCAGCCACTCCTCGGAAGGAAGGTTGGGCAATCTACTTCCGTGGTGATACTGCCTTGGAAACCCAAGGAGGGGTCATTATGAGTCAGAGACAACTCAACGGCACATAACAACCACAACAACATGTTGAGATATAATCCCAACTGAAGGCTGTAGTCTTGTCTGTGTCAGTAAGTGCTTCAAGTCTTCACTTTCATTAAGGGAGTTGTTTCACTGCACATTGCAGTCTGTCTCCAATCCTGATATGCTTACTCTTCCTTGTATAGGTCAGCTTCTCAGACTTGTCGCTTAGTGTATTTTCATATGTTCCACATTCCGATTATTAAATGGTATTTGCAGCTGTTTCTTCTAATTTTGAGTCATACCACATCCGCAAATGATGGTCCCATCCACATCTTTAAGGTTGACTCTATTTTTAGAAAACAGCTCTTCCCTAGTAATAATTTGAAAAGTGCCTTCTAACCTGAGGGGTTCATCTTCCAACATTGTATCCAACATTGTTCTGCTGCTGTTCATGATGTTTTCCCTGGCCAGTTTTTTTAGAAGTAGATTGCCAGGTCTTTCTTCCCAATCTATCGTATTCTGGAAGCTCTGCTGAAAGCTCACCAGCATGGGTACTAGCATCATGGCAATGCACAAGCCACCACAGTACAACAAACTGACCAATGAGTGGTGGTCATAATACATAGTACATGCTTTATGCACAGTATTATCTAACATATGAAAAATTCTGAATTTCAGAATGCATCTGTCTTGAAGGAGTTCAGATAAGGAATTATGGACTTGTACACATATATAAGTAATTCTGTTACAACGGAGATGATAAAAGACCTGAAAAATGTGTTGTTGGCTTTCAGAGAATGGAAAGATTGGCCCATCCAATACATCTTTGACTACCATGAGACAAGATCTCTGCTAGGTTGAGGACTAGAAATATGAATAGGTAGGATGTCATTTTTGTCCATGAAAATAACTGTAGAGGCTGAAAACTGAAAAACTGGGATTGAGGAAACAAGGTTTGTTGCATTGCGAATTAATAAGAAGGAAGACCTACACTAAGATGATAATGATAGTGGAGAGGAAGAGGGCATATGTAGAACTAATTATTGCAAAGGTAGAATTAAGGTGCTCTGGTGGCGTAATGCCTAAGGCATTTACTGCTAACCAGAAGCCTGGCGGTTCAAACCCACCAGCCACTCCTCAGAAGGAAGATTGGGCAATCTACTTCCATAGTGTTATCACCTTGGAAAGGTGAGGGGTTGCTATGAGTAAGGGGTTGACTCGATGGCATTGCGTTTGGTTTTGGTTTTAAGGTAAAATTAAGTGACTTGGGTACTAATTATGTCTGAAAAACAAAGAGGAATGAAGAAGAGTCAAGAAGATTTTAAGGCTGCATGCCTGGGGATGTTGCCTTTGTTTGTTACTAGAAGTGAGAAATGTGTGTGTGTGTGTGTGTGTGTGTCTGTGTGTCTGTGTGTTGGGGGGCTGGTTTGGGAGAGAAGATGTTAAATTTGGTACCAGAAAGTGTAGCAAACTGAGATCTGACTAGATTGTAGGGGCTAGAATTTAGGAATATTCATAGCCAGAGACTCATTTGGATCCCAGAACTCATTTGAGTTCCCAGAGAGTTTGAAACCATATTCATGGAGATAGTAGCTGAACAGAGAGCATTAGTTTTGCCACTCAGTTTCATGGCATTCAAGTAGAAAACGAAAGGAAAATCATTGTTGGCTCTAAGATTATCTGCTGTTCATCTTCACTTTATAGAGCAATGGCTCTGGTATTTCCATTTGTGTATAAACAAAGTAAACATCTCAGAATTTGATCCAGAAATTTTAAATATGCCTTTTATTATAACCCTAGGTCCAAATATAATCCTGTTTTCAAAGAAAAACCTATTTGTTGTTTCAGTATATCCAGATAGCTGTAAAATAGCAATAACACTAAAACCTTTTAATAAAGATAGCTATTTTCATGTGGTAATGATAGAATGCTGTTTGGTAAAAATCTGTGTGCTTTTGTTAGGATAATAGGTTTAAACTGATTGGCATTGAGCAATTTGGTTATTTTACTCCTAAATGGAAATTTAGTTTCCTTTCACATATTTATGATCTTTTCTATTAAAGGAACCTAATTGGAATTTATATTTAGATAGCAGGATTATATATATACTATACATTTTTGCTTGAGTATCGTTTGCTAAGTAATAAAGTGAGTTTGGGTTTAAAAAACATGTAATGTGATTAATTGGGTGGAACTAATACCACACATCTGGGCTAAATCCAGATATGTATTATGAACTATGTGACAATAAATGGATAAAGATGTTCTTTGAATGTTACAGGTCATCTGTTTTCAAGCATGGAGATTTGCCAGAATATGAAAACATGTATATAGATTAGAGAACTAGCATTCTTTTAAGATCAGAATACAATTTGTTCTTGAGGATACCATTTGATCATTACCACCTGCTAGTTCTTGGGGTTGATGTTCTAGCAGTTGAACCAGATTATCCTTTGGAGCTTCTCAACTTGGATATAAACTAAATCTTACAGTGATGATTGCAAACTTTGGTCTGGGATCCAAATGAGCATCTCATGCATTTATAGAAAAGTCTTGAAAGACCTTTGGATGAGGGCTTGTTTGTTGGATGGCATCTACTTCGGGGCTACTCTCTACTCCCATAGCACAGTGGCTGCATCCCCTCCAACAGCAGCATCTGACTGCTTACCTGTGTGCGTTTACCCTTCAGAAGTACACACAAAAGTACCTTTTAAAAATCACCTAAAACAATTATGGGTTTCCATCTTGCTGTGGATGTTATTCATCTTAATAATACCTTTCTTGTAGTTTTTGTTCTTTGAAATAATTTCAGTCTTACAGAAAAGTTGCAAGAATAGTATGGAGAATTTGTATCTGTCCTTCATCCTTTTTCTCCAGAGTATTAATGTTTTATCCCATGCTTTATTATTCTTTTCATAATGTTTTTTTTTCCCCAAAACTATTTGACAATAACTTACAGACATGATATTCCTAAATAGTTCAGCAGCATTTCCCAAGACAAGACATTCTTTTATATTCACAGAGCAAGTATCAAAAATCAGAAAATTAACATTGATGCAGTACTGTTATCTATTCTACAGGCTTTATTCATATTTCACCTGTTGTCTTGATAATGTCCTGAGGCAGTTCTACTTTTTATGAGTTGGAATCAACTTGCTGACAACAGGGTGGTTTTTTATAGCAAAAGAATGTTAATAATAATAGAAATGAAGAAAAAAGGAAGAACTAGTCTCAGGGTCTAATCTGGGATCATCCTTTGCATTTAGTTGTTAGGTTCTGTTAGTGTCCTTCAATCTGGAATAATTCCTCAATTTGCCATTGACTTTCATTACCTTGACATATTTGAAGAAGGCCAGCTATTTTGGAGTGTGTTTCTCAATTCTTGTTTATTTTTTATTTTTTTTGCCACTAGAGTGAGTTATTAATTTTTGTCAAGAATAGTACAAAAGTATTTTGTCCTCGATGTGATTTTTTTTAAATTTTACTTTTAACCTTACTTTTTTCCTTTGTTTTTCATTTATTTAGGTAGAGACTTGTCTTTCCCGTGGTTTACAAATCATCCACTTAACAAATAATTACTAAGCACTTTCTATTCAAAGAAGTGTAGGGGATACAAAGACAAGACATATCAGTTCTAGCAGGACTTTATAACCTTCAGGAAAGGAGGTATAAATAAAAATAACTCATTTTTTCTTCTTTCCTGGGGGATTTTATCTTAAGACTAAATAAAGAAGTACTTAAATTTGTCATACATCAACTCATTTAGTTTATTGCAAGGTATTCTTGGCAAGGCACACAAGTAAGACCTCAAGACATTCATTTAGCATTAGAGAATCAGAATTGACAATTACAATGTTAGCTTAAACATTAGAGTCCAAATCTTTAAACTTTAGCCTTTTACCTTTGACAAGTGGTCTTGGGGAGGAAACGTGACCACCCCTTGAACTCACAGGGAGGTCCCCTGTAGCTAGTGTCCCAGACTTCTAAGTATCTAGACAGAGAGTCAGAGAGGCCTTTTGCTTCTGGCTTCTTCTCCAAAAATGAGGAGAAATCTAGGGGTTTATATACCCTGTGTGCTATCATATTCAACTATAAATGGAATGTTTTATTGCCATTAAAGGATTGTTGCATGACATATTTATGTTTTGTTAATTTATATTATGTTATATTGCCAATTAGGGAGTTACTGAATGGCATGTTTATATTCTTGTTTGCTACATATTTCAAAACCAAGTTAATGAATTAAAAATTGTGGAAATTGTTTAGTAATGCATTTATGTTTTGTTAATTTATGGGGATTTAATTTATGTTAAATTTCATTATCGCAGAGTATAGGTGTACAGCCCAATTCCAGAAATTTGTTTACAACATGCTGCACATACTTCTATGATCTTACTTTTAAGGTTAGAACAACTTTCTAACAACTGATAGTTAATGGTTAGAGAACACTATTGAAATACATGTTTCTATTTCTTAATTTTGTAAGTTCCCTATTTAGAACTTCACATTATAAGCGACTTATAGGTAGGTGTTTAAATGTATTATAAAAACATTGTAACGATGTAAAAACCTTATAGAAGTATATGTAATAGTGACTTACACATACCCATTTTAAGAACATTACAGAATGAGATGTAATTTGGGAGCATACAGAAAGCATACATAACATTCCTTTAGTAGCTCTTTGTGATTTTTAAGGGATAGATTTTTAAGGGATAGACCATCATGGATCTCCAAGTTTCCAAATGACATGTTCTCATCAAATAGCTCTTTCCCCATTAAATGCTATAAAATATAACATATTTTTATAGATTCTTTTGGAGTCTTAGTGATTATATAATTACAGGGCTAAAATAATTCCTGCAGCTTTTTTAAAATATGCATTTTATTGAAATATAATTTATACACAGTGAAATACACAAAACTAAAGTGACATGAGTCAATGCAATTTTTTGTTTGTTTGTTTGTTTTGTTTTTGGGCAGAGTTTCCTTCCCTCCCCTCTCAGCCCTGGCAACTAACAAAGAAAGTTTCCCGCCATATATAAACCTTTCTTTGACCCTCCACAACAACAAACTAGTACTATATTTGTCCTTCTTCGATTGACTTATTTTACTCAGCATAATGTCCTCCAAGTTCATCCATATTATGTGCTGTTTTGCAGACTCTACATTATTCTTTAGTGCTGCATCGCATTCCATTGTGTGTATGTACCACAGTTTGGTCATCCACTCTTCCACTGATGGACACATAGGTTGTTTCCATCTTTTTGCTATTGTAAATAGTGCTGTGATGAATACAGAGGTGCATATATCTGTTCCTGTCCTGGCTCTCACCTCTCTAGGAGCCAGTAATGAGATTGCTGGGTCAAACGGTATCTCCAATTCCAGCTTTCTAAGGAATCACCATACTGCTGTCCACAGTGGTTGTATCACCTCACAGTTCTACCAGCAGTGTATGAGAGTCCCAGTCTCTCCACATCCTGCCAGCATTTCTTATTTTCTGTCTTGTTGAACCTTGCCATCAGTGTTCAAGTGAGATGCTATCTCATTGTTATTTTGATTTACATC
>NW_006921827.1:3284839-3287039 GCF_000298275.1 Orycteropus afer afer | reverse complement strand
GTATCCCACATGAACCTTAGGTTTTCTTCGTTTTGTTTTGATCTTTTTTTTTTCTGGTTGGTCCCTTTCCAAAGAAATATTCAGGTATTTGCTTTCAAATCTCACTAATTCTGTCTTCCATGGTTTCAATTCTATTCCTTTGCCCGTTCGATATCTTACCTATTTCTGAAAATTTAGTATTAATCTTTGGGATTTCTGTGTGTAGATTTTGTATTATTTCTAATCCTTCATTTATTTTGTCATTTTGTTCTTGTATTGTCTTCTGAAATTTTTCTAGGGTTTTGTCTGTGTTTTCCTTGATCTGCCTATCAATTAGGTGAAGATACCTAAATAAAATTCTTTTGAATTCCTTATCAGGGACTTCCAGTGCTTCATCTTCTTCAGGGATGTGTTTTGGGTCTGTCCCTTGTTTCTCCTGCTTTATCATGGTTCTTTGTGTGGACTGTGATGCTCTGTTGTCTCCGAGTTATTGTGACATTTTTGTGTTTATGTTTAACTGGTGATTGTATGTTGGAGTAACTTGCGCATGATTTTCATTTTGTTTGTTTTGTTTGTATGTTATCTCCGTAAGCAGGGTACTGTGCTGTGCTCTTCTGTTCACTAATTGGCAGCATGTATACACTCGCCACCTGTATCCTTCCCTGTTTGTTAGCCTCTCATATGTCCCTGCCATCCTTGGCAAACAGAGCCTAGTCTTAGGTCCTGTTTTTGTTCAGGTTTTTCTATTAGTTGATGCCTAATCCACTTCTGTATAGTTCTTTTAAAGCTCAGGGCTCCAGGATTATCTTCTGTATCTCTGTCAATTGGTTTCTCTTTTCTTTGTTGAAGAGGGTCTGTGTCGCTTGTCTGACTATTCCTCCATCTTACCAGAAGTCCCTCCCGTCCTACAACTTTTAAAGTAAATTGTGCCACTGAAAGAAAACAAATGTAACGTATTTCTTTATTTTTGCAGTAATATTATTCATGGCCTTACAGGTGTTTGTAAAACTCACCTGAGCCATGCAGACCATGCCTGAGCCACTGTTGAATTGGAACTGCATCTCTTTCATCACAAACTTACGTGTTTTTGCTAAGAACCTTCCCTTTCTTAGACATCTTCTGTTATTATTAGCACTCATATTTATCTCTTCACTAAGAAAACAAGAATCATGGGTGTGAAGTTGCATGTGAAAAAGCCTGGGTGAGTGAGAGGGCAGTTGGACAACTAAAAACCTTCTAGCTAAGAGGCATTCCTATACTGTACCTCTAAAGTGTGTGGTCTTATTTTATCCCTGAGAAAATTTAGTGTATATAGTGGGCTTTTAGGGTTACTTGCAAAGAATTAAAGCATTAAGATTAAAATGTGGTGAATGCCAGAGGTTTGGTTTTCTTGAGTCTTTCCTTTTTTCTCCCTCCCTGAATCCTTATTTTTCTTCTTTCTGTCTTTCTCTCTTTTTCACAAATAATACATGAAAACATATAATATGTAAGAGCCAAAGTGAACACAGGGCCTTTGTTTTCCATGCTGCATTTCTAGTACCTCACATATTTGGCTGACATCCATAGTAGAAACTCAACAATGAAGTGAGTGATTGAAATAACGTAAATCAAAAGGTCCCATTCTCTTCATGCTTTCCCTTGCCCAAGGTAACCATTATCTTCCAAGTTCTTGGTTTTAGTTTAGCTGAAAAAATCCTCTTCTGTGGAAAATTGAAGTGACTTAATTTTCTCTTTGGAGCAGAGCCTAGCTAAGCAGACTGTAGTTAAGCATGCTGGTGGTCTTATGGTTGTGTAGTTTTTCCTCGACCCTGGTTTGAGGGTTCATTCCATTCTCTTAAGGAGAATGATGTGATTCCTTCACTGTAGCAAGAGAAATCATGCTTATGAGGCTGAAGCTAGAAAAGTGGAATTGAGCTTCCTGGCCCCATCATATGAGAGGAAGTAAAAACTTTCTAAAATGTAACTTTGGCATACCCAGACCGATTGCTGTCAAGTTGATTCCTATTCGCAGTGACCCTGTAAGACAGAGTAGGAGAGCCCATTGGATTTCCAAGGCTATAAATGTTTATGGAAACAGTTTTCCACATCTTTCTCCCACAGAACGGCTGTGGGTTTGAACCACCGACCTTTCATTTAGCAGCCAAGTGCTTAACAACTGTGCCACCAGGGCTCCTTAACTTTGGCATAAAGCTCTGTTGTTGTTTTGCCGTCGAGTCGGCCC
>NW_006921827.1:3282526-3283750 GCF_000298275.1 Orycteropus afer afer | reverse complement strand
TAGTGTTTTCATTTGAATCTAAAGGCCTTAATGATATAAACTAACTTGATTAACTTCTTTCTCTTTTTCTGCATTAACTCACATTTAAAATATCTCTTTTGTGTCAACTTTTTTATTGAGGAAAAACCATTATTGATTTGGCTAATTTAAACAACATTTTTTTTTAAATAAAAAATGGCATCTTGATAAATAAAGGATCTTCTAATGTTTCCTAAATGACAGAGTTTTATTAGCATTGTGTTTAGTCTATTTTACCCTCATGTTGTGAAAGAAAAATCATGCACATTTGTTTCTTCCTGTTTTTTCTCAGCTATTGACCTAAAAAATGGTTCTGGAAAAGTGTATCAAGGCCCTGCAAAAGATTCTGCTGATACAACCATCATAATTTCAGATGAAGATTTCATGCAAGTGGCTCTGGGCAAGCTTGATCCTCAGAAGGTAATGTTCTCAAAATGTTCATTTATTCATTGTTATTGCTTCATATTTGATCATTGCACATTTTGAACTGACTCTCAAATTCTGATTTATAAGACAGTTTCCTTATAATGCTGAAGAAGACACAAACTAAACCAAACCTATTGGTGTCAAGTTAATTCCTATGGGATCCATAGTGACCCTGTAGGACAAAGTAGAACTGCCCTATAGGGTTTCTAGGGCTGATGGATTCCAACCACTGGCCTTTTAGTTAGCAGCTGAGCACTTAGCTACTGCACCACCAGGGCACCTTGAAGAAGACAAAGTTGGTAATGATATTCTGGTTGTCAGATAGTATACATATTTTTAATGGCGTTTCACCTAATGGTGAAAACTAAATTTTTGGTTATAATATTTATTCAGCATACAGTAAAACAATGTAAAATCCACACATAGACTTTTTAATGTATTATATCAATAGTTCAAAGGTAAAAAGCCCTATAATACTTGCAAGAACAAATAAAACCAAATCTATTTGCCATCAAGTTGATTTTGACTCACAGCAACCCCATACGTTACAGTAGAATTGCTCTTGGCTGAAATCTTTACAGAAGCAATTTTCCAGGCCCTTCTTCTATGGAACTACTGGGTAGTTTTGAAAAGCCAACCTTTAGGGTAGTATTGTTGTTGTTATGTGCCGTTGAGTTGGAACCAACTCATAGTGACCCCTCCTTGGGTTTCTAAGGTGGTATCACTATGGAAGTAGATTGCCCAACCTTCCTTCTGAGGAGTGGCTGCTGGGTTTGAACC
>NW_006921827.1:3274543-3281641 GCF_000298275.1 Orycteropus afer afer | reverse complement strand
AATGTACTATTTTCCAGGATAGGAAGACTAATTTAAAAGAATTATAAAGCAGGATGGAAGAATGTATGGTCTTTGTTTTGTTGTTGTTATATGCCGTGAAGTCAGCCCCGACTCATAGCAACTGCTCCTTGGGTTTCCGAGGCAGTATCACTACAGAAGTAGATTGCCCCATCTTCCTTCCGAGGAGTTGGCTGGTATATGGTCTTTAGCATCAGAAAAATCTGACTTTTAATCCTGACTCTACTACTTAATCTAAACCTCAATTTTGTTATTTGTTAATGAATGCAATAATAATAAAGATCCCAAAAGATTACTATGAGAACTAATTCAGAGAATATTTATAAAGAACTTACTATAGTGCTGGGCACAGAATGAGCCTTTGGTTAATTCCTTTTCAGGAATTTGTTTAGTATCGATTCTGATACATGAATTTTTCTAGGTGTTAGATGAATAAGACAATGTCCCCAGTCTTGTGGACCTTAGTTTTAGAAGAGGTGATAACAAATATATATAATTTCAGACTTGAAGAAGAATAAAGCATAGGAATGAGTTAGAAGTAGGATTGGCAAACTTTTTTCTTTAAAGAACCAATTAATAATTATTCTACACTTTATGGGCCAGATGGTCTCTGTTGTAACTACTCACCCCTGCTGCAATAGCATTAAAGTAGCCATAGATAATATGTAAACAAATGTGTGGCTATGTTCCAATACAACTTTTGTATAAGAACAGGCAGTAAACTATATTTGGTCCATGAGCTGTGGTTTGCTAACCCCTGCCTCTGCATGTGATGGGTGGGGGATGTGGAGTTGTCAGAAAGGATGACAGAGACCTAAACAGAGTGAAAGAATGGGCCATGTTGCTAAGGAACATGACTAGTGCAAAAGCCAGAGGCAAGTGGTTTGGCTTATTGGAGTACTATAATAGTGAAGAGGCCAGAAAGGCAAGTAAAATGAACAGGGAGGAGAGTGGTAGGAGGTGACAGGTAGACAGGGGCTGGATCACACAGGACCTTTTAGATTTTAGAAAGGAGTTTAGGAAGCCATTAAACTATGGAAAGACAGCACTGCTTCTGACTTATAAAGGACATTTTAGCTGCTGAGTGGAAAATTGACTTTGGGCTAGGGAGTGGGTAATCAAAATGTCTTTTCTAGATATGTTGTATTTGAGATGCTTATATCTAAAGATTAAGGAGCTCTGGTGGTACAGTGATTAAAGCATTTGGCTACCCAAAGGTTGTCAATTCAAAGCCACCAACTGCTCTGTGGGAGGAAGATGAGGCAGTATGCTTCTTTAAAGATTTACAGTCTTGAAAACACTTTAGGGTAGTTCTACTCTGCCCTATAGGATCACCATGAGTTGGAATCAACTTGATAGCAAGGTTTGGTGGTTTAGTTGTATACAAAGATTAAGTGTAGAGTTAGAGAAACATTTTTTTTTGAGTGTGAATATTTTAATTATATTTTAGTTGTGAGTTTATGCAGCAAATTTCATTCTCATTCAACAATTCATACACAGATTTTTCTGTGGTATTGGTTAAAGTCCTTGCAATGTGTAAGCACTCTTACTGTTTCCATACTGCCTTTCCTATTTCCATCCATCTAGCTTCTCTGCCTTCTCATCTTTGCTTTTGTGTGAATATTGACCATTTGTTCTTGTGTTGTTGACTTTGTACAGGCACGTTCCTCTTGGGTGTTACTGTTTACTTTATAGACCAATCTATTATTTGGCTGAAAGAGACCTCCAGGAAGGGAAACATTTATATAATTGTTAGGAATACAGACTTTTGGGAGTGAATGGATTATTTAGTGAGTGGTACTAAGACAGTTATATAACTATTTCAGAAATGTTAATGCTTTACATCATTTCATATACCTAAGTCAAAGCCATATGGAATAGAATTAAATGTGAAAAATAAAAGCAGAAGCAAAGTTTAATGAAAATCTAAAAAAAAAAAAAACAAACCAAACTCGCTGCCATTGAGTCGTTTCTGACTCATAGAGACCCCTCCTTGGGTTTCTGAGGCAGTATTTCTACAGAAGTAGATTGCCCAATCTTTCTTCTGAGGAGTCACTGGTGGGTTTGAATTGCTAGCCTTCTTATTCTTAATGGTAATCATTAAAGAAATTCTAATTAATATGAAGGCTTTTCTAAATTCATTTGACTCTCTTACCTTCTTCCCCACATTTTTAATGTTATCTGTCATCATCATTATTCAGTTATCAGAGACCTTAACTTCTAGCATATAGTCTCTCTTTCTCTGCCACTAACTGTTGCCAACAACTTTCGTGGTTTCTGTCAGTATTTATAAAATTGACTTCTCCAACAAAATGGACTCTTAGTTTATTGATTTTACCTTTAATTATCTTTCACTCCATTCTATGCTAGCTTTAGTCCTTATTAGCAGCATAAAATGTACAGCTTTCAAGTCTTTTAAAAATACTCCTTTTTTCTAACACCATCACCTACTGTTCCATTAGCTTGTTGTGTATTTCCTACTACTATGGTTAAACTTCATTGAGACTCTAATTTGTTGGCTCTGCCACTTTCTATCCATTGGCTTCCTTCTATCTTTTATTCTCTCCAGATTCAGCTTAGATTCCATGGTCCAGCCTCATAATATCTCTCACTTGAAAAAATCTTCAACTCCCTTATACCTCTCTCATATTCTTGGCAGGAAAACTTTACCCTATTTTAGTGAAGAGAAGGACAGTGTACCAAATGTGAGTGATCAACATGGTGGCGTTGAGGAAGAGGAAGATATAGAGAGGTGCATGGGAGGTACAGACAACAAAGATGAACCCTTTTGCACATACAGTACTGAACTGAAGGCAAACACTGACATATGGGTAGAGAGATAGGTGGACAGGCTGAACTGTTAGGTATGTCTGTGCTGAGGGGAGTGTGCCCATGACCATGTATAGGGTTGACAGACAGTGTTTCTATAAGTGGATCTGTATGTTCTATAGGAATTCCCAGATATATAGTAGAGCTGACAAGAGACAAGGTTGTAGTCACTTCATGACCACAGCCAGCAACCCAGAGGAGTGAATAGTTGGACCTGTGGGCTCAGGACCATAGTCGCAGGGGATATCAAGCTCAATTGGCATAACATGCTATACAAAAACTTTGTTCCAACTTCTACTTTGGTGAGTAGTGACTGGGACTTAAAAGCTTGCAAACGGCCATCTAGCTACAACGATGAGTCTCCCCTCATCCACAGCAAAGAAGAATGAAGAAAACCAAAGATGCATGGAAACAATTAGTCCAAGGGACTGGTACACTATACGATCCTCAGCCGATATGACTATGAGACAAGAAGAACTAGATGGTGCCCAGCTACCACAGACAACCACTTGGAGGTGGATCTGTGTAGGAGATCCTTGATAGAGTGGGGGAACAATGTGGAACAAAACTCAAAATCATTAAAAAAAAAAAGAAAGAAAAAGGAGGGGGGACCAGATTTGCTGTTCTAATAGAGCCTGATGGGACCCCTGAGACTATGGCCTCTAGCTGCTCTTCAGGTCTGGAATTGAACCCACTCCTGTGGCTTCCAGCCAAACAAAAGGCAGACTTACGAGCTGAACACATTTACATTAGGTAGATACACTCCTTGGAGAGAACAATCATGGGAGAGTAGAAGGGCTGTGTATGCATAGGGAGACAGCTCAGGGGGCAGGAGTGCATGGGGGGAAGGACACAGGGAAGAGGTAACTATGGGGAGGAAGTGGGAGGGGATCTGTTACATTGTTGGAAATTGCAGACAATGTCATGAGACAAAGTGTATGTGAGTTGCTGTATGGAAAGTGAATGCTCTGTAAACTTTCACCCAAATCACACACACACAAAAAAAAGTATGCCCTTTGAGTGTTCTTCACTTTCAGCAAGGAAGGTTGTGTCATCTGCATATCACAAGTTGTTAATGAGTCTTCCTTCAACTCTGACGCCACATTCTTCTTCATATAATGTAGTTTCTTGGATTATTTATGTGGTGTTCTAATAGAAAAATACCATAAATGGGATGGCTTTAACAAATATACTACAAATGGGATGGCTGAACAAACAGGAGTTTATTCTCTTGCAGTTTTGGAGGCTAGAAGTCTGAGTTCAAAGTGCCAGGCTCTAGGGGCTGGTTGAAAGCCCCTCGACCTTGGGCTTTAGCTCTGCCTCTTGCTCTCGGCCATTGAAGCTAAAGGCATGTCTTCACTCAGGCAGCTGCTGGCTGCTGAGGCTGACAAACCCAAAGTCTGTAAGTGAAAAGGCACAGTTCTGATATTACCAAACCACATGGCAGGCTATTGATTCAAGTCTGTTAAAAGTCCCAAGACGGCAGAGCATGGCAGGCTGCTGAATGAAGACTTGGCTACATGCAGGGTTCGTGTGCCAAAAAGCTGGAGACTTTCCTTAAAGTTGCTTCTTACATATTGGAAGCAGACCACATCCTTAAAGCAGCTGCTCAGCTGCTCCGATAGATTCTACCATGGAGTTAATTACCAATCTCACCATGGGGAATAACTATATCCAGCTGCCCAGTCATTCTAAACCAGGCCCAGCCAAGTCGACTGCACAAACATAACTACCACAATTTGCTGAGCATACATATTGAATAAGTATGGTAAAAAGAGTAGAGCCCTGATGTGTACCTTTTTCTGATTTTAATCTATGCCCTATCCCCTTGTTCTATTCAAGTGACTGTCTCTTGGTCTATGTTTAGGTTCCTCATGAGTGCAATTCAGTGTTCTGAGATTCCCATTCTTTGCAGTTAATCCATAATTTATTAAGACCCACATAGACATAGAGGCTGGTGCGGTACTAGGCAGTGTTTCATTCTGTTGTGCATAGGATTGCTATGAGTTGGAACTGACTTGATGACACCTAACAACAACATAGATGAATGCCTTTGCGTATCAAAAAAACACAGGTAAACGTCTTTCTAGCATTCTTTGCGGGAGGTCTGGTAATGTAGTGCCTAAGGCATTTGACTGCTAACCAGAACACTGGCGGTTCAAACTTACCAGCCACTCCTCGGAAGGAAGGTTGGGCAATCTACTTCTGTAGTGATACTACCTCGGAAACCCACAGAGGGACCACTATGAGTCGGGTCCGACTCGACGGCACATAACAACAACAAGAAGTATTCTTTGCTTTTACCAATATCTATCTGACATCAACAATGATATCCCTTGTTCTATATCCTCCTCTGAATCCAGCTTTAATTTCTGACAGTTCCTTGTCAGTGTATTGCCACAACTGTTTTTGAAATATCTTTAACACAATTAGATGTAATATTGATATTATTTGATAATTTCCTCATTCTGTTGGATCACCTTTCTTTGGAATGGGCACAAATATGGATCTCTTCCAGTCAGTTAACCAGGTCACTGTCTTTCAAATTTCTTGACATAGATGAGTGATTGATTTGAATGTTTCATCCATTTATTGAAACATGTTAGTAGATACTCTGTCCAATCCTCGAGGTTTATATTTGCCGATGTCTTCAGTGCAGTTTGAACTTCCTTCATTGTCATTGGTTCTTGGTCATAATGCTACCTTGTGAAATAGTTGAATGTCAACCAATTCTTTTTGGTACAGTGACTGTGTGTATTCCTTCCATCTTCTTTTGATGCTTCCTGCATTGCTCAATAATTTGCTCATAGAATCCTTCAGTATTGCAACTTGAGGCTTAAATTTTTTCTTCAGTTTTTTTCAGCTTGAGAAATGTGGAACATGTTATTCCCTTTTAGCTTTCTAACTCCATTTCTTTGCACATCTCATTGTAATACTTTACTTTCTCTTCTTGAACTGCCTTTTGAAAAGTTCTTATCAGCTCTTCATCATTTCTTCCATTCGCTTTAGCTAGTCTGCATTCAATAGTAAGTTTCAGAGTCTTTTCTGGTATCTATTTTGAGGTTTTTTTTCTTCCTTGTCTTTTTAGTGGCTTTTTGCTTTCTTCATGTGTGATATCCTTGATGTCGCCCTGTAACTTGTCTGGACTTTGGCCTTTGGTGTTTATTGCATCAAATTTCTTCTTGAGATTGTCTCTAAATTCAGATGGAATAGAATCAAGGTCATATTTAGCCTGTCATGGACTTGTTTTAATTGTCTTCAACTTCAACCTCAACTTGCATATGAGCATTTGATGGCCTGTTCCACAGTCAGCCCCTGGCTTTCTTCTAACTGATGATTTTGAGCTGCTTCATCACCTCTTTCTACAGATATAGTTGATTTGTATCTGATGTATTCTGTCTGGTGAGGTCCTTTTATGTTATTGTAAAAAGGTATTTGGAATGAGTGAGTCATTGGTTTTGCACAGTTCTATCATGCCATTTCTATCACCAACCCATGTTTTTCAACTACTGATTCTTTTTTTCCAACTTGTGTTTTCCAATCACTTGTAATTATCAGTGCATTTTGATTGCATGTTTGTCAATTTCAGGCTGCAGAAGTTGACAAAAGTCTTCAATTTCTTCGTCCTCAGCTTTAGTGCTTTATGTGTAAATTTGAAAACAGTAGTATTAACTTTTATGTGTGTGGATATTATCCTATCACTGATTGCATTTTACTTTGGAGTATATCTTGAAATGTCCTTTTTGGTGATGAATGTGATGTCATTTCTCTTCAATTTTTCATTCCTGGCATAGTAGACCATATGATTGTCCAATTTAAAATAGCTAATACCAGTCATTTCGTCTCACTAATGCCTACATGTCAGTCTTTACCTGTTCCATTTCATTTTTGACCACTTCCAGTTTTCCTAGATTCTTACTTTGTACATTCCATACTCTGATTATAAATGGATGTTTGTAGCTGTTTCTTCTCATTTTGAGCCATGCCTATTACCAAAGGAAGGTCCCAAAAGCTTTACTCCATCCACATCATTAAGGTCTACTTTGAGGAGGCAGCTCTTCCCTAGTCATATTTTGAGTGCTTTCTGACTTGAGGGGCTTATCTTCTGGCACTGTATCAGACAGTGTTCCACTGCTATTAATAAGGTTTCTTTCTTTTTTTCTTTAATTGTGATTTGGGTGAAGATTTACAGAGCAAATTCACTTTCCATACAGCAGTTCACATACACTTTGTCTCATGTCATTGACCACA
>NW_006921827.1:3271921-3272958 GCF_000298275.1 Orycteropus afer afer | reverse complement strand
GCTAATGATCATGAGCATTTCTTCATATGTTTGTTGGCCGCTTGAATATCCTCCTTGGTGAAGTGTCTATTCATGTCTTCTTCCCATTTTTTAATTGGATTGTTTGTGTTTTTGTTATTGAGGTGTTGGAGTTTTCTATAAATTGTAGAGATAAGTCCCTTGTCAGATATGTTATTACCAAATTAATAAGGTTTCTAATGGCCAGTTTTTTCAAAAGTAGACCGTCATGTCCTTCTTCCCAGTCTGTCTTAGTCTGGAAACTCCACTGAAGCCTGTCTACCATGGGTGACCCTGCTGGTATTTGAAATACCAGTGGCGTAGCTTCCAGCATCCAGCAACATGCAAGCCACCACATTATAACAAACTTCCAGATAAGTGGTGACTGTCATTAGAATCTGATGAATATTTTACACTTACAGAGCATCTCACTTGGGACAAACCACATTTCAAGCCACATGTGATAGTGGGTGCTTTATCAAGCAACATGGTCTGAACATCCTGGCTTGTCTTTGCTCTGGCCTCTTTTATCTGGCTTCTACATGTTTCACTCCAGTGATATTGCTCTTGTGAAGGTCCTAATGACTCCTCTTTTGACAAATCCAGTGTATATTTTTATATGTACATTTTATCTATCTTTCAGTAGCATTCAACTTAGTTAACTACCAACTTCTTGAACTATTTTTATCTTTTGGCTTTCATGACACCATATTCCTTTGTTTTTTTGCCTTTTCTGCCTCTGGCTATCTCCATTCTCCTTTGGTGTCTTTTTTCTGTCTCCAACCACTAAATTTTGGTTTTCCTCAGGGTTTGTTTCAGGATCTTTCTTCAATTATATAAACACTCTTTTCTAAAATGAGTTAATTCATCCAATGATATTTAAAGCCATATGTATCTTGACAAAGGAGCTCTGGTGGTACAGTGATTAAAACATTTGGTTGCTAAATGTGAGTGACCAATATGGCAGCATTGAGGATGAGAAAGACATAGAGAGTTACATGGGCAGTACAGACAACAAATATGAACCCCTTTGCATATAC
>NW_006921827.1:3263747-3270770 GCF_000298275.1 Orycteropus afer afer | reverse complement strand
CTTTGGTATATCTTGACAAAGGAGCCCTGTTGACACAGTTGGTAAGCGCTTGGCTGACAACTGAAAGGTCAGTGGTTCAGACATACCAGTTGCTGCACAGGAGAAAAGACCTGGCAATCTGCTAAAGATTACAGCCTAGTAAATCCTTTGGGGGTAGTTCTGCTCTGTCCTATGAGGTTGCTATGAGTTGGAATCAATGCAAAAGCACACAGCAACATATGTTGACAACTCACAGGTATAAATGTGCTCCATAGTCATATAATAACTTTGTACCTGACATCTCTGTTTGAATATCTCACTGGCATCTCAGATTTACTATATCTAATACAGAGTTCTCAATTTATTTTATGTCCTACTCTTTTTCTTTCTAGTAAATGGTACCATCCTCTATCTATCCAAGATAATAAACCCAGAAATGTAAGAATCATCATAGATGCCTTCTTTATCTATAAATACATTTCATGCTTAAGTCCTGCCTGATCTTTTCCAAAATTTATCTTGAATAAAGCTTCTCTTCATCTCTAGGGATATCAACATGATCCAAGCCTCCATCATCTCTCATTTGGCTTAATACAGCAGTCTTCTGCCTGGTGTTACTACTTCTAGTTTTGCCTTTCCATCCAGTCTGTCCTGTACTCAGGAGCCAGAGTAATTCTTTTAAAATTAAAGGAGATTACAGGTTATTCCACCTGATTGAAAAATTCTCCAAAGATTTTTTTTTTTCCACCTAGAAAAGATCCAGACTACTTTTCCTTAATGTTATTGTAGTGGTCACTTGCTTTTGGTATATTGGCTTTCCCTTTGCCCAAATCAATACTTGTCTCACCTGTCTAGCAGTTTTCCCTCCCTTACCCTCCTATTCCTGGTAACCAACAAAGAAAGTTTCATTCCATATGTAAACCTTTCCTTGACTTTTCACAGTAGTGGACTCATATTCTCCATGTCTTTTGTCCCTTGCACTTCTGTCTATCTTTGTCACAGACCCCTCTCCCTATTACTTATAATGCTTACTCCAGTTACATTATCTTTTCCTGTCAGTTCCTTCCCATAAACTTTTATTCAGTGTGTTTGCTATTGTCTTTACTATCTTCCTGGATTGTTTTTGTTCAAGCTATTTGTATGGCTGGCTTTGTTTCATCCTTCATGTTGCCTTTCGAGGAGGCCTTTCGAAACCAGCTGTTTCATGTAAAGTAATTCTTTCTTGATATATGCTCTCTCTCTCTTTTTTTTTTTTTTTGACTGTGATTTGGGTGCAAGTTTACAGAGCAAATTTCGTTTTCCATTCATCTGTTCATATACATTTCATTTCATGACACTGATTGCAGTCCCCATAAGGTAAAGTCTGTCTTCCCACTTCTTCTCTGTGGTACCCTTTCCTGTGTCCTTCTTTCATATGCACTCCTGCCCTCTGAGCTATCTCCCTGTGTAAATACTGCCCTTCTGATCACCCATGGTTGATTGTTCTAAGCAGTGTACTTACCTGCTGTAATTTCTCGTGTACAAGGTCTGTCTGTTGTTTGGCTAGAAGCCAAGGGAGTAAGTTCAATTCCAGGCCCAAAGATTGACTAGGGGCCATAGTCATGGGTGTTTCACCAGTTTCTGTTAGACCAATAAGCTTGGTCTTTTTTATGATTTTCAGTTTTGGTCTACATTTTTCTCCCATGCTATCCAGGATCTCCTATTATTCCTTCTGAGTGGTTGACAGTGGTAGCTTGGTACATCTAGTTCTGGTCTCAGGGTCATGTAGGCTGAGATTCTCATGGTCCATTGGTCCCTGGGACTGTTTCCATGTGTGTTTGGTTTTCTTCATTCTCCTTTGCTCTAGAAGAGGAGAGACCAATTGTTTTATATTAGACGGCTGCTTGTAAGCTTTTAAGACCCCAGTTGCTACTTGCCAAACTAGGATATATTTTTGTTGTATGCCGTCGCGTCGGACCCAACTCATAGCGACCCCTCCTTGGGTTGCCGAGGCAGTATCACTACGGTATCACTATACAGTATCACTAGATTGCCCAGCCTTCCTTCCGAGAAGTGGCTAGGGGTTTTGAACCACCAGCCTTCTGGTTAGCAGTCAAGTGCCTTAGGCACTATGCTACCAGAGCTCCCAAGTAGGATGTAGAACATTGTTTTTGTGTAGTATGTCATGGCAGTTGAGCTTGATATCCCCATGACTGTGGTCCTGAGCCTGTGAGTTTAGCAACCCACTCCCTCAAGGTGTTTGGCTGTGGCTAAGAAGTTATAACTTTGCCCCTGTCAACTCTGTTATATATGTTGTTGTTGTTGTTGTTATGTGCCATCGAGTCGGCCCTGACTTATAGAGACCCCTCCTTGGGTTTCCGAGGCAGTATCACTATGGAAGTAGGATTGCCCAGCCTTCCTTCCGAGGAGTAGCTGGTGGGTTTGAACCGCCAGCCTTCTGGTTAGCAGTCAAGTGCTTTAGCCACTATGCTACCAGAGCTCCCCTGTTATATATATGGACATATAAATATGTATGTAGAAATATAGGCTGCCAAATTTATATATGGTCCTGGGTGTATTTCCTTTTGCCTATCCATACCTGATCATTTAGCGTGTCTACATATGTATCCACCGTAGATTTAAGTTTGTTATTACTTATAATGCAGTATTGTGTATGTAAACGTATTTACCTTTGTTGTTTGTACATCTTGTGCACTTCTCTGTATCTTCCTTTTCCTTAATAATATTGTAGTGATCACTTGCTTTTGGTATATTGCCTTTCCCTTTGCCCAAATCAGTACCTGTCTCTTACCTCGGAAGGAAGATGGGGCAATCTACTTCCTTAGTGATACTGCCTCGGCAACCCAAGGAGGGGTCGCTATGAGTCGGGTCTGACTCGACGGCACATAACAACAACAACAACCTCTCTAGCAGTTTTCCTTCCCTTCCCCTCCTATCCCTGGTACCCAACTAAGAATGTCTCCTTCCATGTGTAAATCTTTCCTTGACTTTTCATAATAGTGGACTCATGCTCTCTATGGCAACATTTTCTCTTTTATGCCATTTATAATGGGAGCTCTGGTAGCATAGTGCCTAAGGCACTTGACTGCTAACCAGAAGGCTGGCGGTTCAAACCCACCAGCCACTCCTCGGAAGGAAGGTTGGGCAATCTACTTCCCTAGTGATACTGCCTTGGAAACCCAAGGAGGGGTCGCTGTGAGTCGGATCTGACTGGACAACACATAACAACAACAACAACAACACTATTTATAACAGGATTTGATTATTTATTTATATTTTATTTTTTTGACTCTCCTACTTTAATGATTGCTCCATGAGAACAGGGACAGTTATCAGTTCCCACTGCCTAGTATATTATTGGCAAGTAGCTGTTGATACTTGATAGTTGCTGAGTAGATTAAAGCAAAAAAGAAAGGAAGGAACATTAGATCAAAAGCAATAGGTTAGGCTGTGTAGAAAATAGAAACTTCAGCATGTCAGACTTAATGAAATATTGCCATAATCCTGGAAAAAAATAAGGAAAACGATGATAGATCATATGTTGGTAATAATACATAAAAATTCTGAGAAGCATTAAAACTTAGTAGAAAAGGTGGGCAAAAGATATATATATATAAACCAATACAGATTGAGTAATTTCTGAGATAGAAGATTAAATAGTAGGTAATTTTCTCCATTTGATGAGGATTTGCTTTTGAGATTAAGTTGCTACTAGTTGGCAAGCAGGAAGCAGTGTTGCATTGAAGCCCTGACCCTAATTCTTATTGGCTGTGTGGCCTTAAGGAGGTTATCTTTGGTCTCTGAACTTCATTTTTTTCATCTGTCAGCTGAGGATAATGATTGCTGGTCTCCACTTCAAGTTGATGGCTATGATTCTCAAGTGAGATAATATTTATGGAGCTGCTTTATAAATATGTTTAATTAGTCTCCTAAAAATTCTAAATTAAGTATTTTTATTCACTTAAGAATACATGAATATTACTTTTTCATCTAGCTAAAAATTAAGGAATTTAGTTTTCATTGCCTATTCTATGTTATTTTCTTAATAGGCTTAAAAAACTATGAGTTACTGCTTTCATTTTCGTGGTAAGGAATATGACAGTAAGAGAGAACTTAAGCAAATTATACACGTTTTTATGTCAAGTCAGATATAGGTGGAATGGGAACTCTTAGTCTTAACACAGCAGCTTTTTGCTTGGTAATAATGATGAGCATGCACTGTTACCACAAGCCAAACACCAAACTAAGCACTTTAAGCATTATTTCGTTTAACTCACCCAACAAAATTGTGTTAATTAGGTGCTGTTATATTCCCTTTTATAGATGAGAAGACTGGAAGTCAGAGATGCTAAGTAATTTGCCCACGTTCACATTGTTAGTAAGTGGTAGAGCCTGGATTTTAACTTAGGCATTCTAATGCCCAAGAACTATTAATCACTGTATTATAGTGTCTTACTTTATCATTGTAGGCTTCCTGTTTCACGAAGATGTACTAAATATGTTCAGTCTTTTAAAAGTTATGAATTGAACATTTTATTCTGTTACAAATATAGTGAAGCCTTTTATTCATATGGTCTCTCACAATCACGTGTAAGAACATAAAATGAAGCCAGAAGTGCACATTGAAAACTCCTAGAGCTGTCAGTTTAGATAAATTATTCTGTGGTTTTCTAAAACATTCAGAGATTTTTTTTCTTTTCTTAAATATCTAGAAATATGGACACTGTCAATAATCATTGAATGAACTGCCATTGCTAGATAAAGTTGCCTTTGTTGTGCAGAGTTACTGACTCTTTTGTATTCAGTCTGAATCATGGGCTTTTGAAAAAAGAAATATAATGTAACATGATAAAGATTGGCAATCTTTCTCCATCTCTCTCTTCCAGGCGTTTTTTAGTGGCCGACTGAAGGCAAGAGGGAACATCATGCTGAGTCAGAAGCTTCAGATGATTCTTAAAGAAAACGCCAAGCTTTGAAGAGCACACTAGATGGCTAATAAAAACAGAATAATTAAATTCTCTCTTCACTAAAATATGCTTGATTATTTAGCAAAAGTGATCAAAACTAACATACAGAAGTTGCTTAAACATTTTCAGATTTCAGATAACTTTTCAGATTTTCATTTTCTACTAATTTTTCATGTATGTTATTTTTACAAGGAAATGTAAGCTGGCCTATAATTAAGCTTTTGTTCTTAGATCTATATCTTCATAATAAAAAGTTTTTGCCCAAGTTGAGTCTTCTTAGAATTTATGCTAACATTTATAAATTTAATGAAAATTAAGTGAGTAAAGCCATTTGGATACCTGTTGCACTTTGTTTCTTTGCTATAATTTTCTTTAGTTTATTCATGCTTCAGTAGCTTGTTAGTCCTCTTGCTCCTTAAATTTATCGTAATATTTAATATTTACTTAATATTGTTGAATGCACCTTTATCCTTAATTGTTTTCTTTTATTAAAATATTTATTTTGATTTGGGAAAATTTACAGAGCAAATTCACTTTCCATACAGCAACTCACATGCACTTTGTCTCATGACAATGACTATGATTTTCCACAATCCAACAACCCCCCTCCCATTTCCTCCTGATAGTTACCTCTTCCCTGTGTCCTTCCCTCCCACATACTCCTGTCTCCTGAAGCTATCTCCCTGTGCAAACACAGCTCTTCTGTTCTCCCATGATCAATCTCTTCAAGGAGTGTATCTACCTAATGTAAATGTTCATCTCATTTGCCTGGTTTTTGTTTGGCTGGAAGCCACAGGAGTAGGTTCAATTCCAGACCTGAAGGGCAGCTAGGGGCCATAGTCTCATGGGTTCCACCAAGCTCTATCAGATCAGCAAACCTGGTCCTTTTTATTTATTTATTTTTTAAATGATTTTGAGTTTTGTTCCACATTGTTCTCCCACTCTGTCTAGGATCGCCTACATAGATCTCCCTCTGAGTGGGTGACAGTGGTAGCTGGGCATTATCTAGTTCTTCTGGTCTCATAGTTATATAGGCTGTGGATTGCATGGTGTACCAGTCGCTTAGACTAATTGTTTCCATGTATCTTTGGTTTACTTCATTCTTCTTTGCTCTGGACGAGGAAAGACCCATCATTGCATCTAGATGGCCACTTGCAAGCTTTTAAGATCCCAGTTGCTACTTGCCAAAGTAGGATGTGGAACAGTGTTTTGTGTAGTATGTTATGCCAATTGACGTCCCCTGCCTGCAACTGTGGTCCCAGGCCCACAGATCCAATTACTTGCTTCCTCTGGGTAGCTGGGTGTGGCCAAGAAATGACAACAAACTTGCCCCTTGTCAGCTGGGAATTCTTATAGAGAAGACAAATACATTTGTAGAAACGTTGTCTGCCAACCCTATACATGGGCTTGGGCCCACTCCCCCATGCATAGGCATACTTAATAGTTCAGTCTGTCCATCCATCTACCCACCCATATATCAGTGTTTGCCTTCACTGACAGCACAGTACTGTATATGCAAAAGGGTTCATCTTTGTTGTTTGTACCTACCATGCAATCTCTATGTCTTCCTCTTCCTCAATGCCACTGTGTTTATCACTCACATTTGGTACATTGCCCTTCTCTTCACCCAAATCAATACTTGTCTGTACCTGTCTATCAGTGTTCCCTCCCCTCCCCTCCCACCCCTGGTAAGCAGCAAAGAAAATTCCCTTCCATATATAAACCAGTCCTTGACTTTTTACAGTAACAGACTAGTACAGTATTTGTCCTTCTGTGATTGACTTATTCAGTATAATGTCCTCCAAGTTCATCCATGTTATGCGGTGTTTTGCCATTTCTACATCATTCTTTAGGCTTGCATAGTATTCCATTGTATGTACCATAGTTCAGTTGTCCATTCCTCAGTTGATGGACACCTAGGTTGTTTCCTTCTTTTTGCTATTGTAAATAGTGCTACGATGAACATGGGTGTTCCTATGTCTGTTCTTGTCCTGGCTCTCACTTCTTTAGGATGTATACCTAGTAATGGAATTGCTGGGACAAATGGTCTTTTATTTATTTATTTATTTTTATTTAT
>NW_006921827.1:3243350-3246791 GCF_000298275.1 Orycteropus afer afer | reverse complement strand
AGCGCACCTTTCCTGTCATTTGTGTCCTGAATGTCTTTGTGGTTTCTGGCAAGTGGATCCTATTCTTATATCCCTGGAATCTGGGAGAACACTGTCACTTTAAATATCTGAAATGGTCAAACCACTTATAATTGTTCAAAATGGCTGCACCCTCTGGACAGTCAAAGGTCCACAGCTCAGCTGCCTTCCCCTTTGCTGCATCCCCTTTTATTCACCAGCCACCAGTGCAGTCCTCCATGCAGCCCCTGGCTAGCAGGGCCAATTTTTAGGTTAATTCTTACGTCCTAACACCATTTGGGGATATATAAGCTGTCTTTGCTGTCAGGATTGCTGACAGATTTCAGCTCCGTATCTGGGTGTTGGATTTTATCAAACGCCTTTTCGGCATAGATTGATATTATCTTTTGGTTCTTCTCCTTTGTTTTATTTATGTGATGATGGCATTGATTGTTTTTCTAATGTTGAACCATCCTTGCATACCTGGTATGAACCCCACTTGGTCATAATGTGTTATTTTTTTTGATATGTTGTTGGAGTTTATTGGCTGGGATTTTGGTGAAGACTTTTGCATCTATATACATGGGGGATATTGATCTGTAGTTTTTCTTTTTAGTGATGTCTTTGCCTGGTTTTGATATTAAAGTTATGCTTCTTTCATGAAATGAATTTGGGAGGATTCCATCATTTTCTGTGTTCTGGAATAGTTTGAGTAGGATTGGTGTTAGTTCTTTGAATGTTTGATATAAATTGTCTGGGCCAGGGCTTTTTTTGTGGTAATTTTTTTTTTATGACTTGTCCAAGTCTTCTTTTGTTATGAGTCTGCTCAAATTCTCCACCTCAGTCTCTGTTAGTTTAGGTAAGTAGTATGTTTCTAGAAATCTGTCCATTTCCTCTAGATTTTCAAATTTTTTGGAGTACAATTCTTCATAGTGTCCTGATAGTATCTTTTTTATTTCAGTTGGTTCTGTTGTGATGTCTTCCAATTCATTTCTTATTCATGTTATTTATATTCTCTCCCTCTTTTGTTAAATTTGCCAGTGGTTTGTCAATTTCATTAATCTTTTCAAAAAACCAGCTTACAGTCTTGTTGATTTTTTCTGTTTTCTGTTTCATTGATTTCTGCTCTAATCTTGATTATTTCATTTCTTCCAGTGACTGTGGGCTTTATTTGGTGTTCTTTTTCTAATTGTTGGAGATGTTGGGTTAAAGTGTTGATTTTGGCTCTTTCCTCTGTTTTGATGTGTGCATTTATGGCTATAAATTGGCCTCTGATCACTGCTTTTGCTGTGTCCCAAAGATTTTGGTATGTTGTGTTTTCATTCATGTTTGATTCAAGGGATTTTTTAATTTCACTTTTTATTTCTTCTATTACCCAGTTTTTTTAAGGATGGTGTTGTTCAGTTTCCATGTGTTTGCTTGCTCTTTTTCCATTGCTCTTCCTATGGTTGGTTTCTGATTTTATGGCTGTGTTTGTTAAGTTTGTGTCAACTTTTCTGGGCCTGGTTGAGTGGCTGGGCAGGTTGTGGTAGCTATTCCCCATGATAATCAGCTTCATGGGGGAATCTACTCTGAGCAACTGAGTAGCTGCCTTAGGGATATGGTCTGCTTCCTGTTTATAAGGAGATGCTTGGAGGACAGTCTCTAGCTTATGGCATGCTTGAACCCTGCATGTAGTCGAGTTGTTGTTCAGTAGCCTACCATGCTTTGCTGATCCTGGGATTTTCAATGGACTTAAATCAACGGCCTGCCATGTTGTTTGGTGATGTTGGGACTGTGCCATTTTATTTGTTGACCTTGGGCTTGTTAGCCTCAGCAGACAGTACCTGCCTGAGTGAGAAGATGCCTCTAGTCAGTGTGCCAGGAGTAAGAGGTAGAGCTGAAGGCCAATGTCAAGGGGCTTTCACACAGCCCCTAGAGCCTGGCACTTGGAACTCAGACTTCTAGCCCCAAAGACTGTAAGAGAATCAAATCTTGTTTGTTAAAACCATTCCATTTGTGGTATATTTCTGTTAGAGCAACACTAGGTAACCAAAATAATGGCATTGTGATCTGAGAAGATTCTTTGCAGGATTTCAATGTTTTTAAATTTATTAAGGCTTGCTTTGTGGCCTAAGTTATTGTCTATCCAGGAGAATGGTCCATAGCACTAGAAAAGAATGTATATTGTGTTGTTGTTGGGTGAAGTGCTCTGTAGATGTCTATAAGGTCAAGTTGGTGGATTGTATTGTTTAGTTTTTCTCATCCTTATTTAGTTTCTTTCCAGTTGTTCAATGTTTCATTGAAAGAAGTGGTATATTAAAGTCTCCCACTACGATTATGGAGTTATCTATTTGTCTTTTCAATTCTGTTGAAATCTGATTTATGTATTTTTGGGCTCTTTCATTGGGTACATAGATATTTATTATCATTATGTACTCTTGTTCAGTCAGTCTTTTAATTATTATATGATGTCCTTTTTTGTCTCTTTTGGTGGTTTTTCTTTTAAAGTCAATTTGATCAGAAATTAATATTGCCACTCCTGCCCTTTTTTGCTTGCCATTTGCTTGCTATATCTTTTTCCAACCTTTGATTTTTATTCTATATTTGTCTTTGTCTCTAAGGTGTGTCTCTTTTAGACAGCATATTGGTGGGTTATATTTTCTTATCCAGTCTTCAACTCTCTTTCTCTTGAGTGGTACATTTAATCCATTGGCATTCAGTGTAATTATTGACAAGTATGAATTTGTTGCTGTCGTTTTGTTATGCATTTTTTCATGATGTTGCTGATTTCTCTGTTCCATATAATTTTCTGAGCTGAGCTCATTTTGTTTATGAATCATGTTACTTCCTCCTTTGCTATTGGTTTATCATTAGCTAAATATTTGAGCTTGTTCTTTTTTTTTTTCAAGAGCTTGTTTTACATTCAATGTAATGCATACATTTAGTTTCATTCCCCATTCACCATGTCCAACCCTAACCCAGTCTCCTCCCCTCCCTAGCCTGCAACCCTCTCCTGTGCCCCTCATATTTATGCACTCTGATTTGTCCTGCATTTCCTCAGTTTGAATGTTGGTACTCTGGTGTCCCATGGTCTATTGCTCTAAAAGATGTATTACCATGAGTATGTGGGTGTGTGCTCCTGGGTTGAGTGGTCTGCGTATACATCTTGTTAACTATTGGGCTGAGGGCCTGCCCCTGAGGGTGAGTTTTATTCCAGTGCAGAATGTATTCCAGGGCCATAGTATTGGGAGTCTCACCAGATTTGACCAGTAATTCTGGTCATTATTGAGTTTTTGGTTTATGTTCCACGTTTTCCCTCCCACTCTATCCACGATCTGCAGTTTTGATCCTTTCCCGAGTGGTTGGCATTGGTAGCTGGGCACCATCTAGTTCTGGTCTCGAGGGCCATATTGTCCTAGGGTTGATTGCTTCTAAATGCCCCCCCTCCCTTTTTTTTTTTTT
>NW_006921827.1:3240446-3243250 GCF_000298275.1 Orycteropus afer afer | reverse complement strand
AGGATCTCCAGATTTGATCCTTTCCTGACTGCTTGGCATTGGTAGCCGGGCACTGTCTCATGCTGATCTTGAGGGTCATCATCTCCTAGGGCTGATTGCTTCTAAATGCCTTTTTTTTTTTTTTTAATTCTTCTTCACTTCTGATGCTAGCAGACCATTAGCTGCATCTTAGGTGGCTGCTTGAAAGCTTTTAAGATCCCAATCGCTAATCACTAATGTAGGATGTGGAGCAATGCTTTTATGTATTTTGTTGTGCCAATTGAGTCTGGTGTCCTCCAGTACTATAGTCTTGAGGCAGTAGATCTATTGGATCTCTCTCCCATAGTGTCAGCTTATCAATGAGGGATTACTCTGTGTCTGTCTTCTGTTGTTTCTCTAAGGGCTGCAGGTATTTTGTATCACTGGTGTTTGTGCAAGATTAGCCTCAGCTGAATCTATCCTTGGTCTAGAGAATACCTCTGTTCACTGACCCCCATCTGATCATCTCAGGTGTTTAATGTGTTTATCTGTATAGCCTAGTGTTTGGTGTGAATGGCAATGTGGCATTGTGGACACATTGGTTGGTATTAGCATCTGTCATCTATCTCTTATGTGCACAATTTGGAGTCCTCTCATTTCCCAATATTATTATGGTGGTCATATATCTTTCCCATATATCCCTCCGTCTACCCATGTTAGCGTGTAAGCCCCAACTAGCCCAAAATTAATCCCTCCCTTCCCTCCCCATCCTGGTAACCTACTAGGTGAGTTCCCTTTCCCAAACAAACCCTTCTTTGTGTTTTTACAGTAATGGGCTCATACAGTACTTGCCCTTCTGCAATTGACTTATTTCACTTAGCGTGATGTCCTCCAGTTTCATCCATGTTGCAAGATGATTCGCATATCCTTCATTGTTCATTAATGTGGCATAGTATTCCATTATGTGCATATACCATAATTTGGTTATCCACTCCTCCATTGATGGGCATTTAGGTTGTTTCCATCTCTTTGCTATGGTGAATTGTGCTGCAATGAACATAGGTGTACATATGTCAGTTCGTGTGCTATCTCGCACCTCTTTAGGATATATTCCTAGCAATGGAATTGCTGGGTCAAATGGTACTTCTATTTTCAGTTTTTTAAGGAAATGCCATACCATTTGCCACAATGGTTGTACCATTTTACAATCCTGCCAGCAGTGCACAGGAGTTCCAACCTCTCCACAACCTTGACAGCATTTGTTACTATCTGATCTGTTGAACTTTGCTATTATTGGTGGGGTGAGATGATATCTCATTGTTGTTTTGATTTGCATCTCTCTAATGATTAATGATCGTGAGCAATTTCTCATGTGTTTGTTGGCTGCCTGTATATCTTCTTTGGTGAAGTGCCTGTCCAAGTCTTTTGCCCATTTGTGAATTGGGTTATTTGTCTTTTTGGTGTTGAGGTGTTGAAGTTTTTGGTAGATTTTGGAGATAAGTCCTTTGTCAGATATTTTCTCCCACTCTGTAGGTTCTCTTTTTACCCTTTTGACGAAATCTTTCAATGCGCACAAGAATTTAATTTTTAAAAGGTCCCAGTCATCTAGCTTCTCTTCTAACTCCCTCACATTCTGGGTTATGCTTGATAGTCTATTTATGCCATAAGTTAGGGTTCTCAGATTTGCCTCTATTTTATCTTTGATGAATTTTATAGTTTGGGTTTTACATTTAAGTCTTTGATCCAGCTTGAGTTTGTTTTTGTGTGAGGCATGGGTCTTGTTTCATTTTTCTACAGGTGGATATCCAGTTTGCTAGCACCATTTTTTAAAGAGGCTGTCTCTTCCCCATTTAATGGGTTTTGGGCCTTTGTCAAAGATTGGTTGTCCATAGGTGGATGGGTCTATATCTGGACTTTTGATTCTGTTCCACTGGTCTATCTGTCTATCATTGTACCAATACCATGCTGTTTTGACTACTGTGGCTATATAGAAGTTCTTAAGATCTGGGAGTGTGAGACCTCCCACTTTGTTTTTCTTCTTGAGAAGTGCTCTGCTTATTCAAGGTCTCTTTCCTTTCCATATGAAATTAGAAATTAGTTTTTCCATGTCCTTAAAAAATTTTGTTGAAATCTGGATCGAGATTGTGTTAAATGTATAGATTGCTTTAGGTAGTACCGACATTTTCACAATGTTTAGTCTACCTATCCATGAACAAGGTAGGTTTTTTATTTATGTAGTGTCTCTTGTAGCAGTGTTTTATAGTTTTCTCTGTACAGGTCTTTTGTGTCTCTGGTGAGGTTTATTCCTAGTTATTTTATCTTTTTCGTAGCTATAGTGAATGGTATGATTTCCCTTATTTCTTTATAAGAGGACTCCTTGCTAGTGTAGAGAAATCCGACTGATTTTTGCATGTTGGTCTTGTATCCTGCCACTTTGCTGAACCTCTCTATTAGTTCCAGTAATTTTTTTTTTTTTTTTTATTGACTCCCTTGGGTTTTCTATGTATAGGATATATCATCCACAAATAGGGATAGTTTTAATTCCTCTTTGCCAATATGTATGCCTTTTATTTCTCTTTCTTGCCTTGTTGCCCTGGCCAGGACTTCTAATACAATGTTAAATAGAAGTGGTGATAGAGGCCATCCCTGTCTGGTTCCTGTTTGTAAGGGGAATGCCTTGAGTCTTTCTCCATTAATAATAATGTTGGCCGTTGGCTTTGCATATATACCCTTTATTATGTTGAGAAATTTCTCTTCTATCCCTATTTTGCTGAGAGTTTTAAACAGGAATGGATGTTGGATTTTATCAAATGCCTTTTCTGCATCAATTGATATAATCATATGGT
>NW_006921827.1:3233900-3239706 GCF_000298275.1 Orycteropus afer afer | reverse complement strand
GAGTGTTGATTTTGTTTCTTTCCTCTTTTTTGGTGTATGCATTTATTGCTATAAACTGTCCTCTGAGTACTGCTTTCACTGTGTCCCATAGGTTTTGGCAGGATATATTTTCATTCTCATTAGTTTCTAGGAATTTTTTAATTTCAGTTTTTATCTGTTCTGTAATGCAATAGTTTTTGAGCATTGAGTTGTTCAGCTTCTATATGTTTGATGCTTTTTCCTTGCTCTTCCTATTATTAATTTCTAGTTTTATAGCATTGTGGTCCAAGAAGATGCTTTGCAGTATTTTATTGCTTTTGAATTTATTGAGGCTTGTTTCATGTCTTAGCATATTGTCTATTCTGGAGAAGGATCCCTGTGCACAGGAAAAGAATGTGAATTGTGTTTTTGTTGGGTGAAATGCTCTGTATATGTCTGTGAGTTCCAGTTGGTTGATTGTACTATTGAGTTAGTTCTTCTGTATCCTTGTTGAGTTTTTTTTCCAGTTGACCTGTCCCTCCTTGAAAGTGGTATGTTAAAGTCTCCTACTACTGTTGTAGAGTTGTCTATTATCCCTTTTAATTCAGTTAATATTTGGTTCACATACTTTGGAGCACTTTCATTAGGTGCAGAAATATTTATTATTATAACATCCTCTTTGTCATTTGACCCTTCTACATCATATATTGTCCCTCCTTGTCTCTTATGATGTTTTTCACCTTAATGTCTATTTTATCAGAAATCAATATTGCCACTCCTGCCCTTTTTTGGTTTCCATTGGCTTGGTATATTCTTTTCCATCTCTTAACTCTTAATTTGTTTTTATCTTTGTGTCTAAGGTGGGTCTCTTGTAGGCAGCATATCGACAGGTCTTCTTTTCTTAACCAGTCTGCCACTCTCTTTCTCTTGATAGGTGCATTTAGTCCATTCACATTGAGTATAATTAGTGATAGGTATGAATTGATTGGTGTCATTCTAATTTTTTTTTTTTTTTTATGGTTTTGGTATTTCCTTGGTCTATATATATTTCTGTGCTGAGTTCAGTTTGTTGGCTAATGCTTTCTCCCGTTTCTTCTTTATAGTTGGTTTTGTGCTTATTAAACCCATATGTTTTCCTTCCTTCAGGATTTGCTTAGAAGGATTGTTACTTTTCTCTGTGGCTACCTTGGAGTATATTCTTGTCTCTACATTTTTAGAACAGTGGGTGCTGCGAAGACATTGTCCTGTTTTCCTCTCCATTTGAGGGTCTGTACCTAGAAGTTTTATTCCCTCTGATAGGTTAGTTGCGGTTGTTCTGTGCTGATTGAGTTCCTTGGTTTTTAAGGTATAATGTTTTATGGTCTTATTTGGAGCATCTATTTCTGATTTGGTTTTAGTGTTGATGACATATATCCTGGGTTTGTTGATCTCTGTTGTAGGTTCTTTATTGGAAGGACTTCCTTAAGCATTTCTTGTAGGTTTGGTCTGGTTTTCACAAAGTCCCTTAATTTCTGTTTATCTGAGACTGCCTTGATTTCTCCCTCATATTTGATGAATAATTTGTCTGGATATAGGATTCTTGGTTGGAATTTCTTTTCTTTCAGTGTTTTATATATGCCGTCCCATTGCCTTCTTGCCTACATGGTTTCTGCTTAGTAATTGGAGCTCAGCCTAACTGCTTGATTATTATAAGTAATATTTCTTTTTTCCTGGGCAGCTCTCAAAATTTTTTCTTTGCCTTTGATTTTGGAAAGTTTGATTATAATATGCCTTGGTGTTTTTCTTCTGGGATCTGTCTTGTGTGGGGTTCTATGAGCTTCTTGGACAAATATCTTTTCTTCCTTCACTATGTGGGGGAAGTTTTCTTTTAGCAGGTCATCCACAATTTTCTTGGTGGTCTTTTTTGCCTCTTCTTGTTCTGGAATTCCAATGAGTCTTATATTGTTTCATCTCATGTCATCGCATGTAATTCTTAGGTTCTCTTCATTTCTCTTAAATCTTTGTTCTGATTTTTCTTCATAGACGCTAGTGTCCAGGGATTTGTCTTCTAGTTGCGATACGCGTCCTTCAGCCAGTTCTAATCTACTCTTTTGTGCTTCTACTGTGTTGTGTAATACTGTCATTTTGGTACTCATACTCCGCATTTCATCACCCATCTTCCGCATTTCTAACTGCTGTTTTTGTATGAGTTCTGATTGTGCTTTAATCTTAATATTCTGTTCCTCAATGATCTTCCTGAGTTCCTCCAGGGAACCGTCTGTGTTCTCCTTGTTTCTGTGTGGGGTTTTCTTAGGCTCTTGTATAGCTCTATAAACATATCTTGTAAATTCCTTCTCAGTTAATTCTATTGTCTCCTGTTCCTCAATGTATAATGAGACCTTTGTTTGTGGTTTTTCTTCTAATGCTTTGTCCTGTTTTTTTTGTTTGATTTGAGGTTGTTTCCTAGACATTTTGAGGTTGTCTTTAACTGTTGGTTACATGTTGATTTGTTTTGTTTTGGTTTTATGGTGTAATATTTTGAAAAGGTGAAGTTGGTGTATTTCATTTTATATTGATTCAGGTATGCTGGGTTGCTCTTCATTTGTGATGGTGGAATCACTGTCTGGAATGTGGATATGGGTTTCTGTTTGTCATGAAGAGGGTTTAGAATTCAAACCAGGAGGTTTTATGTTGGCTGAATATGGTTTCTTCTATTGAATAAGTGAAGTTATTGGTGGAGAAGGTGGGAGCGGAAAAAGGAAATCTTGCTTTTGCTAGGGTCAGTTTCTAGGGCTTTGATCGGGCTGCTACTGATGATGTCGTACTGTTATTTACAAGCCCTTGGCTCAATTTCAGGAAAGATTCTTGTTGTTAGGGTGTCGCCACTTTCTGCCAGGCTCAGACACACACAAAGACCCCGCTCCTGAGGCCCCTTGGTGCCAAAAAGCTGACCCAAGGCAACTTCCTGGGTCCGCACTCAGCCGCGGATTTTTCTCTCTCCACCCTGCCTGCTCACAGCACCAGCCCAACCTGCTCAGACCGCAATTCGCTCAGGAGTTTGTCTGTTAGTCCACCCACCTGCGGCCCCAATGATGAGCATGGTTTCAGCTGCGCTGGAGTCAGGAGAGTGCCTGCTAGTAATCTGTGGTCCTGATATTAGGGATAAAGACAAGCACAGACCTCTCAATGCCACTTAAGCTGACCCAAGCCTATTCAGTGACCCACTGAGGGGGGAGTGAGCTCACCCTCCTGGAGCACCAATGAGCTCTCTGCTTGGGTTTCAGTGGTGCTGCGTGTGCCCATTTGCACCTAACTGACGCAAGTTACCAATAAAATCAGGTGTTGAAGGTAGATCCTTGGGCTGTTTGCTAGTATGTTGGTGTGGTTGCTGGTATGCTGATATGGGTGTCTTCTGCCTTGACCCAGGGAGGTCTCAGATGGCCATTCTCACCTTCTAGTCGCTCCCCCAGAGAAGTCTTTAATGACCTTTCTTGACTGCCTGTCTGCTTTCCACTGGGTAGATCTTGAATTTCTTTCCCTGTGCTTTTCCTCTAATTCTACTCCTATGTGTTTGGTGCACTCTGATTCAGTGAGCTGTTCAGAGCACCAAATCCCTAATTCAAACTGCTTTACCTAGTTTCTCACACACTAAAATTCTAGAGGGAAATAGCGTGGTGATTATTGACGAGACTCCATTTTGGATCCCTGTTCTGTTTTTAATTTTGATGTGAAGGTTTATTATTTTTCTTTGAGGTTACCTTGTGATTTATAAATTTCTTCCCAAGTTTCAAACAGTCTATTCTCTATTGCAATTGTCTTGACTTCCTCATAATTTAGAAGTTCAGTAACCATACTATTTTTTTCCTCTTTTTGTTTCATGTTTCTTCTCATTTGCCAATTGATATCTCTTGTTTCCTGTTTACATTCTTGTAAGCTTATTTTACTTTCAATACTTCCATAACTGGCTTGGTTTCTGGGTTATGTCATCATGTGATTTAATGGTCAGCTTTTGTTTGCTGTTGTTGGTTCTCTGTCCAAAGGACTCCCTTTAGCATCTCTTATGAGGTTGGTCTGGTTTTAACAAGTTTCCTTAATTTCTGCTTATCTGGAACTCTCCTAATTTTACCATATTTGAGGGACAATTTTGTCCAGTATATAATTCTTGGTTGGAAATTTTTTCTTTCAGGATTTTATATATACCATCCCATTGTCTTTTCACCTACATGATTTATGCCAAGAAATCCAAGCTTAGTCTTATCGGTTACCCTTTATAGGTAGCATTTCATTTTTCCTGACACCATTCAGAATTTTTTCTTTGTCTTTGGTTTTTGTGAGTTTCATGCTGATATGTACTGGTGATTTTCTTTTAGGGTCTATCCTGTTTAGGTTTCGTTGGACTTCTTGAATGAATATATTCTCGTCTTTCATCATATCATGGAAATTCTCTTCCAACAAATCTTTTGACAATTTTCTCTGTGGTTTTATTTCTATCTTCCTGTTCTGGAATTCTGATTACATGTAGATTATTCCTCTTGATGGTATTCCACATGAATCTTAGCCTTTCCTCATTTTGTTTTGATCTTTTTTTTTGACTGACCTCTTTCCAAAGAAGCTTTGAAGTATTTGTCTTCAATCTCACTAATTCTGTCTTCCATTGATTCAATTCTTCTCCTTTACCCTTCTAATATCTTATCTATTTCTGAAAATTTAGCATTAATCTTCTGGATTTCTGTCTGGAGATTTGTATAATTTCTAGTTTTTCCATTTATTTTGTCATTTTGTTCTTGTATTTTCTTCCAAAATCATTCTAGCATTTTTTTTCTGTGTTTTTCTTAACTTTGTGTCTATTTCCCTTGATCTGTCTTTCAATCATTGAAGGAACCTAAATATAATTCTTTTGAATTCCTTGTTAGGGAGTCCCAATGCTACTTCTTCTTCAGGGATGTATTCTGGTTCTGTATTCTGGTCTCTTGTTTTTGCTTCTTTATTTTGCTTCTTTGTGTGAACTCTGAGACATTGAATCACTCCAACATACAATGACCAATTAAATACAATTACAACAATTACATTGTATAATTACACTGTTGTAATTATATTTAATTGGTCATTGTATGTTGGAGTGATTCACACAAGATTTTCATTTTCTCTGTTTTGTTTTTATGTATCTGAGTAAGCAGGGTACTATGTGTCTCTATTCACTAGTTGGCATCACATATGTACTTACCACCTGGATCCTGGTGGTTGTGGTAGAGAATGAGAGTGTGTGCACAGATCTTTGTTAGCTGTTTGTGAAAAACAGTTAAGGATGAGTCAGACTCATATTCGCTGTCATGTATCATTGGCCAGTCAGTGCAGAAGCAATTAGTGGCCCACTTTCAGTAGGTGGGGCTGTTAGAGGTAGGGGTATGGTTGGGTTATGGGCAACGTTGCTGTCTCCCACTCAGTTTTACCAAAACAACAATTAAAAAAAAAAAAGTAAAGTAAAAACTATGACAAAAAACACATACCACAGGAAAAATCACCAAAAAGAGGAAAGGCAATAAATGAGACACAATATTTAAAGAAATATTTTAAAAGACAAAACAAATATAAACAGAAAAAGAGGGGCAAAAAAAACCCACAGTATATGGAGAGGTGGGGAAATAAGAGAAAAGAGCTAGAGTAAGAGAATAATGAGGAAAAAAAAAATAGGAAAAATGCAAAAAAACAAAACAAAACAAAACAAAAAAACACACAGGATAGGAAGACTCACAAGAAAGAAAAAAAGTGGCAACCAGGAAAAGGGAAGAGAAAAAAAGCCCCAAAGTAGAACCTGAGAAGGGAAAAAGAAGGAATGAAAATAAAAGGAAGAAGAAAAAAGTTATTTAAA
>NW_006921827.1:3232061-3233235 GCF_000298275.1 Orycteropus afer afer | reverse complement strand
TCAACTGGTTTCTCTTTTCTTTGTTGATGATGGTCTGTGTAGCATGTCTGCCCATTCTACCATGCTACCAGAAGTCAAGCCATGGTATTTTCAATCACCTTATATGCATGTGAAAGCTGGACAATGAATAAGGAAGACTGAAGGAGAGTTGATGCTTTTGAGTTGTGGTGTTGGTGAAGAATACTGAAAGTACCACAGACTCCCAGAAGAAAGAACAAATCTGTTCTGGAAGAAGTACAGCCAGAATGCTCATTGAAAGTGAGAATGGCCAGACTTTGTTTCACCTACTTTGGTCATATTGTCCTTCCCTAAAGAGGGATATCATGCTTGTTAAAGTGGAGGGCCAGAAGAAAAGATGGATTGACACAGTGACTGCAATGATGAGCTCAAATATAGCAAGGATTGTGAGGCTGGTGCAGGGCTGGGCAGTGTTTTGTTCGTTCTGTTGTACATAGGGTTTCTGTGAGTTGGAGCCAACTTGACTGCAACTAACAACAACAATGTCAAAACTTCACAAATGTGGTAAAACCAAAGGAAGCTATAAACTGATGGGCTTTATATATTTTGTGATATCTGAAATAAAAATTAGCAAATAGTTTTTAATAGCACATTAAAAGATTAATAATTATGGTTCAATATTATAAACTTAGGGAGCTCTGGTGGCATAGTGCCTAAGGCATTTGACTCCTAACTAGAAGGCTGGTGGTTGAAACCCACCAGCCGCTCCTCAGAAGGAAGGTTGGGCAATCTACTTTCATAGAGATACCACCTCAGAAATCCAAGAAGGGGTTGCTATGAGTCAGATCTGACTCGAGTGCAATGGGTTGATTATAAACTTAGTTAATATGAGTGATCACATTAATAGGTTGAAGAAGAAAGTTTTATATTAATTTATATTCTAAAAAGTCATTTGGTGAAATTCAGTACTTTTCATGTTAAAGATATTTAGTACAATAGGTATAAATGGATGCTCCTCAATCTAAAATGAGTGCTTGCTTTCTTTTTTTGTCTCAATGGTGAAACCCAGGAGTCTTCCCTTATACATATAAACAAGAAAAGTCCATTATCATTATTGTTTAATATTGTTCCATTAGCACCAGAAGTCTACACCTGTGCTTCACTTGTCCACATGGTTAGAGGTTCCAAACACCAAGTCATTATGCAAAAATTGGTG
>NW_006921827.1:3229186-3231131 GCF_000298275.1 Orycteropus afer afer | reverse complement strand
TTAGGAGCTAGACACTTGGAAAGAAGCCAAGCAGCTGCTCCTGCCCTATGTGGACATTCTGATCCTGATAAAATATGACACGCTTTTCTAATTAAATGATAAACATTCAGTTTTATAGTAAGTATGTTGGTGATGTCTCCCTGCGAAATATGTAACCCAACTAAAATTGTTGGTTTGGGAAAAAATATGGGAGGTGGGAATACTTCAGAAATTTGAAGTATGATAAAATTTATATAAAAAATATTTAAAACACATTAAACAAGACCTCCCCCACCCCATGGCTATGTGCACATAATGAAGATACAAAGCATGAGCTACAAAGGACTCACACATACTTCATTATTGTGATTACCTGTGGGAAATAGGACTGCCAGAGACAGTGTCGATTTACCTGTAAGATATTATTTTCTTAATCTAAAATGTGTTCATTTGTTTAACTTCTTTGCTTTAATTTCATTTATTTTATCCTCTGAGACTTTATCCCTGTTGCATTTAGAATGTTAATCTCTCTGTTTTATACCTTATATTTGATCATTTTTCACTTGTATGTAAACCAATTTAATAATGGGCAGCTGAGAGCATGGTCAAAAGGTGAGTCTAATTTCAGAGAGGCTACATTCCAAGGACAGTGGAAGACTTCTTTCTAGCTATTTCAGTTACTCCTTTTGTCTCCCCAAATAAGCCTTCCATATCTTTTCTATTTGGCTCTTGATAAAACATAGGACAATAGTAGTTCTTTCCATTTACTGTATATTATCAATTCTAAAATGCCTATATTTTCATATTCTAACATCTCTGAAATCAGATTGCATCTTACAATAGATAGCTTCTTAGCTTTGATGAAATATGATAGGTTAGCCTTGTACACCAAGGTTGTCACTGCTTCTCCTGTACACTGATGACTCCAAATTTGTTTCTCCTGCCAGACCTCTGTCCTGATCACCATATCCTACCCTAGATTTCCCTAGATCCCCAGTTGCTTCAATCATAACACATCAGTTGTGGATTAAATTGTCCCATTCACCCTCCAAATATGTTGAAGTCCTACCCCTGTACTTGTGAATGTGACCCTACTTGGGATAAGATTTTACCTTTGTCATTATAATGAGGTTATATTGGAGTAGGGTGGGTCCTAAACTTTATCCCTTCCAAATGGTATCTTATCAAAAGGGAAAACAGACTTGGAGAAAGACATGCTCACAGGGGAAAGATGCCATGTATGGATCTGTCCATATGCCAGGGAATGTCAAGAAATGCCCATGGTTGCCAGAGGTTGAAAAAGACAAGGAATGATCTTCTCCTAGAGAGGAGAGACCATAGTCCTGCTGACACCCTGAATGCAGATTTGTAGCCTCCAACACTGTGAGACAATAAATTTCTGTTCTTTCTTTCTTTCTATTGTGCTTTAGGTGGAAGTTTACAGAGCAGAGTTGTTTTACATTCAACACTTCGTGTACATTTAGTTTCTCTCTCCATTTACTATCCCCAACCCTAATCCAGTCTCCTGCCCAGTAACCCCCAAGCCCATGTCTGTCATAGTTTTATGCACTTCTGTGTGTCCTGCATATCCTCTGTGTGAATGTTGTCCCTCTGGTGCCCTGTGGTCGATTGCTCCAAGGGATGCATTTCCATAGAGTATGTGGATGAGTCACCCTGGGTTGAGTGGTCTGCATGTATATCTTGTTTACTATTAGGCTGAGAGCCAGCGCCTCAGAGTGAGTTTTATTCCGGCCCCAAAATGTATCTCAGTGCCATAGTATTGGGGTCTCACTAGACTCCATCTGACCAGTAGCAGGCTGGAAGAGCAGGAGAAAGGGGATAAAAGCCAGGAACCCAGACAGAGGAGCAGTCAGCCCCAGGGACAACTCAGGGATGCCCAAAGCAGCAGGCCAGAAGAGCAGGAGGAAGGGGATTAAAAGCCAGGAAGCCAGACAGAGGTACAGTC
>NW_006921827.1:3225639-3226226 GCF_000298275.1 Orycteropus afer afer | reverse complement strand
CTCCTTGGAAGCAAGAATGGCCAGACTTCGTCTCACCTATTTTGGTCATTTTGTAAGACGGGACCATTCCCTGGAGAAGGATGTCATGCTTGGTAAGGTGGAGGGTTGATGAAAGAGGGGGAGGCCTTCAATGAAATGGATTGACACGGTGGCTGCGATGATGGGCACAAGTATAGCAGGGATTGTGGGGCTGGCACGGGATTGGGCAGCATTTCGTTCTGCTGTGCATGGGGTCGCTATGAGTCGGAAACGACTCGACGGCACTTAACAACAACAAGAGCACTGGTACTCCATTTATTTGGCCTGTAGGGGTGGGTTAGGACACAGTGGAACAAACCATTTCCCATCACTCTTAACCTTTCAACTTAATTTAGGACTTATTCCAGAAATAGGACTTTTGCTACTTATGAGTGTATTGACTCCCACATAATAGTTTTCAAGATGACCAGTGGATAATCAGTTCAGTGGTTTTTGAACTAATGTATACCAGGCACTGGGAAATTGGATGTGAGTAAGGAAGATAGTAGGAGCTCTGGTAGTGTAGTGCCTAAGCCATTTGACTACTAACCAGAAGGCTGGTGGTTCAA
>NW_006921827.1:3222130-3225269 GCF_000298275.1 Orycteropus afer afer | reverse complement strand
TTTTTAAGGAAGATAGGATATCTGACTTTAAGGAGCTGTCTGCACTGAATGAATGAATCCAATTTTACTACTACTTCTTAAGGATTATTATCATCTTGATGAATTCTTATTCCTTAGAAGATGTTGATTGGCTTCTCTGGTTTTATACAGCACTTTTAATTACTTAAGAGAATTAACATTTCCTCATAAGTTGTTTAAGAAATATGTATTTCTCTACATATGAATTATCAGTTTCTATTCCTTGGAGTAGACAAGTTAAAAAGAAAGAAAGCAAGAAACAGTTCTATTGGACAGATGGCAATGAAACAAAGAGAAGTTAAATGAGTTGTCCAAGGTCACACTGAAGAGATATCAGAGTCAGGCCAAGGAACCAGGTCATACAACCAGTTTGTATTTATTCTACTATATAGTCCAAGTGGTACTTCTAAATATATCTTCCTGTCTTTACATTTTGAGGATAATATGATTTGCATTAAAGTTGACTTCTTAATTCAGGTGAATGGGTTTCTGAAGAGTGCTGTTTCTTTGGTACTACTAGTACTTTTACTCTATAACTTTGGAATACTAGAAAATTCTATAACTAGAGGTAAAATAGGAGAGGGCTGGGTATTGTATAAATACTTGGACCAAAGAAGCCCCTTTTTCATTGACATTTTTTATTTCTGATCCTCTTTGCACAGCTGAAATTGTGCCCCTGAGCTTATACCCTCACAGATCCTTTCTGTGTGTCTTAAAGTTCCTTTCGGTAAGTGCCCATTTACTATACTTCAGGGACTCATCTCTTCCAGACCTCCATCCCTTCTCCCTCACACTACATATGCAAGCCAATCCTTTGTATTTTTACTTATAAAATCTTGTAGTTGACAAATTCTCTCTTGAATTTGATTTGGCTTATAAATATAACTATTATAAAAGAATAATACTTAGAGGCCTAAGATGTAGTTTATTAATTCTAATAGTACAATAACTCATCTTTATATTTTTTGTATTTATTGAAAGTCAAATTATTACTGTCATTAACATATTGGATTGCTGACATCATTCAGCCATTAAAAAAAATCATAAGCTTAAATTCTCCAAATTAAGTTAATTAAAATGTTTAGTTGATTTTCATTTCATAATTTCAGTGAGAATTAATCTAATCACTTATTGTAATTATTAGACTACAACAAATGTAAATTATTCAAAGTCTCATATTCTTAGTAAAATCATTACATTTTCTGAACTGTCTTCACTTTAATTCAACTCACCTGAAAATCAAACCCAGGAAAGCAAATGAAAGCTTTGGAAGATGTCATAATCAAATGACCTGTTTTCATATTGTATTTCAATTTTATATGTCAAAAAATTATTTTTATCTTGAAATTTTATTTAAGAAAAGCATTTATTATTAGAAAGTTATCTGATATAATAATGTATTGATAATTGAAATAAATGGATTGGCTATTGCTAAAATGAATTAGCTAATATCTCAGCTCAGGAACACATGCAGGCAACCAGTAACAGCTCCCTGGGTTTGTGAGCTACCCTACCCTACTCAGGTTTATGTTTATTCCATTTCTCACTCGAAACCATCAACTCATTGATAAGGAAGGGTATGATTGCCCTTAGCTGAGACCTCAAGTCCATGTGCTGCTGGTAACTTGCTTTGAAAACTGGGAAAATCACTCTTTGGGCTTTTCTCCTGTCTGTTAATTTAAAGTCTTGGGCTGGGTCATCACCAGAAGGCCTTTTAGTTTCATGATTTGAAGAGTTCATGAGCATTAGCATTCTAATCTTGCTTTGAAATCAAGTATTTCATTTTATCAGGTAGGTTTTTCAGCCCTATTGGCCACTGCTTCTTTAATAATTAAAAGAACTTGGTCTGTGTGGTAGTTAAAGTTGTTTCAACGTGGCTGGGCACGTTGTGACTAAGCAGCTGGATGTAGTTATTTCCTATGATGAGACTAGTAATCACTTCCATGTTGGAATCTACTGTGGGCAGCTGAGTAGCTGCCTTAGGGATGTAGTCTGCTTCCAGTATATAAGAAGAAACTTATAAAAAGGTCTTTGAGCTTTTTGGCACATCTGGATTCTGCATTTGGCCTAGTCTTCATCATCTCAGTGGCCTGCCATGTTGCCTACTGAGCTTGAGATTGTTTCTGGACTTGAACTAGTGGCCTGCTGTGTTTCTTGATAATGTTGGGACTGTGGCATTTTACTTATCAATCTTGGGTTTGTCAGCCTCAGCAACCAGCAGCTACCTGACTTAAGAGAAACCTCCAACTCCAGTGGGCTGGGAGCAAGAGACAGAACTGATGCCCACAGTTGAGGGGCCTTCACACAGCCACTAGAGCTGGCACTTTTAACTATATCCTCCGAAACTGTAAGAGAATATATCCATGTTTGTTAAAGCTATCCACTTGTGGTATTTCTGTTAGAGCAGCATTAGATAACCAAAACAGTTCCCATCCTGCTTCAGTGAGAATGTCCCTGTCAACATTTCCAATGTCCAATGTCCCTGTCAACATTTCCAAGTATTCTTACCTCTTCAAGGAGGTTTTAATGGCTTTCTTAGTTACCTTTGGATATGATTTTATGATTCCATTCAATTATCAGTCTTATTCTCATCTCACCTGGTTGAACTATTCCCTTTATTCACCATTGCATTGAATCTAAATGTGGAACAGAATTCCTTTTTGTTAATATTGTCCCCAAACTACACACACAAAAGGTAATTATGTGTAGAAGACCATTACTGAGGTGTTGGGATTAATATAGAAGGATTACATTGTTGTTTAGCCCAGCAGACTAATTTTGTAATATCTTAGACATTATAAACAAAAAAACCCAAACCCACTGTCATCAAGTCGATTCCAACATATGGTGACCCTGTGAGAACCCTATAGGTCATAGTAAAAATGCCCAATACGTAGTGTTTCTAAGGCTGCAAATCTTTACAGAAGAAGACTACCTCATCTTTCTCCCGTGGAGTGACTGGTGGCCTTGAACTGCTGACCTTCTGGTTAGCAGGCTTAACCACTGTGTGGCTGCTGGTTAAAATTCCAGGCTCTACTCAGCGTGATTCAGTGTAACCAATAAACAAGAGACTGAGATGGGAGAACAGAAAGGCACCTTTATGTATTTGGCCAAGGAAGGG
>NW_006921827.1:3215457-3216764 GCF_000298275.1 Orycteropus afer afer | reverse complement strand
TTATGGGTGTGCTCAACTTTTCCACATCAGTATGTGTTAGTTAAGGTAAGTAGCATGTTTTTAGAAATCTGTCCATTTCTTCCAGATTTTCAAATTTGCTGGAGTACAGTTCTTCATAGTATCCTGATATTATCCTTTTAATTTCAGATTGTTCTGTTGTGATGTTGCCCATTTTGTTTCTTATTCATGCTATTTGTATTCTCTCCTTCTTTTCCTTTGTTAAATTTGCCAGTGGTTTGTCAATTTTATTAATCTTTTCAAGAAACCAACTTCTAGTCTTGTTGGTTTTTTCTATTGCTTGTTTTCTGTTTCATTGATTTCTGCTTGAATCTCTATTTTTTTCCTTTCTTCTGGTGACTGTAATTTTTTTTTTCTTCTGTTCTTTTTCTAATAGTTGGAGATATTGGTTTACAGTGTCGATTTTGGCTCTTTCTTCTCTTTTGATGTGTACATTTATTGGTATAAATTGTCCTCTGATCACTGCTTTTGCTGTGTCCCAAAGAGTTTGGTATGTTGTGTTTTCATTCTCATTTGATTCAAGGAATATTTTTCTTTCTTTTTTTATTTCTTCTATTACCCAGTCTTTCTTAAGGAGAGTGTTGTTCAGTTTCCCCATGTTTGCCATTTTTCCGTTGATCGTCCTATAGTTGATTTGTAATTTGATAGCATTGTGATCTGAAAAGATGCTTTGCAGTATTTCAATGTTTTTAAATTTATTAAGGCTTGCTTTATGGCCTAACATATGGTCTGTCATGTAGAACATTCCATGTGCACTGGAAAAGACTATATATTGTGCTGTTTTTAGGTGAAGTGCTCTGTACGTGTCTATGAGGTCAAGTTGGTGGATTGTATTGTTGAGTTCTTCTGCATCTTTGTTGAGTGTCTTTCCAGTTCTGTCTATCATTGAAAGAGGTGTAATAAACTCTCCCACTATGACTGTGGAGTCACCTATTTGCCTTTTCAACTCTTTTAAAGTCTGATTTATGTATTTTGGGGCTGTTTCCTTGGGTTCATCGATATTTATTATGGTTATATCTTCTTGTTCACTTGATTCTTTAATCATTATAATGTCCTTCCTTGTTTCATGTGGTGGTTTTTGTCTTAAAGTTAATTTGATTAGAAATTAATATTGCTACTCCTGCTCTTTTTTGGTTGCCATTTGCTTGATATATCTTTTTCCAACATTTGATTTTTAGTCTATTTTTGTCTTTGTCTCTAAGGTATGCCTCTTATAGACTCCCTATTGATGGGTTATGTTTTCTTATCCAGTCTGCAGCTCTCTTTCTCTTGAGTGGTGCATTTAATCC
>NW_006921827.1:3212258-3213402 GCF_000298275.1 Orycteropus afer afer | reverse complement strand
TTGGTTATATAATTCTTGGTTGGAAATTTTTCTCTTTCAGGATTTTATATATACCATTCCATTGCCTTCTTGCTTGCATGGTTTCTGCTGAGAGATCAGAACTTAGTTTTATTGGTTGTCCTTTGTAGGTAACTTTTCATTTTTCCCCTGCTGCTTTCAGGATTCTTTCATTGTCTTTGGTTTTGGTGAATTTGATGATGATATGTCTTGGTGATTTTCTTTTGGGGCCTATCATCTTTGGGGTTCATTGGACTTCCTCAATGGATATATTCTCATCTTTTATCATATCAGGGAAGTTCTCTTCCAACAATCTTCCACTATTTCTTCTGAGGTTTCATTTGTCTCTTCCTATTCTGGAATTCCAATTACATGTACGTTACTCCTTTTGATGGCATTCCACATGAACCTTAGGCTTTCTACATTTTCTTTTGATCTTTTCTCTGACTGATTCCTTTCCAAAGAAGTATTGAGGTATATGTCTTCAATCTTAATAATTCTGTCTTCCATTGACCTAATTCTACTCCTTTGCCCACTTATTGTGTTTTCTATTTCTGAAAATTTAGTATTAATCTTCTGGACTTCTATCTTGAGATTTTGTATCATTTCTAGCTTTTCATTTAGTTAATCATTTGTTCCTGTATTTTCTTCTGAAATTGTTCTAGGGTTTTGTCTGTGTTTTTCTTATTTTTGTCATTGTTTTCATTGATCTGTGTCTCAATCTTTTGACAATACCTGTTCTGGTTACCTAGTACTACTCTGACAAGAATATACCACAAATGGGATGGCTTGAACAAACAGGAGTATATTCTCTCACAGTTTGGATGCTTAAAGTCCTATTTCAAAGTGCTAGGCTCTAGGGGCTACATGAAAGCCCCTCAACCTTGGCCTTCAGTTGTGTCTCCTGCTCCCAGCCCATTGAAGCTAGAGGATTTTATGCACTCAGACAGCTGCTGGCTGCTGAGACTGACAAGCCCAAAGTTGACAAGTAAAAAGGCACAGTCCTGATGGTAGCAAACCACATGGCAGGCCATTCATTCAAGTCCATTGAATATCTCAAGGTCAGCAGAGCATGGCAGTCTGCTGAACAATGACACAGCTATGTGCAGGGTTCAAGCATGCCATAAGCTGGAGACCATTCCCAAAT
>NW_006921827.1:3210397-3212067 GCF_000298275.1 Orycteropus afer afer | reverse complement strand
ACCTGTACAGATCTTCAATGGGAAGTATCTATACAGATCTCCTTCACTGGTTGACTCCAGTCTCCTAGTTCCTGAGTGGTGACCTCACCCTCTTGGCCTCCAGGCCCCGCTCCTCTCCCTCTTAGAGATGGGAGCCCTGCCCCTTCACTCTTGGGCAGTGGCTATGACTCTATCCCATTAGCTCATAAGAGTGAGCAGCCCCACACTCCAGAACCAAGGTGGTGAAAATCTGGCTCTTTGAAACCTAGGGGGCTGTGGTGGTTCCACCCCCAAAGGGCATGGTCCTTCCCTTGAGACTAAGGAAGCTCTGCTTCCTACTTCCTTGGTCTCTCCGCTCCCGCCAATTAATGCCCAAGGGCAACCCACTCCACTGGAAATCTTTCTGCCCAAAGGACACTTAGCTTTCTTGTTCCGTCAGCTGGCCAACCTGCTACTCCATCTCATGCTGGTCTCTTCTACCAATTAATGCCTGAAAGCAACTCAGTCTGCCAGGAAGCTGCCTACCCCATGGCACCCGACTTTTTCCTCTGTGGGCTAGTAAGCCTGTTGCTGTTCAATGCCAGTCTCTGGGCTCTGCCACTGCTGTCTCTCATGCTGGTCTCTTTGCTGATATCTCTCTGCCAGTCTTTTGGCTCTACTGCTGCTGTCTCCCATGCTGCATGTGAGGGTCTCTCTGCTGGTGTCTTGGGTCAAGGATGCATTCCACTCCTGTTTCCACATTTTAGGTATCTGTCAGAGCAGCGTCCCACTCCCAGCACCATATTCTGTTCTGGTTACCTAGGACCACTCTGACAAGGATATACCACAAATAGGATGACTTGAACAAAGAGGAGTTTATTCTCTTATAGTTTGGAGGCTTTAGGACTGAATTCAAAGTGCCAGGTTCTAGGGGCTGCATGAAAGCCCCTCAAGCTTGGGCTTCAGCTCTGCCTCCTGCTTCCAGCCCACTGATGCTAGAGGCCTTTATGCACTCAGACAGCTTCTGGCTGCTGAGACTGACAAGTCACAGTTGACAAGTAAAAAAGGCACAGTCCTGATGTTACCAACCACACAGCAGGCCATTAACTCAAGTCCATTGAAAGTCTCAAGGTTGGCAGGGCATGGCAGGCTGCTGAACAACGACAGGGCTACATGAAGAGTTCAAGCATGCCATAAGCTGGAGACCATTCCTAAAGCTGTTTCTTATATACAGGAAGCAGACACATACCCAAAGCAGCTACTCAGCTGCTCCAATAGTTTCTACCATGGAGTTAGTTACCAATCTCACCATGGGCAATAACTACATTCAGCTGCCCAGCCACTCAACTAGGTCCAGCCAAGTTAATGCACAAACTTAACCACTATGATACCCAAATGTAAGTCTTTTAAATTCCTTATCAGTGAGTTCCAATGCTGCTTCTTCCTCAGGGATGTGTTCTGGGTCTGTATCCTGGTCCCTTGTTTCTCCTGCTTTATCTTTGTATGGACTGCTTCTGTGTATGGACTGTGCTGGTCTGTTGTCTCTGAGACATTGTAATGTTATTGTATTTAAATCTCTGTTAACTGTTTGTGAAGAGCAGCTAAGGGTGATTCAGCCTCTTCTTGGTGGTTGTTTATAGTTGGCCAGTTGGTGGAGAAGGAAATGGTGGCTCTCAGTAAGGGAAGCTGCAGAGATGTGAGTGTAGTTGTGT
>NW_006921827.1:3207294-3209132 GCF_000298275.1 Orycteropus afer afer | reverse complement strand
TAAGTAGGATGACTTGAAGGTGACTTTGAAAGAAGTTAGCCAGGACAGGGAATTAGCATTCACTGAGTTGACAAGGGTTTTACAAGTGTTATCACAGTTAATCATCCCAACAAGTACAACATATAATTATCCTAGTTATAAAGATAAGAAGACAAGTTTGATGAGGTTAGATGACTTGCTAAAGGTCATATCGCTAAATCGCAGGTCTGGTATTTGTATACAAGCAATTTTGTTCTTAATCACTGAAATGTACTGTTTTTACCCATCATGCTGGTGCCTCACAAACACTGCTTTTTATCCTGTGAAGTATGTGCAATTTGTAACATTTTTTCCAAAGAGGAAACATTCCTAATTTCACAGAACAAGTATATAGTGGTGCCAGGAGTCAAACCCATTTCACTAAACCTCCATTTCCATGTGACATGTTGCTTAGGTGGAATTTCCATTTAAAATATTAATGTTTCTGTATTTTTACTTGGGTTTAACAAGCAGAATTTATAACAATTCCATAAAAATTTGTAAGTTTTTATATTATGGATCACAGGGTTGATGCCTAAGTACATTTATTTTGAAAGTTTACTGTTTGAGCCATAGAAAACAAAGGAGAAAGAACGCTTTAAAGAAGATTAAAGAAAATACTTTCAGAGAGTAAAAGCACCATTGTACAAGAAGCACACTTTGGAATTGTGAGGTATCTTTGGCCTAATTTTGGAATTTCGAACACATGGATTCTGGTAAGAAATGTCTTATTGTGTGCTCCAACTTGTTGAAAATAAATTGTGGGGAGAAAACACAACAAAACAACCTCATATTGTTATTTATGTTAAATGTTGTAACTACAATACTAAGTTTACATTGTCTTTTAAAGTTATGGTGCCCAGAGAAATTTTTTATGTTTAAAAATTAAAGAAAGGGTGATAGGGAATTTGGGTCTGTTTTTAATGAGTAGATTAACAGAGAAAGTGGAGTTCCTAGGTGCTGCAAATGGTTAGTGTGCTTGACTATTAGCTGAAATTTTGGTGGTCTGAGTCCACTGAGAGATGCCTCAGAAGAAAAGCTTGGTGATCTACTTCTGAAACATGAGCTATTAAAGATGCTCTGACATGTCACTTCTGCTCTGACACGTGCAGGGTTGCCAGGAGTTGGAGCTGACTTGATGACAGCTGATTTGATTGGTTTGGCAAGGCTGTTGTGCAGCCTTTGCCTAGTCACCTCTGGTGATGGAGAAATCTGTTTCTTAAGGCAAGTGATACCATTTGTGGGTTGTTTTAAATGTTAGAAAATTCAGTGATGTGGTAAAATGTGTTTCTTGGTATAATATGTTGATTTTGGATTTTTGGTAAATGAAGCAGGAGAGAATAAATAAACTCTGTTCTGTAGAGTTGGTTCATATCCTTTTTGCAAAGTGAGGAAATGTGATCTGATGAAAAGAATGTTAGAGTTGGAATCACAAGGCCAATCTGGTAATCTAAGCTTTCCCAGATTTCATTTTCACACTTAGAGTTAGGGGTCTGAGGACAAGTGTGTGTTGTCTGAGAGTCTGTTCTTTTGGCCTATCTCAAGGGTTTGTTTCAAGATTCAAAAGAAAATGAGTATGAAAGTGTTTTAATAACATCACCTTATAGTTCTGTGCTTTGTGGTTCATAAAATTGGTGAAGATAACACTCTACATGTTGGCAGGTGAATGTAGGGTTCAGAGAGTCAGAATAAATTATACAGGAATTGTTAAGACCTGGAATATTGTGGGCATGGGTTTGTCCGTGTGAAGTGAGAGTGGGTAGATTCTGCTTGTCAGTGGTCTGATGCTGGGAAAGGGAAACATACTCCAGTCTATGTGC
>NW_006921827.1:3205096-3205799 GCF_000298275.1 Orycteropus afer afer | reverse complement strand
CCCCTTGGGGAAGCTCTGATCTGAAACTTACTTGGTCTGGAAAGAATAATAACATGATGTCAAAAATGACTACTTCAGGCAGCTCTAGAAAACTATAGACTGAATTGCCCTTGCAAAAGTTAAATTACCCCTTTTCAAACACTGCTCAGAGTACAGGGAAAAATTGGCTACTGAGAATTGAGGGAGGAAAGTCTCTATGGGAGCTCTTTGTTGCCCAGGAATTCTTCTTGACATCCTGAAGCCCTTCTCTCTCCCTTACCATAGTACATCATTGAAACCAGGAAATTGACAAAGAAATTTATCTATTTGTTCTACTGGATTTTACAAATATATCACTCTACAACAGATTGGAAATTATTATTATTATTATTTTTAATAAGCTTCTTTTCCACAGTAAGGACCAGAAGACCTGGAAACAAGAGAAGAATCAAAAAATAAAACAAAACAAAACAAAACAAAAAAACAAATGGATTACCATTGAATCAATTTTAACTCATGGAGACCCTTTGTGAGTCAGAGTAGATGTATACTCCAGAGTTTTCAATGGCTGTGAGCTCTCAGTTGTAGCTCTCTGGACCTTTCTTCTGAGACATCTCTGGGTAGACTCAAACTGTTGACCTTTTGGTTAGTAGCTAAATGCTTAAATGTGCCCTGCAGGGACTCCAACAATAATAAAGATTGCATATTCCAGGTGTAGTGTGAT
>NW_006921827.1:3200473-3202790 GCF_000298275.1 Orycteropus afer afer | reverse complement strand
AAGGAGACATAAATGCACGGAGCTCCCTTTGCTTCCTGTTTATTGAACCAAGCACATCTTTTCTGTTTCTAGATTTAGAAAAGAGTTTATGCAAGTTTTTTTTTGGTGAAGTTAGTGCTATAACATTGTGAAAAGCCTTCACATGTAACCATTAGTTCTCAAGTGACAAACTGAGTCACAAAAAGTAATTTGCTCAAAGTCACACAGAATAGGGTCTGGGATTTCTGAACCTTCACCTATACACAATCCTACAAACTGAGCTGGGCACAAAGAGTAGGAGGAGGGTGATAAAGAGGATGAAGAGCCTTGAACAACTACAGTGTGCAAAACTAGTACTACAGGCTTTATTATTTTTATATAAAAAGAGCTCCTTCCCAGAGATTCCAGGACAATCACATTTTCGGTAATTATACTGAAGTTTCCTATCAGCATTTTTCTCACCAACCTAACAGTGTAATATATCACTGCAGAGGTAATGACAGAAGATTGTCTGGAGTTTGATAAAGTCCAAATTTTGTTTGTGCTCTTAATATCAACCATCTTTCCCTGGATCAGAACACAGATTATCTAGGTCAATTCTGTATCTTTGGAAGCAAACAATTTATTTTCAAAAAGTTGCAAGTAGATTCCTGTACTTTTCATGTACTTTTTTTTGATTACAACTCTAATCTGATGCACATTTAGTGACATGCATAATTGTCATTGCAATCTATGCTCATTAGTGATAAATGACAAGCAGTTGAATAAGCTGTTTTAATTAGTGCTATTTTTGCTCAGCTAAACAAATCAAATATTTGTAAGTTTTGTTTCTCTTTGATAGTTGTCTAGTATCTATAATCAGCATTACTATAATCAATTTTCAGTATTATTTGTTTTGCTGATGTGCTTGCAATTCAAGATTTGAATCCAGTTCAGGATTTGAATACACATTGAGGGTTAGATGACATAAAGTGATTTTATTAAGTGTAGTAATGGCAAGGGGATACTGCAAAGTTTAAAATCAGGAAGGGAGTGAGTCAGGGTTGTATCCTTTCACCATACTTATTCAAACTATGCTGAGCAACTAATCTGAGAAGCTGGACTATATGAAGAAGAACATGAACATGATATCAGGATTGGAGGAAGGCTCATGAATAACTGATGACACAACTTTGCTTTCTGAAAGTGATGATGACTTAAAGCACTTAATGATGAAGGCTGAAGACTATAGTCTGCATTATGGTTTACTCCTCAATATAAAGAAAACAAAAATCCTCACAGCTGGACAATAAGCAGCATCACAATAAATGGAGAAAAGATTGAAGTTGTCAAAGACTTCCTATTACTTGATTCCACAATCAACACCAATGGAAGCAGCAGTCAAGACATCAGACAACATATTGCATTGGGCAAATCTGCTGCAAAAGATTTCATTCAAGTGCTGAAGAGGAAAGATGTCTCCTTAAGACTAAGGTGCGCCTAACCCAGGGAATGAGTTGGCGTCAGGGTTGGTGAAATGACTGGAGGGAGATGGCATGTCTGGCCTTTCAGGGATAGGTCTTGGGCTACTCATGGTGATTTTGTCTTCCTCTTGTGCAGTTAGAGGAGGTCAAAAGATGTGGCCTCCTTGCCTCCTTGGCAGTTGGTATCAGAAGTGGTGGGATTCATTGCAGTGACTCCAGACTCATAGAACCATGGAACTTTGTAAAAGAAAGAAGGAAGGGGCCTGGGAAGTGAAACTTTGGATTCTTAAATGGTTACTTTGGTTGGTGTTACCTATTAAAGGAGATAACTGATCCAGAGGCTAGGGCTTTTGGTCACATCCATCCAAAGGCCCAAGGCCATATACCTAGAATGGAAAAGTAATCAAGGTGAAGAGATGAAATTAGAATGTCTTAAAAAGGAATATGTTTTGGATTATTTATTTATCTGCATGTACTATGGATATTGCATGTTCTCTTATCTAGTTGTACATTAGAAATGATCATGGGGTATGGATACGGAGCATGTGTAAGTTCACCTTCAGCTGATACTTGATTGGATATGTTAAAAGGGGAAATAAAATTTGCCCAGCAGAAACACAGGGTTTTTTTTTTAGGGGCTTAGGTAGAAAACCTGAGCCCGAACCAGAACTACTAGAGAACAGAAGATCTGTGTTTGAAGACAGGACCTACAGAGAAAAAAAAAAAAAAAAAAGACAGTTTGCCTTTTGAATTTCAATCTAGTAGTAACGCTTTGGATGGATCAAGGCAGGAAAGTCATGGTCCGTGACAGAAACCCCTTCCAGGACTGAAAGTTAAAGGAAGCCAGCGAGTAGTAGGCTTGTATGCTGCTTGCT
>NW_006921827.1:3191933-3200018 GCF_000298275.1 Orycteropus afer afer | reverse complement strand
AGGGATGGACAAATTAGAAATTGGCTATCTAAAATGGGGGGAGGTAAAGGCATGAAGTGGCTGGCTTACAAGCTTTCATGGGTGTGGTTATTCTTAAACTGATGGTGAAGAGGATGTTAATTTTTGAAGTATAAAAGGGATAATGGCTAGAAAAGCCAGGGGGTGGCCTGCAGTGTAGTAACTTCCATAGTGTGGTTTTTCCAGCCATAAGTCTTTGTAAACTCCATGGTGGAATTTGCCATGAGCAATTGAGTAGCTCTTGATTGTTAAAATTATCCACTTGGAGTATTTCTGTTGGGAATGGCACAAAGCAATCTTCTAGGAAGTTTGCTCTCTCTCAGGTATATAGAATTCTGATGTTGGGATTGGTTAGTTTGGTCACTCTGCCAGGCTCAAAAGGAGCCCTCCTAGAGGCAGAAGGAATCTCTCATTGCCAACTGGGGGATGCAAGAGGCATGCATTGTTGAGAGGGAGACATGAGAGACATGCACTGCTCAGAGAGACTGAGAGACACGCACTGCTTGGAGGGAGACACTGAGAGACATGCACTGCTGGAACAGAGACTGAGAGAGACTGTCAGCTGAGAGATGGTGGGCTGAGAGAGACTGAACGTGTTCCTGAACTTGAATTGTAGCCTGTTGCTTTCCCAATAAACCCCATAGTCTGTGAGTTCTGTGTGGCCACTGCAGTGAATTGTCGAGCCCAGCACAGAGGTGGTGGGTGCTGTGGGAGGAACAGTTGGTGTCAGCATTGGTGCAAGGGCTGGAGGGAGGTGGCATGTCTGGCCGCACAGGGATAAGCCTTGGGCTACTTATGGTGATTCTGTCTTCCTCTTGTGGGGTTAGAGGTCAGAAGATGTGGCCTCCTTGTCCCTTTGGCACCATGGTATTTTCAATTGCCTCATATGCATGTGAGAGCTGGACAATGAGCAAGGAAGAGCAAAGAAGAGTTGATATATTTGAGTTCTGGTTTTGGCAGAGAATCCTGAAAGTACCATGGACTGCTAAAAGAACTAACAAATCTGTCTTGGAAGAAGTGCAGCCAGAATGCTCATGGAAGCAAGAATGGCAGACTTCATCTCACCTACTTTGGTCATGTTGCCAGAAGGGACCATTCTCTGGGGAAGGATATCATGCTTGGTAAAGTGGAGGGTCAACAAAAAAGAGGAAGGCTCTCGATGAGATGGATTTACACAGTGGCTGCAATGATGGACTCAGGTATAGTTAGGATCATAAAGCTGTCACAGGACCAAGCAGTGTTTTGTTCTGGTGTGCATAGGGTCCCTATGAGCCAGAGATGACTCGATGGCACCTAACAACAACAACAACAAAAACAACAACAACAACAACAACAACCATAATGGCATTCTGATTATGTAGGACAATGTCCTTATGTTAAAGAAATGCACACTGAAGTGTGTAGGGTTCAAGTCATATGGTACTTGATTATACTACCCTCTCCAGGTTTGTGCATCTTTGAATATTTTTATAATAAAAAGTTAACCCCCATATATATATGCATGTTGTAATGCAAAGCTACTAGAACTGATCCCCCTAAATATCAGGGTTCTAGTCGTGGCCCCTGTGTTAAAGAAGGTAGCCATTGCTGGCTCACCTACATTCTTCTTCTTAGCAATCTTCTGTGTCTATAGCTCTTGATACCCTTAATGGTTACATTCTCTTGTACAACACCCCACCTTCCACACATAGCAGATTGAGTTAAGAGGCCATACTATGTCATGTAGTCCCTGGGTGGAACAAATGGTTAACATTCAGTTGCTAACTGAAAGGTTGGAGATTCAGGTTCACCAAGATGCACTTGAGATGAAAGAGCTAGCAATCTACTTTCAAACAATCAGCCATTGAAAACCCTGTGGACTATTTCTATTCTGAAACACATGGGGTTGCCATGAGTTGGAGTCATCTCCATGACAACTGGTTGGCTACTGTGGTCTCAGGCCTAAGCTGTGTGTTCCAAGTCTCTTTACTAGAAATCCTAAGTCCTCATAGTGAAGTAACAGAGCATTTGGAGGACCAAATGAAGGCCATTAATAGAGTGACCTGCCATACATAAACCTATCTCTGAAATTTCACAGTGTTGTTGTGAGTGGCTCTAGTGTTGCAGTGGTTAAGGCATTTGACTGCAAGCAAAAGGTTGGCAGGTTGAACCCACCATCCACCCTACAGGAAGAAGATGAGGCAGTCTGTTCCATAAAGATTTTCAGCCATGGAAACCTTATGGTGCAGTTCTACTCTGTCCTTTAGGGTCACTATGAGTCAAAAATGACTTGATGGCAGTGGGTTGGGTTTTATGGTTGTGTTGTTGTTAGTTAGGTGCCATCAAGTTGGTTACAACTCATAGTGACTCTATGTACAACAGAACAAAGCACTACCTGGTCCTGCACCATTCTTCTAGTCATTGCTGTGTTTGAGCCTTCGTGCAGCCACTGTGTCAATTCATCTTGTTGAAGGTCTTCCTCTTTTTTTCGACCCATTACTTCACCAAACATGATGTTCTTCTCCAGAGACTGGTCCCTCCTGATAACATGTTCAAAGTAAGTGAGATAAAATCTTGCCATCTTTGCTTCTAAGGAGCTGTGTTTCTTCCAAGACAAATTTGTTCATTCTTCTGGCAATCTGTAGTGTATTTTTTGCCAACACCATAGTTCAAAGGCATTAGTTCTTCTTTGGTCTTCTTCACTCATTGTCGAACTTTTGGATGTATATGAGGTGATTCAATATACCATAGCTTGGGTCAGGGGTACCTTAGTCCTCAATGTGGACTTAGTTATGTTTGCATTTTAAAACTTTAAAGAGGCCTTTTGCATCAGATTTGCTCAGTGCAATGTTGTTGTTGTTGCTATTTGCCGTCGAGTCAGCCCTGACTCATAGCGACCCCTCCTTGGGTTTTCGAGGCAGTGTCACTACGGAAGTAGGATTGCCCAACCTTCCTTCCAAGGAGTGGCTGGTGGGTTTGAACCACCAGCCTTCTGGTTAGCAGTCAAGTGCCTTAGGCACTATGCTACCAGAGCTCCTGCAATATGTCATTGATTTCTTGATTGCTGTTTCCATGGGCATTGATTGTGGATCCATGTAAAATGAAATCCTTAACAATTTAAATCTTTTCTCTGTTTATCATGATGTTGCTTATTGGCTCAATTATGAGGATTTTGGCTTTCTTTATGTTGAGGTATAATTCATAGTGAAAGCTGTAGTTTTTTATCTTCATCAGGAAGTGTTTCAAGTCCTCTTCACTTTCAGCAAGTGAAGTTGTGTCATCTGCATACCACAGGTTGTTAATGAGTTTTCTTCCAATCCTGATGCCAGGTCTTCTTCATACAGTTCAGCTGCTCAGATTATTTGCTCAGCATACAGATTGAATAAGTATGGTGAAAGGATACAACCCTGACATACACCTTTCCTGATTTTAAACCACGTAGTATCCCTTTGTTCTGTTCAAATGACTGTACAGGTTCTGCATGAGCACAATTGTTTTGGAATTCCCACTCTTTACAATGTTATCAATAATATGGTATGATCCACACAGTCCAATGCCTTCTCCTAGTCAATAAAACACAGATAAATATCTTTGATATTTAGCCAAGTGTCAAGATACATTTGACATCAGCAGGTGTATTCTATACTGTGGTGTTTATGTTTCTGTGTCAACTTGGCTAGGCCTGGTTGAATGACTGGGCAGCTGGATGTGGTATTCCCCATGATGAAACTGGTAATCAACTCCATGGTGGAATCTACTGTGAGCAGCTGAGTAGTTGCCTTTGGGTATATGGTCTGCTTCCTGTATATAAGGAGAAGCTTGGAGAATGGTCTCTATAGCCTATGGCACGCTTGGACCCTGCATGTAGCTGTGCTGTTGCTTAGTAGCCTGCTATGCTCTACCGACCTTGGGACTTACAATGGACTTAAGTTAATGGCCTTCCGTGTGGTTTGGTGACATCGGGACTGTGCCCATTTTACTTGTCAATCTTGGGGCTTCTCAGCCTCAAAAGCCAGTAGCTGTCTGAGTGAAGAAATGCCTCTAGCTCCAGTGGGCCAGGAGCAGTAGGCAGAGCTGGATCCCAAGGCTGAGGGACTTTCACTAGCCCCTAGAGCCTGGTACTTTGAACTTGGACTTAAAGCCTCCAAATTGTAAGAATAAACTCCTCTTTGTTAAGGCCATCCCATTTGTGGTATATTTCTTGTCAGAGTGGCAGTAGGTAACCAGAACACATGCCATCTTCTGAATTGGGCTTAAAATTCTGGCTGTTCCCTGTTGATTTACTATAACCATTTTTGAATTATCTTTGGCAAAATTTGACTTGTGTGTGATATTGATAATATTATTAGATAATTTCTGCATTCTGATTGGCCAGGTAACCATCTCCCAAATTTCTTGGCTGTGTTTATGGAATGCCAATTCCTCTGGCTCCAGCCTCTCACCTACTTTGTCCCCTCCATTTCCAGAAAAAGATTTATAATTATTCCCTATTAATTGGTCCTCCATCTACTTCCACATGGCTAAGATGTCCTTGTTGTTGTTAGGTGCTATTGAGTCAGCTCCAACTCACAGCGACCCTGTGCACAACAGAACCAAATGTTGCCCAGTTGTGCACCATCCTCACAATCCTTGCTATATTTGTGTCCATCATTGCAGCCATTGTGTCAATCTATCTCGTTGAGGGTCTTCCCCTTTTTCGCTAACCCTACACTTTACCAAGCATGATATACTTCTCCAGGGAATGGTCCCTTTTGATAACATGACCAAAGTAGGTGAGATGAAGTCTGGCCATTCTTGTTTCCAAGGAGCATTCCAGCTGCATTTCTTCCAAGACAGATTGGTTCATTCTTCTGGTATTCCATGATACTTTCAGTATTCTTCCCCAACACCACAACTCAAAAGCATCAACTCTTCTTTGGTCTGCCCTATTCATTGCCCACCTTTCACACACATATGAGATGTTGGGAAACACCATGGCTTGGGTTAGGCACACCTTAGTCTTCAAGGGGACATCTTTGCTCTCCAGCACTTTAAAGAGGTTCCTTGCAACAGATTTGTCTAGTGCAATATGGCATCTGATTTCTTGACTGCTCTTCCATGGGTGTTGATTGTGGATCCAAGTAATATGAAATCTTTGACTACTTCATCTTTTCTTCATTTATCGTAATGCTCTTTACTAGTCCAGTTGTGGGGATTTTGTTTTCTTTATTTTGAGGTGTAATCCATACTAAAGACTGTAGTCTTTAATCTTCATCACTAAGTGCTTCAAGTCATCTTCACTTTCAGCAAACAAGATTGTGTCATCTGCATATTGAAGATTGTTAATGAGTCTCCTTCCAATCCTGATGCCATATTCTTCTTCATATAGTCCAGCTTCTCTGATTATTTGCTCACCATATGGATTGAATAAGGATCATGAAAGGATACAACACTGACACACACCCTTCCTGCTTTTAAACCATGCAGTATCTCCTTACTCTGTTCAAATGACTGTCTCTTGGTCTATGTACAGGTTCCTTGTGAGCACTGTGGTAGTTAAGGTTATGTGTCAACTTGGCTGAGCCTGGTTTTGAGTAGCTGGGCCAATGGATTCCCCAGTAATTCCCCATGATAAGATTGGTAATCAACTCCATGGTAGAATCTACAGGAGCAGCTGAGTAGCTGCCTTAGGGATGTGGTCTGCTTCCAGTATATAAGGAGAAGTTTTAAGAAAAGTCTCTGTAGCTTTCTGCATGCTTGAATCTTGCATGTAGTTGAGTTGTCGCTCAGCAGCCTGCCATGTTGTCTGATGATCTTGGGACTGTTGATGACTTGAATCAGTGGCCTGCCATGTGCTTTGCTAATTTTGAGACTTTACCTTTTTACTTGTCGACCTTGGATTTGCCAGCCTCAGCAGCCAGCAGCTGCCTGAGTTAAGAAAAGCTCCAGCTTCAGTGGGCTGGGAGGAAGTGGTAGAGGTGAAGCCCAAGGTTGAGGGGCTTTCACCAGCCCCTATAGCTAGTACTTTGAACTTGGACTTCTAAGCTCCTAAACTGTAAGACAATAAACCCATTAGTTGAAGCCATCCACCTGCAGTATTTTCAGTTAGAGCAGCATGAAGTAACCAAAACAAGCATAATAAAGTGTGGAACTTACATTCTTCATAATGTTATCCATAATTTGTTATGATCCACACAGTTCTATGCCTTTGCATTGTCAATAAAACATAGATAAGCATCTTTCTGGTATTCCTTTTAGCCAAGAACCATCAGACATAAACAATGATATCCCTTGTTCCATGTCCTCTTCTGAATTCAGCTTGAATTTCTGGAAGTTCTCTGTCAATGTGCTACTGCAATTGTTTTTGAGTTATCTTCAGCAAAATTTTACTTGCGTGTGATATTAATGATACTGTTTGATAATTTCCATTCTTTTAGACCATCTTTCTTAGGAATGGGCACACATATGATCTCTCCCAGTCAGTTGGCCAGGTAGCTGTCTTCCAAATTTTTGGGCATAAGAGTAAGTGCCTCCAGTGCTGCATCCATTTGTTGAAACGTCTCATTGGGTATTCCATCAATTCATGGAGCCTTGCCTTTTGCCAATTCCTTTAGTGCAGCTTTGAATTCTTCCTTTAATATCATTGGTTCTTGATCATATGTTATCTCCTGAAATAGTTGAACATTGACCAATTCTTTCTGGTACAATGACTCTGTTTATTCTTTCCATCTTCTTTTTTTTTATTTTGCTATAGGTACAAATTTACAGAGCAGAATTTGTTTTACATTCAAGCTTTTGTGTACATTTGTTTTCCATCTTCTTTTGATGCTTCCTGTATCATTTAATATTTTGCCCATAGAATCCTTCTATATTGCAACTAGAGGCTTGAATTTTTCTTCAGTTCTTTTAGCTTGAGAAATGCTGAGCGTGTTCTTCCTTTTTGGTTTTCTAATTCCAGGTCTTTGTGCATTTCATTATAATACTTTACTTTATCTTCTTGAGTGACCCTTTGAAATCTTCTGTTCAGTTCCTTTATTTCCTCATTTCTTCCATCTGCTTTAGCTACTCTCCATTTATGAGCAAGTTTCAGAGTTTCTTCTGACATCAATTTTGGTCTTTTCTTCCTTTCCTGACTTTTTAATGACTTTTTGCTTTCTTCATGTATGATGTTGTTAATGTCATCCTACATTGTTTGGTCTTTTGTCACTGGTATTCAGTGCATCAAATCTGTTCTTCAGATGGTCTCTGAATTTAGGTGGGATATACTCACAGTCATATTTTGGCTCCTGTGGGCTTGTTTTAATTGTCTTGAGCTTCAACATGAAATTGAACGTGAGCAACTGATGGCCTGTTCCACGGTCAGCTCCTGGCCTTGTTTTGACTGAAGATATTGAGCTTCTCCATTGCCTCTTTTCACAGATGTATTTGATCCAATTCCTGTGTATTCCATCTGGTCAGATCCATGTGTATAGCCACCATTTATGTTGCTGAAAAAAGATATTTTAAAAATATCTTTTAAAAAAAATTTTAAAAAGGTATTAGTCTTTGGTCTTTCAAATTCTATCATGTAATCTCCAGTATCATTTCTATTACCAAAGCCATATTTTCCAACTACCAATGCTTCTTCTTTGTTTCCAACTTTCACGTTCCTATCACCAGTAATTATCAATACATCTTTATTGCATGTTTGTTCAATTTCAGACTGCAGAATTTGGTAAAAATCTTCAATTTCTTTATCTTTTGCTTTAGTGGTTGGTGAGTAAATTTGAATAAGAGTAGTATCAACTAGTCTTCATTGTGTTGTTGTTGTTGTTATTTGCCTTTGAGTTAGCCCTGATTCATAGCGACCCCACCTTGGGCTTCCGAGGCGGTATCACTACGGAAGTATATTGCCCAACCTTCTTTCCGAGGAGTGGCTGGTGGGTTTCAACCACCAGCCTTCTGGTTAGCAGTCCAGTGCCTTAGGCACTACGCTACCAGAGGTCCCTAGTCTTTATTGTATGCATCTGCATATTATCCTATCACTGACAGCACTATACTTCAGCATAGATCTTGAAACATTCTTTTTCAATTTATCATTCTAGCATAGTAGGACATATATTGTCTGAT
>NW_006921827.1:3190105-3190793 GCF_000298275.1 Orycteropus afer afer | reverse complement strand
TAATTTCTTTGCTTTATAGTAGAGGTTTTCCTTTTTCCAAATCTGACAGAGTTTGGAGCTTCAACAGAAGAAGTTTAAGTTAGGGAACCAGGAATCCCAGAGTAATATCTCCTCTAGGTATTGAATGCAAGCATTATGTGGTAGGACAGTCAAGCCATTTTGGATATTATTATAACTGAGTTTTTTTCTCTGTGTTATAGAAACTGGGGATTCACAAGTGAAACGAGTGATCTATGACTCTTAATTTAGGCGTTTTACCTTGTGCTTTTAAATCCTTGGTCTTCTCTGTATGTTTATTGTAGTTGCTGTTACAATTCGGGATTGTGTTTTGTTTTCTTTTTTAGCTTATTTTTTTGTGATGAAATTTTACGGAGAAAAATTTGTTCTGCATTCAGCAGTTTATACAAATTTTGTTTTGTGACTTTGACTGCAATCCCTACAATGTAACACCTCTCATCTCCCTTCCTCCCTTTTTCATGGTCCTTTTTTCCTATGCATTCCTGCCTTCTGAGCTTTCTCCCTGTGCAAATGTTGCCTTTCTGATCTCCCACGATCAATTGTTCTAACAAGTGCACCTAATTGGTGTAATTGTTCACCTCAAAGAGCTGTCTATTCTTTGGTTTAAGATTAAGCCATAGGTGGTTGTTGTTATGTGCCGTTGAGTCAGCCCCGACTCATAGTGACCCCT
>NW_006921827.1:3183626-3189281 GCF_000298275.1 Orycteropus afer afer | reverse complement strand
ATTGCCCAACCTTCCTTCCGAGGAGTGGCTGGGGGGTTTGAACGGCCAGTCTTCTGGTTAGCAGTCAAGTGCTTTAGCCACTATGCTACCAGAGCTCCTAAATTATGTCAATTGTGAGATGATAATTCAGAAAGAATTTTTACTTTTTAATGCAGATTACCCATGACCACTGCCTGAACTATCTTACATACAGTATGAGACATAGGTAATTAGTTAGGCACTACACCACCAGAGCTCCCATAAGAGTCCCTGGGTGGTAAAAACAGTTTGTCTTCAAAAGTTTGGTGATTCATATCCACCCAAGGGCACTGCGGAAGAAAGGCCTGGTGATTGTTTTCTGTAAAGATTTGTTGTTGTTGTTAGGGTCCATCGAGTTGATTTTGACCCACAATGACCCCATGTAACAGAGTAGAACTGCTACATATGGTTTTCTAGGCTGTAATCTTTATATGAAAGCAGATTGACAAGTTTTTCTCCTGAGGAGCTGCTGGGTAGATTCAAACCACCAACCTTTAGGTTAGCGGCTGAGCTCTTAACCATTGTACCACTAAGCCTCCCTCATAAATGTTGTGCTTTGTAGAGTTGATTCTGACTCACAGCAACCCTATAGGACAGAGCAGAACTGCCCCACAGGGTTTCCTAGGTTTTCCTAGATGACCTTAACAATATGGGTAAAGCAATCTTTATGGGAGCACTTGGATAGGTCTTTTCTCCCACGGGACCACTGGGTAAGTTTGAACCATTGACCTATCAGTTAGCAGCCAAGTGTTTAATCTTGTGCCTCCAGGGCTCCTTTTGATAAAAATTATAGCCAAGAAAACCCTATGGAGCACACTTCTGCTCTGTAACACATAGGGTCTCTATAAGTCAGGATCAACTAGATGGCAATGGATTTGGTTTGTGTTTTTTAATCAACACATAATTTTACTCTATGACCAAAATAACAGTACCTTGTGCAAACCGTCTATATGCCTTGGACTCCAACAGTGCCTAATCTATCTTTTAAGTGCTCTTTGTAAGTGGTTTGGAATCACAAGTACTAAATTAAGATGATTGTGAAGGGGATGAGAGTGTCAGCCATGTTATCTCCCTTTCTGCCCTATGCAGTCCCTACTGCAGTCATTAGCTTATTGAAGGGGTGTTTTTGCCTCTCTGAATGTTTCATAAACTATTATAATATTTACAATGGAGGGAGCTAATATCGGATATTTCCCCTTCCTGTGTGTTTGGAGATGTTTTAAAATGTGCTGGGACTTTTTGAATTGCTAGTACCTGCGAACTCTTAAAAGGTCTTGTGCTTTGCAGGAGTCATGGCATGGTAAGTAGTTTTAATTTGTCTTCAGAAAACGAGCTTAACTTCTTCTTCATTGGGCTCTTACTGAGCCAGAAGATCTATACAGTAATTTGTGATACTGAGACAAGGGCAGCAATAGTCTAGAAGTGAAGCAAGTGGAGTCTGGACAATTCGGAAAATCTAGCCCAGGGAGTAGGGTCAAAGAATCCAGAAGGCCAAAGAAACCACAGGAGTGACTTTTAACCCGAGGTATATTTAAGGTATGGCATGTATGGCACATGTCTGGCCCTGCACACCACTTTAAGGAAGGTGCCACTGAGCAGTTTCTGTTAACCATCAATTTCTACTGCCAGCTGTGAGAGATCATTCTGCAAGTTAAAACTAATACTTTCTTATTGAGAGCATTCATGGGTCAAGGCAGACTGTGATCTTTTCCTTTCCCCAAAATGCTCATCTGTCCTTAACTTTATCTCTGAGAGCTCTTGGTGCCAAATGGGCAGGAGCTAGTAGAGGGACAGAGAAACTTTTTTTTTTTTTTTTCTTTTTGCCTGCTATCTAGAAGGGGTTGGAGGCTGCTTTTCACTTGGGTGTGGCTCTATATTAAGGCTGGGGCATGAGGTAGGCAGGCCCAGGGCTTGGAGGCTCCTTTTCTCTTAGGTGTGGCTCTCTATTAAGACTGGGGCGAGAGGTAAGTGGGCCCAGTCCTGGGGGCTGCTTTTTACTTGGGAGTGGCTCTATATTAAGGCCAGAGCCTGAGGCAGGCAGGCCAGGGGCTTGGAGGCTGCTTTTCACTTGGTTGTGGCTCTATATTAAGAACGGGGCCTAAATAGACAGGTGCAGAGGGGTTAGGAACAACTAAGGGAAAAGAACTTGTCTGTCAGTTTGTTGTCCTGTGGTGACTTACATGTTGCTTTGAGGCTGGAGGCTATGCCACTGTGTTGCAAAATGCCAACAGAGTTACCCATGGTAGAGAGATTTCAGCAGAGCTTCTGGGCTTAGACAGACTCAGAAGAAGGAAGAGGCCATCCACTTCTCAAACAATTGGCCAGTGAAAAACTTATGAATAGCAGTGAAACATTGTCTGATACATTACTGGAACATGTTATGAATAGCCCTGAAGCATTGTCTGATATAATGCCAGAACATGAGCCCATCAGGTCTGAAGGCAGTCAAAATTTGACTGGGGAAGAGCTGACTCCTCAGAGTAGAGATGAACTTAACAATGTATATAAAGTAAAGCTCCATTGGCTGATGTGGCATGACTCAATGTGAGCAGAAACATATGCAAACATCCATTAATAATTGGAACATGGAATGTATGAAGTATGAATCTAGGAAAATTGGAAGTTGTCAAAAATGAAATGGAATGCATAAATATCAATATCCTAGGTATTAGTGAGCTGAAATTGTTTGATTTCAGCTATTTTGAATCAGACAACCATATTATCTACTATGCCCAGAATAACAAATTGAAGAGGAATGGTGTACCATTCATTGTCACAAAGAGCGTTTCAAGATCTGTCCTGAAGTACAATGCTGTCAGTGATAGGATAATATCCATATGCCTACAAGGAAGACTAGTTAATACTACTACTACAATTTTACACACCAACCACCAAAGCCAAAGATGAGGATATTGAAGATTTCTACCAACTTCTGCAGTCTGAAATTGATTGAACATACAATCAAGAAGTGTTGATTGTCACTGGTGACTGGAATGCAAAAGTTGGAAACAAAGAAGAGTCACTGGTAGTTGCAAAATATGGCCTTGGAGATAGAAATAATGCTGGAGATCGCATGATAGAATTTTGCAAGACCAATAACTTATTCATTAGAAATACCTTTTTTCAACAACATAAGTGATGACTATGCATGTGGACTTCACTGGATGGAATGCACAGGAATCAGATTGACTACATCTGTAGCAAGAGGCAATGGAGATGTTAAATATCTTCAGCCAAAACAAGGCCAGGAACTGATTGTGGAACAGACCATTAACTGCTCATATGCAAATTCAATTTGAAGTTGAAGACAATTTACACAAGTCCATGAAGGCCAAAATATGACCTTGATAATACCCCTCCTGAATTTAGAGACCATTTAAAGAATATATTTGATGCATTGAACACCAATGACCAAAAACCAGAGGAATTGTGGGATGACATCAAGAACATCATCCATGAAGAAAGCAAGAGGTCATTAAAAAGACAAGAAAGGAAGAAAAGACCAAAATGGATGTCAGAAGAGACTCTGAAACTTGTCCTTGAGTGGAGAGTAGCTAAAGCAAATGGAAGATTGACAATATAAAAGAGCTGAACAGAAGATTTCAAAGAGCAGCTTGAGCAGACAAAGTCAATTACTCTAATGAAATGTGCAAAGACCTGGAGTTAGAGAACCAAAAGGGAAGAACATGCTCGGTGTTTCTCAAGCTTAAATAACTAAGGAAAAAACTTAAGCCTCGAGTTGCAATGTTGAAAGATTCTATGGGCAAAATACTGAAAGATGCAGGAAACATCAAAAGAAGATGGAAGGAATACACAGAGTCACTATACCATAAAAAATTGGCCGATGTTCATGCATTTCAGGAGGTGGCATATGATCAAGAACCAATGGTTTTGATGGAAGAAGTTGAAGCTGCACTGAAGAAAGTGGTGAAGAACAAGTCTCCAGAAATTGACAGAATACCCATTGAGATGTTTCAACAAATGGATGCCCCACTGGAAGCACTCGGTTATGCCAAGAGATTTGCCAAACAGCTACCTAGCCAGCTGAGTGGAAGAGATCCATATTTGTACCCATTCCAAAGAAAGGTGATCCCAAAGAATATGGAAATTTTCGAACAATATCATTAATATCACATGCAAGTAAAATCTTACTGAAGATAATTCAAAAAAGGTTGCAACAGTATATTGACAGAGAGCTTTCAGAAATGGAAGCTGGATTCAGAAGAGGATGTGGAACAAGGAATATCATTGTTGATGTCAGATGGATCTTAGCTGAAAGCAGCAAAAGCCAGAAAGATGTTTACTTGTGTTTTATTGACTATGCCAAAGCATTTGATTGTGTGGATCATGGCAAATTGTAGATAACATTGAGAGGAATGGGAATTCCAGAACACTTAATTGTACTCATGAGGAACCTGTACATAAATTAGAAGGCTGTTGTTTGAACAGAACAAAGGGATACTGCATGGTTCAAAATCAAGAAGGGAGTGCATCAAGGTTGTATCCTTCTACCATATTTACTCAATTTATATGCTGAGCAAATAATCCGAGAAGCTGGATTACATGAAGAAGAACGTGGCATCAAGATTGGAGGAAGACTTGTTAACAACCTGCGATATGCAGATGACACAACTTTGCTTGCTGAAAGTGAGAATGACTTAAGCGCTTACTGATAAAGATTAAAGACTACAGTCTGTAGTATAGATTACTCCTCAATATAAAAAAAAAAAAAACCAAAAAGTCCTCACAACTGGTCCAATAAACAACTTCATGATGGACGGAGAAAAGATTGAAGTTGTCAAGGATTTCATATTACTTGGTTCTACAATCAACACTAATGGAAGCAGCAGTCATGACATCAGAAAATGTATTGCTTTGGGCAAATCTGCTGCAAAGGACCTCTTTCAAGTGATGAGGAGCAAGGATGTCTCCTTTAAGACTAAGGTGTACCTGACCTAAGCCATGATATTTTCAATCACCTCTTATGCATGTGAGAGCTGGACAATGAATAAGGAAGACCGAAGAAGAGTTGATGCTTTTGAGTTGTGGTGTTGGCAAAGAATGCTTAGAGTACCATGGTCTGCTAAAAGGGCTAACAAATCTGTCCTGGAAGAAGTGCAACTGGAATGCTCTTTGGAATCGAGAATGGCCAGACTTCATCTCACCTACTTTGGTCATTTTGTCAGAAGGAACCATTCCCTGGAGAAGGATATCATGCTTGGTAAAGAGGAGGGTCAACGAAGTAGGGGAAGGCCCTTAATGAGATGGATAGACACAGTGGCTGCAATCGTGGACTCAGGCACAGCAAAGATCATGAGGGTGACACAGGACCGGGCAGTGTTCCATTCTGCTGTGCATAGGGTCACTATGAGTCAGAGATGACTTGACTGCACCTAGCAACAACAAGAACATTTAGTTGGGGTCTGTGTATGGACATTGATTTTAGTGTGGTTATCTCCAATATGCTGAAGAGATTTGGAAAAGCAGCTTCAAGGGGGCCATAGGTACTATTTTCTGTAGATATGCCTCTGCTTTTAGCAAATGGTTATGAATCCATGATCACCAAAGTTGGTACAGGTAGCAAATATGTTTGGGAAGGTCTTAACGGTTTAGGAGGCTGCTTTAATTTTTGAAGTT
>NW_006921827.1:3181042-3182911 GCF_000298275.1 Orycteropus afer afer | reverse complement strand
GGAAGGAAGGTTGGGCAATCCTACTTCCGTAGTGATACTGCCTCGGAAACCCAAGGAGGGGTCGCTATGAGTCAGGGCTGACTCGATGGCACATCACAACAACAACAACAGGGGACATCTTTTCTCTTCAATTAAAATTCCTGAACCTAAGAAGGGAAGACCTGGCTTAAAAACAAAAAGGAAAAAGAGGGTGTTCTGGGAAACACCAAGACATAGACCCAGAAAATTATTATTAAGCTGACAATATGAAAATTACTGTGCCCCAAAGGGAACTTATATGATGATATTAAATGAAATCACTAATTTTATCCAAATGAAAGCATGCAAAAATTAAATATGGATAGATAATTGCCATGAAATTATTGAGTTTTAGAAGGTAATTTTCATTTGCAGAATTTTCACTTTTAATTCTTATCAGCTCAGAGGTAACATCAGTAGGGGAAAAGAGCCATGAGTGTTTTTTCTGTTCAGCCTTGGATAAGTTATGTAACAGATACATGGTGAGAATCAAATGGCATAAGGAATAAATGTGAAATGCTTCTTGCAAATCATTTTAAACATAAAGCTATATTGTTCTTCACCTTAAGATTGATTAATTTGGTAAGGTAAGGAATTCTAATTGAAATATAGAATTTAATGCATGTTTTCCTTCATCAATATCATCAGCATTTATTCAGTGTCTGCTGTATGGACATCAGGGTAAAAGTGTTCTCTTACTTTCTCCAAATAACAGTAGGAAGAATCAGTCACATTCACATGAAGGGTGAATGGTTTTACAGTTATACCAGAATGAAAAGAACACTAAATTAAAAACAAACAAATAAACCAATCTTATCTCAAGCCAAACTCAAGGCTTTGGAAAACTAACTTCTTTATATGCATAAAGGAGAAAACATGATATGATACTGACAATATCATCTTGAGGATGCATTACCTTTGGGAGTCTCTTACTTTTCTAAAATTAGCCTTTCCTTTGCATACTTCAGGTTAGGAGCTCTGGTGGTGCAGTCGTTAAGTATTTGGCTGCTGATTGGAAGGTTTGCTGTTTGAACCCACCAGCCACTCCTTAGTTGTGTGTGTATATGTGTGTGTGTGTGTGTATATATATATATATATATATATATATATATATATATATTCAGCCTTCTAGAATGGGTTTGTATACTACAAAGTTAAAAAAGAAGCTCTAAGTTTACTTGAAAGCTAGCCTTCTTTTTTGACTAAATCTTTGATTGTGGTTTGTTGCTTATTATTTACTTCCCATGGGTACTGCTGAATGGACTTTTACCCTGAAGCTTCATTTGTTAAAAAGAACATAACATAAAAGATGTGGCAGTCTGCTTCCATAAAGATTATAGCCTAGAAAACGTTATGGGTCAGTTCTACTCTGTACAGTCTTACTATGAGTCAGAATCAATGCCATGGCAATGGGTTTTGCTTTTTTTGATTGGTATTTTATATCATATATGTGGTACTTCAGTTTGTGTGTCAACTTGACTGGGCCTGGTTGAGTGGCTGGGCAGCTGTATTCCCCATGATGAGACTGGTAATCAACTCCATGGTGAAATCTACTGGGAGCAGCCTTTGGGTATGTGGTCTGCTTCCTGTATATAAGAAACAGCTTTGGGAATGGTCTCTAGCTATGGCATGCTTGGACCCTGCATGTAGCTATGTCATTGTTCAGCAGCCTGCCATGCTCTGCTGACTTGGGGACTTACCATGGACTTAAATTAAGGGCCTGCCATGTGGTTTGGTAGCATCGGGACTGTGCCTTTTTACTTGTCAACCTTCAGCTTGGCAGCCTCAGCAGCCAGCAGCTGTCTGAGTGAAGAAAAGCCTCTAGCTTCAGTGGGCCAGGAGCTGGAGGCA
>NW_006921827.1:3177535-3180782 GCF_000298275.1 Orycteropus afer afer | reverse complement strand
TTCTCATGTCCACTACATAACTAAATGACTTATTCTTCCCATTATATGTCTTAGAAATAAATCACAAGCCAGATTTCCTTGTGTTGTTTTTGTAAACAATACTTTTGAATCTTTCTTTATGAAATATGTGGTTTCTGCTACTAGATGTCTAGAAAAAAATGAAGTAATACATCTTTCTTAGAACTCCAGTGAGAATTCTTTTATGTTATGTTCTTTTTAACAAATGAAGCTTCAGGGTAAAAGTCCATTCAGCAGTACCCATGGGAATTAAATGATAAGCAACAAACCACAATCAGAGATTTAGTCAAAAAAGAAGGCTAGCTTTCAAGTAAACTTAGAGCTTCTTTTTAACTTTGTAGTATACAAACCCATTCTAGAAGGCTGAATATCTATATCTATATATATAGATATAGATATATATACACACACACAACTAAGCAGATGTGTCTTCCAATAGCAGGTCACTCAGGTCTCTATAATTTATAGTATCTTATATTTAAGCAGTAAAATATAAGAGATTAAAATGTTGAAAGACAAGATATGGGAAAAATATTAAAATGAAGGGAGGAGAATCTAACATTATATCATTTAATCCTCAAGACAATGATTTAAGGATAATATCTCCATTTTACAGATGCAGTATGCAGAGGGATCAAGAATTTCCCAAGATCGTGGGCTAAAAATATGAATTGATTGAAGAAATCTGTAGCAAAGGCCTAAGTCTTTGGTGGTGGGTACGTAGAAGCCAGACAATACCAGCCCTGCTGGGGTGAATAGTTGATAAAAATGTACAAAGTGACCTTGATCACTCACTGCTGTATCTTCTGCCCCTCTATCACAGGGATGATGGATTACAATCTCAGGAGACTGCCTCCTCTTTTTTAAAAAATTTTTATTGTGGTGAAAACATATACAACAAGACATGCACCAGCATAATGACTTCCTCATTTAAAGCTCAGGAACATTGATGACATTTTTCATGTTGTGCCACCATTATTGCTATCCTTTTCCAAAATATCCCACCACCCTTATCATAAACTCAATGGCCTGCAAACAAAATCTTCCCCTTTTTCCTCTCCCTCCTACCCCTGATAACTACTAATAATCTTTGTTTTATATATATATATATATTCTTTTTTTTCCAGCCTATCTAGGAATTTAGCCTCCCCTCCCCTCTCATCCCTGGTAACCAACAAAGAAAGTTTTCTTTTATGTATAAATCTTTCATTGCCTTTTTACAGTACGGGACTAATACAATTGTCCTTCTGTGATTGACTTATTTCACTCAGCACGATGCCCTTCAAGTTCATCCACGTTATGTGATATTTTGTTGATTCTACATTATTCTTTGGGGTTGCATTGGGTGTATGTACCATAGTTTGTTTATCCATTCCTTGGTTGATGGGCACTTAGGTTGTTTCTAACTCTTTGCTATTGTGAATAGTGCTGTGATGAACACAGGTGTGCATATATCTGTTCGTGTCCTGCCTCTCACTTCTTTAGGATATATACCTGGCACTTTACTGCTAACTAGAAGGCTGGCAGTTCAAACCCACCAGCCACTCCTTAGAAGGAAGGTGGGGCAATCTACTTCTGTAATGATACTGCCTCGGAAACCCAAGGAGGGGTTGCTATGAGTTGGGGCCGACTCGATGGCACATAACAACAACAACAACAACGGATTGCTAGATCAAATGGTATTTCTATGTCCAACTTTTTTTTTTTATTTCTTAATTTTTTATTGTGATTTGGGTGAAAGTTTACAGGGCCAATTAATTTTCCATACAGCAGTTCACATACAATTTGTCTTATGACATTGACTGCAATTTCCCACAATGTAACAGTTCTCTTCCCATTTCTTCCCCATAGTTACCTCTTCCCTGTGTCCTTCCCTCTCACACACTCCTGCCCCCACCACCTGTCTCCCTGTGCATGCACAGCCTTTCTCTTCTCCCATGATCAGTCTTTTCAAGGAGTATATCTACTTAATGTAAATGTTCAGATCATATGCCTGTCTTTTGTTTGGCTGGACGCCATAGGAGTGGGTTCAATTCCAGACCTGAAGGGCAGCTAGGGGCCATAGTCTCAGGGGTTTCCCCAGCCTCTATCAGACGAGCAAACCTGGTCCCTTTTTTTTTTTTTTATGATTTTGAGTTTTGTTCCATATTGTTCTCCCACTCTGTCTAGGATCTGCTACATAGATCTCCCTCTGAATGGTTGACAGTTGTAGCTGGGCATCATCTAGTTGTTCTGGTCTCATAGTCGTATGACTGGTGTAGCGGTCCCTTGGACTAGTTGTTTCCATGTGCCTTTGGTTTTCTTCATTCTTCTTTGCTCTGGATGAGGAGAGATCCATCACTGCATCTAGATGGCTGCTTGTAAGCTTTTAAGATCCCAGTCACTACTTGTCAAAGTAGGATGTCAAACAATGTTTTTGTGTAGTATGGTATGCAATTGAGCTTAATGTCCCTGTGACCATGGTCCCAAGCCCACAGGTCCAACAACTCGCTCTGTCTGGGTTGCTGGCTGTGGCCAAGAAGTGACTACAACCTTGTCCCTTGTCAGCTCTACTATATACCTGGAAATTCTTACAGAACATACAAATATACTTGTAGAAACATTGTCTGCCAACCCTGTACATGGTCATGGGCACACTGCCCCCTGCACAGACATGCCTAACAGTTCAGCCTGTCCACCCATGTATCCACCTGTAGATCAATGTTTTTCATCACTGACAACACAGTACTGTATGTGGAAAAGGGTTCATCTTTGTTGTCTGTACCTCCCATGAATCTGTCTTCTTCTTCCTCAATGCTACCGTGTTGATCAGTCACATTTGGCACATTACCCTTCCCTTCACCCAAATCAGTACTTGTCTCTACCTGTCTAGCAGTGTTCCCTCCTCTTCCCTCCCATCCCTGTTAACCAACAAAGACAATTTCCATATGTAAACCTTTCTTTGACTTTTTACAATAATGGTATGTCCAACTTTTTAAGAAATAGCCATACTGCTTTCCATAGTGGTTGTATCATCCTATAGCCCCACCATCAGTCTATGAGAGTCCTAATATCTCCACATTCTCATCGACATTTGTTATTTCCTGTCTCATTGAACTTTGCTATAAATGCTGGGGTGAGATGGTATCTCATGGTGGTTTTGATTTGTATCTCTCTAATGGCTAATGAGGAGCTCTGGTGGCATAGTGCCTAAGACATTTGACAGCTAACCAGAAGGCTGGTGGTTCAA
>NW_006921827.1:3176124-3177395 GCF_000298275.1 Orycteropus afer afer | reverse complement strand
GACAGCTAACCAGAAGGCTGGTGGTTCAAACCCACCAGCCACTCCTTGGAAGGAAGATGGGGCAATCTACTTCCATAGTGATACTGCCTAGGAAACCAAAGGAGGGGTTGCTGTGAGTCAGATCTGACTCGAAGGCAGTGAGTTTGAGAGTTAATGGGTGATGATCATGAACATTTCTTCATGTGTTAGTGGGCTACTTGAATATCTTCTTTGGTGAAGCATCTATTCATCTATCTTCTGCCCATTTTTTAATTGAATTGTTTGTCCTTTGGTGTTAAGGTGCAGGAGTTTTGTATAAATTTTAGACATAAGTCCTTTGTCTGATATGTCATTACTAAATATTTTTTCTTATTCTGTAGGTTTTCTTTTGGAGAAGTGTTTTGATGCACATAAGAATTTAATTTTTAGAAAGTCCCAATTGTCTAGTTTCTTTTCTGCTTTCTGCATCTTTGGTTATGTTTGATAGTCTGTTTATGCCATAAATTGTTGTTGTTGTTATGTGCCATTGAGTGGGACCCAACTCTTAGCGATCCCTCCTTGGGTTTCTGAGGCAGTATCACTATGGAAGTAGATAGCCCGACCTTCCTTCTGAGGAGTGGTTGGTGGGTTTGAACCACCAGTCTTCTGGTTAGCAGTAAAGTGCCTTAGGGACTAGAGCCCCTTAATTTGCCTTGATTTTTTCCTTGAGGAATTTAAAAGTTTTAGGTTTCACAATTAAGTCTTTGATCCATCTGTAGTTAGTTTTTGTATATAGGGTGAGGTACAGATCTTGTTTCATTTTTTGGCAAATAGATATCCAGTTTTGCCAGTACCATTTGTGAACTATCTCTTCCCCATGTAATGAATTTCAGCCCTTTGTCAAAGATTAGCTGACCATAGGCCAATGGACCCATTTCTGGGTTCTCAGTTCTGTTCCACTGATCTATGTGTGTGTCGTTGTACCAATACCAGCTGTTTCCACAACTGTGAGTGTGTAGTAGGTTTTGAGATCTGGGAGTGAGAGACCTCCTATTTGTTCTTCTTCAGCAGTGTTTTGCATATCTGAGGGTTCTTTCCTTTCCATATAAAAGTAGTGATTGGTTTTTTCATGTCTTTAAAGAATGTTGATGGAATCTGGATCAGGATTGCATTTAATGTATAGATTACTTTGTGTAGTACTGACATTTTCTTTCTTTTTTTTTTTTATTATTAGGATTTGGGTGAAGATTTACAGAGTAAATTCACTTTTCATACAGCAGTTCACATATACTTTGTCTCATGTCATTGACCAA
>NW_006921827.1:3163737-3165824 GCF_000298275.1 Orycteropus afer afer | reverse complement strand
GGCAGTGATTTTATTTATTTATTTATTTTGGTTTCATGTGTTTCTAGATATCTGTCCATTTGTCCTTGGTTTTCAGATTTGTTGGAGTACAGTTCTTCATAATATCCTGATACTATTCCTTTTATTTCTATTGGTTCTATTGTGATATTACTTCTTTCATTTTTTATTTATGTTATTTGCCTTCTTTTCCTTTGTTAAGTTTGCCAGTGGTTTGTCAATTTTATTATTCTTTTCAAATAACCAATTTCTAGTCTTATTGATTTTATCTATTGTCTTGCTATTTTCTATTTCATTTATTTCTACTCAAATCATTATAATTTCTTTTCTTCTTTAGGCAGTTTTTTGCTGCTCTTTTTCTAATTGTTGGAGATGTGTTAAGGTGTTAATTTTGGCTTTTTCTTCTTTTTTTTGATGCATGCATCTACTGCTATAAATTGCCCTCTGATTACTGTTTTTTTTTTTTTTTTTTTCTGTATCCCAAAGACTTTGGTATGTTTTGGAATGTTTTCATTCTCATTCAATTCAAGAAATTTTTTGATATCATTTTTTATTTCTTCTATTATTCATCATTTTTGAGGAGTGTGTTATTCAGTTTCCTTGTGTTTGCTCTTTTTCTGTTGATCTTCCTAGCATCAATTTCTAATTTTATAGCTTTGTGACCTGAGAAGATGCTTTGCAATATTTCAGTGTTTTTAAATTTATTGAGGCTTGTTTTATGGCCTAATATATAGTCTATCCTGGAGAATGTTCCATTTGCACTGGGAAAGAATGTACATTGTGTTGTTGTGGGGTAAAGTGCTCTGTAGATGTCTATAAGGTCAAGTTGGTGGATTGTAATTTTCAGTTCTTCTGCATCTTTGTTGAGTTTTTCACTGCCCCCCAGTTGTTCTATATTTCATTGAAAATGGTGTATTAAAATCTCCTACTATTACTGTGCTGTTGTTGTTGTTGTTATGTGCCATCAAGTCAGAGCCAACTCATGGCGACCGCTTCTTGGGTTTCGGAGGCAGTATCACTACAGGAGTAGATTGCTCAACCTTCCTTCCAAGGAGTGGCTGGTGGGTTTGAACCACCAGCCTTCTAGTTAGCAGTCAAGTGCCTTAGGCACTGTGCTACCAGACATCTCTTTGTCTTTTCCATTCTGTTAGAGTCTGATTTATGTATTTTTAGGCTCTTTCATGGAGTAGGTAGATATTTACTACAGTTATGTCCTCTTGTTCTACTGATCCTTTAATCATTATGTAATGTCCTTCCTTGTCTCTTATGGTCATTTTTTTCTTAATATCTATTTTATCAGAAATTAATATTGCCATTCTTGGTCTTTTGGTTGCCATTTGCTTGCCATATCTTTTTTCAACCTTTAATGTTTAGTCTATTTTTTGTCTTTGTGTATAAGGTGAGTCTCTTGTAGATAGCCTATTGAATTGTCATTTTTTTTTTTCAATCCAGTCTGCTACTCTCTGTCTCTTGGGTGGTGCATTTAATCCACTTACATTCAGTGTAATTATTGACAAGTATGAATTTATTAATGTCATTTTGTTATGTGTTTCTTTTTTAGTGTTGCTGATTTCTTTGTTCCATGTAACACTAGTGAATAGAGCTCATTTTGTTATGAGTTCTGTTATCTCCTTCGCTACTATTGTTTTAGCATTTGCAATGTATTTGTGCTTGTCCTCTTTTTTTTTTTTAATGTGGTTTATAATTTTTCTTTGAGATTACCCTCTTATTTAGAATTTTGTTCCTCAATTTAAAACTGTCTTGCAACTGTCTTGACTTCCTCACCATTTAGAAATTCTGTAAGTATGTTATTTATTCCCTCTTTTTGGTTTGTAACTGTCCTCAGTTACCAATTGCTGTCTCTGTTCCCTGTTTATAGTCTTGTAAGCTTATTTTATTTTGGATACTTCTGTAAATGGGTTGATTTCTGGGTTATGTCATCATGTATGTTAATCATCGGTTGTTTGCTGTTGTTGATTCTCTGTCCGAAGGATTCCCTTTAGCATCTTTTGTAAAGTTTGTTGGTTTTAACAAAGTCCCTTAATTTCTGCTTCTCTGGAAATCTCCTAATTTCACTCTCATATTTGATA
>NW_006921827.1:3157491-3162472 GCF_000298275.1 Orycteropus afer afer | reverse complement strand
AGTATGATGTGGAACAGTGTTTTTGTGTAGTATGTTATGCCAATTCAGCTTATGTCCCCTGTGACTATGGTCTCGATCCCACAGGTCCAACTACTCGCTCCCTCTGGATAGCTGGCTGTGGCCAAGTAGTGACTATAACTTTGTCCCTTGCCAGATCTACTATATACCTGAGAATTCTCACAGAACATACAAATACCCTTGTGGAAACATTGTCTGCCAGCTCTATACATGGTCATGGGCACGCTGCCCCCTGCATAGACATACCTAACCATTCAGCCTGTCCATCCATCTATCCACCTGTAGATTAATGTTTGCTGTCACTGACAATGCAATACTCTATGTGCAAAAGGGTTCATCTTTGTAGTCTGTACTGCCCATGCACCTCTCTATGTCTTCCTCTTCCTCAATCCCACAATGTTGCTCACTCATATTTGGTACACTGCTCTTCTCTTCACCCAAATAAATACTTGTCTCTGCCTATCTAACAGTGTTCCCTCCTCTGCCCTCTCACCCCTCCCACCCCTGGTAACCAACAAAGAACATTTCCTTCCATGTATAAACCTTTCATTGACTTTTTAAAATAACAGACTAATATAATATTTGTCCTTCTGTGATTGACATATTTCACTCAGCATAATGTCCTCCAAGTTCAACCATGTTATGCAGTGTTTTGCCAGTTCTACATTATTCTTTAGTGTTGCATAGTATTCCATTGTGTGTATGTAACATAGTTTGGTTACCCATTCTTCTGTTGATGGGCACTTATGTTGTTTCCATCTTCTTGCTATTGTAAATAGTGCTGTAATGTCAACTTGTTCTTGTGTTGTTTTCCTAAAGTGTTATAGAGTTTTGTCTGTTTTCCTTAATTTTGTCAGCGTTTTGCTTCATTTTGTCAATGTTTTCCTTGATCTGTCTCTCAATTCATTAAAGGTACTTATATATAATTCTTTTGAATTTGTTATGTTGCTTCTTCCTCAGGGATGTTTTCTGCATTTGTGTCATAATCACTTGTTTCTAATACTTTATGTTGCTTTTTTGTGTGAGCTGTGATGGTCTGTTGTCTCCAAGACATTGTGGTGTTGTATTTATATTTAAGTTGTGGTTGTATGTTTGTATCATTTGTGCAGGATTCCCCCCCCCCTTTTTTTTTTGATATATCTGTGTGAGCAGGGTCCTGTGTTCCTCTATTCACCAGTGTTTAGCACTTAGTTACTCACCATCTGTCTCCTGGTGGGTATGATAAAGAATGAGCGCATGTGTACAGATCTTTGTTAGCTATCATAAAGAGCAATTGAGGGTGAGTTGAGTTAGGTATTGGCCATTGTCTATCATTAGTCAGTTGGTGTGAAAGCAAGCGATGTCTTTCAGTCATTTGTTGGGGTTGCAGGAAGTGAAAGCCTAGTTGGTTGTATGGGAACTGTTGCTATCTCCCACTCAGTTAGACAAAAATTAACAAAACCACCAAAAAAAAAAAAAAACAATAACAAAAGAACAAAAAACTCTAACTGCTTAAACAGGGACCATCACGAAAGAGGAGATAGAACTGCAATAAATAAGAAGAAAAATGTTCAAAATACATTATAAAGGGATAAAAGAAAGACAATGAGAAAAAGAGAAAGTGGCAGAAAATATACAATATCTGGGGAGGGCAAAATGAGAAAAAAGAGCAAGAATAAAATATTAGGGAAAACTTCAAAAGGAAAAACAAGGGATGAGAAGAATCCAAAGAAAGAACAAAGAAAGCAACCAGGAAAAGGGAAGGGAAAAAAAGAAAATAAGAAAAAACAAACCAAAAACCAGGGATGGGAAAGAGGGAAAAAAATAAAAGGAAGAAAGGAGGAAGATAAAAAAATATTTTAAAAGCAAACAAGCAAAAACAAAACTGGCAAGGTGGTTCACAGTACCCAGGCTCTGCCAGGACACAGATCTGGTGGAGCCCCTGCAGGTCAAAAAGGTGGGTGGAGACAGGGGGATGGCCATACCCCTGTTCCCCAAGGGGGCCCGAGGCACAAGAGTAACAAGGGGAATATCACACCTGACTGTCTGTCCTGGGCAGGTAGAGCATAGTCCTAGGTCACAGTTCAAGCAAGAATGCCATCCACATACCCTCAAAACAACTGTGCCGGCTACTTGGAAACATCCAAAATGTCTGTGCCCACAGGACAACTGTCAGTAGTCCACAGTCCACCTGTCTGCTTCCTCGCTGTTCTACCTTCTGGTCATCAGACACCAATACAGTCCTTGCCCTTTCAGCCTTAGTGAGCAGAGCTGATTCTTAGGTTGCTATTGGGAAATATTCAAAATGACTGTGTCCTCAGGACAGCTGGGAGTCTGCAGCTCAGTTTGTCTCCTTACTCACTGTTTCATTCTGGTTCTTCTACTGTTGTTGTTGTTGTTGTTATGTGCTGTCGAGTTGGACCTGACTCATAGCAACCCCTCCTTGGGTTTCTGAGGCAGTATCACTATGGAAGTAGATTACCCCATCTTCCTTCTGAGGAGTGGCTGGTAGGTTTGAACCGCCAGCCTTCTGATTAGCAGTCAAGTGCCTTAAGCACTATGCTACTGTATTTAATCCACTTTTTACTTTTCCCTTCAAAGCCCAGGGTTCCAGGATCATCTTCTGCATTGGTTTCAATTGATTTCTGATTGCTTTGTTGCAAAGGGTCTTTGTAGCTTGTCTTCCTGTTCCACCATCTTGCTGGAATTTTCTGAGACTGCCTCTTCTTAATGCCTCTTCTCTCTAAGAGTTTACAGGTAAAAAGTTAGCCAGAGTTGTTGCTCAGCAGTGGTTTTCTGGTGCCTGGGGCTCTTTCTCTGGACTCCATGACCTTCTCTCTCCTTAAACTCTCTTGTCATTCCAGTTAAATTGTTATTCAAATATGAAATGTGGAAAAATATTTTCAGGCAAACAAGACCTGAGATGGCTTGCCATTATAAATATACACATTGGAAACATTCTTAGGAGGAAGTATTCAATGAAGAAGTGAAATTTGCTTCCCTAGGGGTATTCCCTGAGCTGCAAAACTGGGAAAGTGAACATGACAGTTTGGGAAGAAACAAAGGCTTGAGGTATGTGGGGCTTAAGCTATAGACCATGTGGTCTGGAATGGTGCTGGCTGCTTACTGTGAGGACTTGAAGTAGAGATAGTATGGACCAGATAGTGAAGCATCTTGACTAGGAGAGTAAATGGGCAGCTATCCATTTTGAATTCATCTGTTGTTGCTGAGTTGCACACTAAACTAAAGTGTTGGGAAAAATCCCAAATGAATCAATGAAACTTCTCTTTTATACTGATATCATTTCTCTATTTATCAGTCTGTAATAGGAATTCCTGCAAGACAGACTATATCTATGCATTAACTTATCCAGATGTCTTAGTTCTCTAGTGCTGCTATAACAGAAATACCACAAGTGGATGGCTTTAACACACATAAATTTATTTTCTTACAATTTAGGAGGCTAGAAGTCCAAATTCAGAGTGCTGGCTACAGAAGTCTAGGCTAGAAGTCTGAATTCAGAGTGCTAGCTCTAAGGATTTGTTGGTGGCCTCTTGACCTTGGGCTTCAGTTCTGCCTTTTAGGCCCATTGGAGTAAGCTAGAGGCTTTTGCTAACTTACGCAGCTGCAGGGGCTGAGGAACTCAAGATTGGCTGGCAGTGTAGCAGGCTGCTGGCTGCTGAGGCTGATGAATCCTTGTTGGCTCATAGGCTATGAAGACAATCCCAAGATTGACAGGCAACACAGCAGGCCTCTAGTCTAAGCCCAGATGATGACCAGCCAAATGTAGAACCTTTTCCATATATATTGGAAGCAGGCCAAACCCTGAAGGCAAATTCCTATCAACTGATGGACTACTCACAGCAAATTCCACCATGGAAGTGATTGTACCACATCCAATCTCATCATGAGAGTTACCACATCCAGCTGCCAAGCCACTCAAAATTATGGCCCAGCCAAGCTGACATACAACCTTAACTACCACACCAAGTATACACAAGCCCTGTGTGGAGTAAAATTGACATGTAAATAAAATATGCAGAAGATGATCTGAATATGTGGAGAAACATTCTATGCTCTTGGACGAGATGACTTAATATAATGAAGATGGTGATTCTCTAAATTAATCTATGATTTCAATATAATCACAATAAAAATTCTGCTTGTATATTTTAATGAACTTGATAATCTTTACTGTAAAATTTGTGCAGAATAATGAAAGTTCCAAGCAAGAAGTCAATATTGAAAAAGAAGAGTTAATAGGGTAACTTGTTTTAGCAGATACTAAGATATATTACAAAGCCATTATAATAAAATCATTGTGATAGTGGTACAAGGACAGACTCATAGATTAATGAAAGAGTATAGAGAGCTCAACAAAGGACTCATGTTATCAGTTGGAAATTAATATAATAAAAGGTGGTACACAAGTCAATGAGAAAGGAAGCATTGTGTAATAGATACTATTTGGAAAACAAGCTCATTATGTGGAGAAACATAAAATTGATCTTTTCACAATACCATATACAAAGGTGGATTCCAGTTTAATTAAAAATGTAAATGTGAAAGTTAAGACTATACTGTTACTAGAAGGACATGTAGGGGAATTACTTTTTACTTTAAGATAGGTAAGGACTTATTAAACAAAAATTCAAATGTAAAATCCATAAGAAAGAAAGTTGATTTTTATTACATCTGGGCAATGATATTACAAGGATTAGAATGTTAATAGTCTGTAAATAGAATTTCTAATATCAACAAGGGACTAATATCTTGAATTCACAGAAATCTCCTGCAAAGTAATAAGAAAATGATACAATTCTTAGTGGAAAGTGGCAAAGTACAGGAAAAGAAAATTTACAAAATTGTATAAGAACATATGCAAATGAAAGAATATACATTTTTACCTATAAGGAGGGATAGAAAAGCTAGTGGGACATGAAGATTTACATATATATATATGTAAACAAAGGAACTAATGAAC
>NW_006921827.1:3146779-3157391 GCF_000298275.1 Orycteropus afer afer | reverse complement strand
TATATATAAAACAGATAAAGGAATTAATGAACAAGTAAATAAGAGAAGTGCACTGTGTGGACCAAGGGTGAAAATGTACTTTGAACCGAGGAGTATAATTTACTCAGACTTTTCCAAAAGATGTCTAAAAGAAAGGAAAGCAATTTAGATCTTCATTATCTTTTTTAGGTTTAAGCTCACCCCACCTCTTTCTAGTTTTATCCCTTGAGGCCGTGTAAACATCTTCCCTTTTGAAAGTTAGGCCATCTCACAGACAGTTTTGATGATTACCTGAAGTAATGTTTATAAGATACACGGTGCACATGGTATATACACAAATGCTGGTTTCTTCTTTCCCATTTTAATATCTATTTTTTTTTTAATTCCCATCTGCTTTCTGCCCTCATTGTTTTTATTTGAAACTTTTTTTTTTTTTTGTAAATCTCTCACTATTGGATTCATTGTTCTCTGCTTTTCTCTACCTCTTTTAAAGTGTGGTTGGTTTGGCAGCTTCCTCCAGGTGTGTCTCCCATGTACCTTTCTCTCTTGGATGGAAGTGTCTATTAATGCAACCTAGGATAGCGTGGAAGACCCTGGGTGGTGCACAAGGTTAACAGACTTGGCTGTTAAATGAAAGCTTGGTGGTTTGAGTCCATCCAGGCACCTGGGAAGAAAGGCCTGGTGATGATGTACTTCATAGTCAGCTGTTGAAAACTCTATGGAACACAGTTCTACTCTAACACATAAGGGGTTGCCATGAGTTGGAATTCACTTCTTTTATGATAGCATAAGCCCCTCTTTCATAGGCAGCCACATCTCTCTGATGACTTATGTTGAGTTACTACCCACCAGCCCTCCATCCCTACGCCAGAAATCTCTTATCATGTAACTTATACTATTGAAGCCCTTTTCCTACCATTCTGCCCCTGAGCAGTTGTTTCTTAGCCTGAAAAAAAGGAGATGATGTGGATATTGCTTACATTTCATTTTGTTAAATCTGGTCTCAAATTTGAACTCCGCCTGTCAATTGTGCTATCAAAGAAGTTCCTCCAGGTTTGTGTCGTTCCCAAATTTTATGTAAACGTTCTGTAGCTTTCTGTAGCCATTGGGGGCAGAGCTAGGAACTACTGGTAGAAGTTATAGAAAGCCACGTTTATCCTCAACATAAGGAAAGCCTTTAAAAATCAGAATGCTCTCAAAATGGGATGGATTTCCATGGAAGGCAGTGAGCTCCTCATCACCGGTAGTGCCTAAATGTGGCCATTTGATCAAGGTGGGGACATTGTAGTCCAATAAATCTCTATACTTGAGTATTGTTAGAATCATCTGGGGAGTTTTTGAAACCTTCCAATGTGGCATAGTGCCTAAGGCATTTGGCTGCTAACCAGAAGCTTGGCGGTTTAAACCCACCAGCCACTCCTTGAAAGGAAGACTGGGCAATCTGCTTCTGTAGAGATACAGCTTTGGAAAACCAAGGAGGGGTGGCTATGAGTCTGATCCAACTCAACAGCAGTGAGTTAATGCTAGTTTCCTTTTCTCAGTTATTTTTATTTAATTGCTCTGGGGTGTAACCAAACATTAGATTTAAAAAAAAAAACTTTTTTTTTTTTTTTTTTAGATGAGTCCAATGTGCTCCTTGTGGTGCAGTGAATTACTTAGTATGGCTTTTCTAGCCATCTTTGTAACTCCCATTGGATTACTGGTTGGGACCATATAAATAAGGTGTGTAGAACTCTGATGTTGGGATTGATTAGTTCTGTCACTCTGCTAGGCTTAAGATGAGCCTTCCTGGAAGGAAGTGACAGGTTTTCCTGACACATAGAGGCAAAGGGCAGGCTGAGAGGCCAAGGGCCAGAGAGGTGTGCCTGAGAGCATAGCAGACAGGAGACTCCTGATCGAAGAATTGTATCCTGAGCTCATTCCTGAACCTGAATTGTAGCCTGTTACTTCCCTAATAAATCTCATAATAGTGAGTATTGTCTAAGTTCTGTGTGGCCATTGCAATGAATTATTAAAACCAGCAGAGAAGTAGTGAATATTGTGGCAGGGACAGTTGGTGTTTAAGTTGGTAAAAAGGCTGGAAGGTGGTGGCATGTCTTCCTTCAAAGGAATAAGCCTTGGGCTGCTGATGGTGATTCTGTCTTCCTCTTGTGAAGTTAGAAGAGGTCAGAGGATGTTGCCTCCATGTCCTTTTTGCAATTGGTGTCAGAATTGGGATGGGACCATAGCCACTGCCCAAGAGTAAGGGGGCAGGGCTGCCATGCCCAAGAGGTAGAGGAACAAAGCCTGCCAGGCCAAGGGGGTGAGGTCACCACTCAGAGGAACTAGGGAACTGGAGCCACCCAATGAAGGAAGTCTGTCCAGGTGCCACCAAATGAAGATCTGTGCAGGTGCGAAATTGACAGGGGGAGGAATTGTGGTAGTTAAGGTTATGTGTCAACTTGGCTGGGCATGGTTTTGAGTGGCTGGGCAGCTGGATATAGTTATTCCCCATGGTGGGATTGATAATTAACTCAATGGTGGAATCTACTGGAGCAGCTGAGTGGCTGCTTTAGGGATATGGGCAGCTTACAGTATATAAGAAGCAACTTTGAGGAAGGTCTCTAGCTTTTGAGATGCTTGAATCCTGCATATAGCTGAGTCATTATTCAGTAGGCTGCTATGTTATCTGCCGATCTTGGGACTTTTAATGGAACTGAAATCAATGGCCTGCTGTGTGGTTTGGTAATATCGAGACTGTGTCAATTTTATTTGTCAACCTTGGGCTTGTTAGTTTCAGCACCAAGTAGATGCCTGAGTGAAGAGATTCCTCTATCTTGAGTGGGCTGGGAGTAAGAGGCAGAGCTGAAGCCTAAGGACAAGGGGCTTTCACCCAGTCCCTAGAGATTGGCACTTTGAACTTGGACTTCTAGCCTCCAAGACTGTAAGAAAATGAAGTCCTGTTTGTTTAAGACATTCCGTTTGTGGTATATTTTCTGTTAGAGCAGCATGAGAGGTAACCAAAACAACATCTCCCAAAGCTGAATTTATTGTAGAAAATATTAAAGCCTAGTTTGGTAACGTTGAATCTAACAATATAAATTTCTTCCTTTCATCTCTGAAATTATGTTATTTTAACTTCTTATTCCATGTAAAGATGAATGCTTAGGTTCTTTGTGATGCTGACCTCCTCTTCCTCCCCATGTTTTCTTTGAAGTAGGTTTTCTCCTCTGTGCATCCACCCAGAGCTGTCTCCAAGGGAGGCAGGTGCTGCTGATCTTGCTGCTGCTTTAACCCCTGGGTGCCAGGTTATTTTGCTCCCTTCGAGATCAATTACCTTAAATGTGCTCTCTTACCCCTCTAACTGGAAAACACTGCACTTTCTCCAAAGGGACAATTTTCTGTAGAACTGGCTATTTAAATAGCAGCACAAGATTGAAGAAAACAAATTTGACTGTGAAAAGGCCATCAGCAGTAGTTTGAAGGGTAAATTTTCTTTTTTGGGTCTGTATGTTGAACTCATTTAGAAAACTCCAGATTCTTATTAACCAAGACAATTGGGAAACACATTAAGGAGTGATTGCACCCAAGAGCCCCTATCAATGGGCACTTGTTAATTATTTACATCCTGCATGGAAGAAGCTGAGGCCTGGAGCAAAAGGGGAACAGGGCAGAGAGAGAAAAATCAGTTGCCGAGCTCTAGTCTGCAATGGGGAGCTCTGGTAGCATAGTGGCTAAGACACTTGACTGCTAACCAGAAGGCTGGCGGTTCAAACCCACCAGCCACTCCTCGGAAGGAAGGTTGGGCAATCCTACTTCCGTAGTGATACTGCCTCGGAAACCCAAGGAGAGGTCGCTATGAGTCAGGGCTGACTCGACGGCACATAACAACAACAACCACAACAGTCTGCAATGAGATGTAACTGCCTTAGTCCCCTCATCAGAGTGTCTACCTGTTATGGCCTGCAAACTGAAGGTCTCAGGAAAGTTGAGTCCTCAAATGCTCCTTCTCTATCCTTTTCAGACTCTCTGGCTGCTCTTTCAGTCTTTTTAGTTCCACTGGGACATACAGCTGCTCTCCTGTGACATAGTGCCATTTTATAGGGTTAATTCTTATGCCTCTTGCCCTCTTGCCTCTTTGCAGGAAAAAAATCAAGGCTGGACATTATAATAATAGTTAAAAAGAAAAAAAAGAAAAAAAAACCTAACCCATTGCTATCAAGTTGATTTTGACTCATGGTGACCCCCTATTGGGTTTCCAAGGTGATAAATCTTTACAGAAGTTGATTGCCCCATCTTCTTTCCATGGAACAGCTCTTGGGTTTGAATCACCAACATTCTGGTTAGCAGTTAAATGCCTTTAGCACTACACCAACAGAACTCAGGACTCCTTAAATACCTGTGAGAGGGTAAAGTTCACTAATCAGTTGCTTCTAAATGAATAGCTACAATTCTTGCTCCAAAATCTTAACCTTCCAACCATTAGACTATAGAAAAGATAGACCCTTTCTGGTGATTTAAATGCTTTTATTTATTTATTTATTTTCCCAGATAAAAATTTCCAACAAATTTCATGGATTTTACTCCTTCATCTGTTAATTTGCTATATTTACTCCTTCCTTAATTCTTAAGGTGAGTGCCATGGGGTACACAGGAGTGCATTTTTTAAGGGATGAGGAAAACACTCATTTCACTTTTGAGTACTCTTGTTCTTATTGGGCTGGTTTTATTCAGTGAAGATTGACACATGACCATCTCTACTCAACCACCCATTGCTCTCTGCAGAGAGTTGCTGTATCACCCCAAGAGGCTGGGATTCTGTATGAGAAGTAGGAACTTCTGGGAGCAAAATATGAAAGATTTGTTTATGAGGTTATACCATTTCTTTGGGCTAATAGAGCAAAATATGAGTTCATGTTTATCATTTACTTCATTTAAATCATATACTTCTCAGGGAAGGTAAAAATGATGCTCACCTGTTACATGAATTTTCCAACGAGGTTAAAACTTCCTCCTGAGTAGGTAGCAAAAGTCTGAAAAACTTCCCAGGAGGTGTAGTCAGAGACATGAATGTTTGTTCAGAAGATAAACAAACAGAATAGGAAAAGAAAGGATTGAAAAGATAAAGAAAGCAGGCTTACAAACATTGCTAGCAATTCAATGTCCAGCAGCAGCAGGCTGGAATGGATCCACGATGACTGCTAACCCCCTCCCACTTTGCAGGGATACTTCTACCTGAGTTTGAGGAATTGAGGATGGGGGCTACGTGACTGGTTCCAGACTCAGTAGTGTCAGGTCCTGATTGGGAGGCGGCCCAGGGCACTGTCCTAAGACCACCACCAGTGTATGCTCTGATAAGATGCTGCCAGTAGCAAGCTTTATGACTTAAAACTATTCTAAGCATGGGTTAATATGTTACAGGGAAGGTGGTTAATACATTACAGGGGGAAGCAGAAGAATATGTGACAAGGGGAGGTAGGGGAAATGGCTTTATAAGCTTGGCTAAACAAGATGGAGTCTGGGAGCCATTTTGGTGGTTGCAGTTACTGACCATACAACACCCAAAACTGAAGAGATGCTATGTTTCAACTGCATGATTTTCAGCACAACTGGCTGAAATACAGTGCCATATATAGAAGAAAAAACATAATAATGATTCCCAGACTGAGTGAGGAACTTTTGTTTTGGTCTAACTCTAACTGAAACCCAAAAGTATTCACCTTGATTTCATTTTAGAAGTTAAGATCCAACTAGGATAAAGATGGATGATTGCTCTAGGAATTTCTCAGCAGTCCTGTGCTCCCTTATATGTTATTATAGGACTGTAAAAACTCTCTGACCTGGTGGAGGCTGACAGTCCTGGCAGGGCCAACATGATCTGCCACTTGATTTGAACCTCCCTCCATGTATGGTCCAGTTATTACTTAACATGGAAAAATGGAAACTATTACAACTAGGAGAAGTATTGACATCATGGCCTGGGATCCAATTAGAGGCCCTCAGTCCAATGTGGTCCATCTAACCTTTGGGTTCTGCTTGCCTGAAACATTTGGTTAAATTAAAAAATGAACAAACTGGAGCATACATATAAAGTAGCTGACTGCTGCCAGGAATTATGTTAGCAGATGTAGTGGAAATGAATTTTATTAATTACAGAATTTTGAACTATTTAGTGGTATTAAAATTATATCAGTTCTATTTTGATGAATAAAGAGATTATATGAATAATGCCTTGGTATGTATTTGCCTTATATCTGAGTTCCATGTTTACATACCAATCATTGATCCTTTCTAGCACTTACGTTTTTATTTTCATGTAACCAGCTACTGAAAAAAGTATAGATGCCTCTGATCTAGACAGTAGTGATCCTGGGCCTGCTTGCCCTCAGTTTTTTTCTTGTTTTTCCCTTGATATATTCTCTTTTAGGAGAGACTGAATCATCAAGACTATGGTTCACTAAACTTCTGGATTAACTGGTCTCTCATTGAGTTTAGCCAAAGGAGGCACTGGTGCAAGATAGGAGGAAATTTGAGGTGAGAAAGAAGGGAGAAGCCAGGGTATTTTTCCCCCTCTCTCTTCATTTTGCTGATTTCTCTGGCAGAAATTGAATTTACACCATGGCTCCAACTCCTTCTGGACAGTTTTATCATGGTCCCAAACTTCACTGGATATCTACTCCTTTGGGATCTAGTAACACCACCTCCTCTCTTTGTTCTCCAGTCTGGCGTAATATTGGCTTCCTTTTGTTGCTAACATCTGTTGCCCACTGTTTGGCTCCCAGCTCCATCACTTGTGTAACTGTGTAACTGATTGTTCTTGTTGTTGTGTTCCATTCAGTTGATTCTAACTCATAGAACAGAGTAAAACTGCTCCATAGAGTTTCTTTCTAGGCTACAATCTTTGTTTTTCTTTTCCCTCTTGGCTGTAATCTTTTTTTCCCCCAACTGTGATTTAGGTAAAAGTTTACAGAGCAAATTGGTTTCCATTCAACATTTACATCAATCCCCACACTGAAAAAACATTTTTACTACTTCTTTCCCACACCCACCCCTTCCCTTCCTTCATGTTTCTCATCCTCTCCCACCATCCTAGCTCTCTTGCTGGGGAAATGCTGCCGTTTTCCTCTCATATGGTGATTGTTGTAATGAATATATACCCTCCTGATGTTACTGTTCACACCTTATAGATCTATCATTATGGCTGCCAGTTGAATCACAGGTATTAAGTTCAGTTCCTGGCCTGAAGGATGTCTAAGGTCCGTAGTCTTGGGGGTTCCACTAGTTTCATCAGACCAGTAAACTTGGTGTTTTTCATGATTTTGAGTTTTGTTCCACATGTTACCCTCTGTCCAGGATGTCGTATCATGATTCCTTTCAGAGCAGTCATCAGTGTAGTAACGGGGCACCATCTAGTTCTTCTGGTCTCAGGGTCATGGAAGCTGGGGTTCACATGCTCCAATAGTCCTTTGAACTAATTGTTTCCTGAATCTTTGATTTTCTTCACTATTCTTTGCTCCAGACAGGGAAAGACCAATAGTTGCACCTTAGATGGCTGCTCACAAGCTTTTTAAGACCCCAGTTGCTACTCACCAAAGCTGGATATAAAACATTGTCTTTGAGGACTATATTATGCCAGTTGACCTTAATGTCCCCCAAGACCATGATCCTGAACCTCCATACATAGTGACTCATTCCCTCAAGGTGTTTGGTTATAACTAAGATGTTTTCATAACTTTGTCCCCTGTATGCTATACTACGTTCATGGATATATTTGCAGCACATATAAATATATAGGTAGAGATAGCCTCTGTAGAACATATATATATTTATTCATGGGTATTGTCCCATTTGCCTTCCCACCCCTGTTCAACTTGAGTGTCTATCTATGCATTCACTCTTGAATTATTGTTATTACTATTATTGAAAGATTATTTATGTAATAGTATTTACCTTTGTTGCTTTTAATGCTTGGTGCTCTTCCATATCTCTTCTACTGCTTTGATAATTTTGTGCTGACATCCCCCTTATTATATATTGCCTTTCCCTTCACACAAGTTAATATGTGTCTGCCCTCTAGTTGGTCATTGTCCCTCCCTTCTTCTCCCACCCCTGGTAAACTTGAAAGAAAATTCTTTCTGTGTGTAAACCTTTTCTTCTTATTTCATTTCATTTTATTATTATTTTTTTTACAGTAGTGGTCTCATATAATAATTGTCCTCTTGTGATTGACAAATTTCACTAGCAAAGTGTCTTCTAGGTTTATTTCTTTTATGAGGTGTCTTATAGATTTCATTGTTATTCTTTAATTTTGCATAATATTCCATTGAATATTATATACATTGTGTGTATATACCATAGTTTGTTTATTAATTCATCCATTTATGGACATTTAGGTTGTTTCCATCTTTTTGCTATTGTGAAAAATGCTACAATGTACATGGGTGTGCATATGTCTGTTTATGACATGGTTCTTATTTTGTTAGGATATATGCTAGCAGTGGGATTGCTAGATCTTATGTTATTTCTATTTCCAGTCTCTTTAGGAAGCACCATACCATTTTCCGTGGTGACTGTGCCATTTTACAATCTCACTAGCAATGTGTGAGTGTTCCAGTCTCTGTGCATCCTCACCAGCATTTGTTGTTTTCTTTTTTTGAACTGCCATTATTGCTGAGGTGAAATGGTATCTCATTTTTGTCTTGATTTGCATCTCTCTAATGGCTAGTGATGACTAGCATTTCTTTATGTGTTTTTTGGCTGCCTGAATGTCTTCTCTGGTGAAGTGTCTGTTCATGTCCTCTACCCATTTTTTAATTGGATTGCTTGTCTTTTTGTGTTGCGGTGTTGAAGTTTCCTATAAATTTTTGAGATTTAGTCCTTTTTCTGGAATATCATTGCCTCAATGCTTTTCCCAGTCTCTATGTTCCATTTTTACTCTTTTGACATAATCTTTTGATGCACATAAAAGTTTAATTTTTAGGAGGTCCCAGTTATTTATTGTTTCCTGAATTTAGTTTGTAGTCTGCTGTTTTTACATTTCTAGTTATGTTTGATAATATATTTATGCCATTGAATACATTAGAATTAGGGCGACTAAGTTTGCCCCTATTTTTTCTTTGATGATCTTTATAGTTTGGGGTTTTCCATTTAAGTTTTCAATCCATCTACAGTTAGTTTTTGCATATGACGTGAGATCCTGTTTCATTTTTCTGCAAGTGGAAATCCAGTTTTCCCAGCATCATTTGTTAAAGAGATTATCTTTTCCCCATTTAATGGGTTTCAGCCCTTTGTCAAAGATCAGCTGTCTTTGTTGTTGTTGTTATGTGCCGTCGAGTCAGACCCGACTCATAGCGACCCCTCCTTGGGTTTCCGAGGCAGTATCACTACAGAAGTAGATTGCTCCATCTTCCTTCAGAGGAGTGGCTGGTGGATATGAACCGCCAGCCTTCTGGTTAGCAGTCAAGTGCCTTAGCCACTATGCTACCAGAGCTCCCCAGCTGTCTATAGGTGGATGGATTTGCTTCTGGCTTCTCAATTCTGTTCCATAGGTCTGTCATTGTACAAATACAAGACTGTTTTGATTAAAGCAGCTCTATAAGTGGGTTTTGAGATTGGGGAGTGTGAGGCCACCTACTTTATTTGTCTTCTTTAGTAGTATTTGTTTATCTGAGGTCTCTTTCCTTTCCATATAAAGTTGGTAATTAGCTTTTCTGTCTCTTTAAAGAATGATAATGAATCTGGATTGGGATTGCATTATATCTGCTGATTGCTTTGAGTAATGCCATTTTTACAGTGTTAAGTCTTCCTACCCATAAGCATGGCACATTCTTCTTGCAATAGTGTTTTTTTTTTTTTTTTCAATTGTGCTTTGAGTGCAAATTTACGGAGGAGAATTTGGTTTACATTTAACAGTTCATGTACCTTTGGTTTTACTCCCTGATTACCATCCCCAACCCTAAACCCTCTCTTCCTCTTCCTTCCCTGTGCCCTTCTTAGTTATGCACTCTTGTCTGTGCAGCTTTCCCTTCATGTGAATGCTGCTGCTCTGGTGCCCCGTGTTCAATTGCTCCAAGGGGTGTAATGCCATAGTGTAGGTGGCACATCACTCTGGGTTGCATGTTCTGCGTGTAAGTCTTACTTACTACTGATAGGCTGAGAGCCAACCCTTAGGAGTGAGTTTTATCCCAGGGAAGTATATCCCAGGGCCATAGTCCTGGAGGTCCCACCAGACTCCATCCAACCAGTAATTCTGGTCATTATTGTGTTTTTGAATTTTGTTCCGTGTTTTTCTCCCACTCTATCCAGGATCTCCAGTTTTGATCCCTTCCTGAGTGGTAGGCATTTGTAGCCAGGTACCATCTAGTTCTTATGATCTGGAGGTCCATCATATCTAGGGCTGATTGTTTCCAAATGTCCTTGGTTTTCTTCACTTCAGACAAGAGGAGACCATTAGCTGTATCTTAGATGGCACTTGAAAGCTTTTAAGACCACAGTTGCTACTCACCAAAGCAGGTTGTGGAACAACATTTTTATGTACTGTGTTGTGCCCATTGAGCTTGTTGTTGTTGTTGTTATGTGCCATCGAGTCGGCCCCGACTCATAGCAACCCCTCCTTGGGTTTCCGAGGCAGTATCACTATGGAAGTAGATTGCCC